>NW_016107856.1:199776-206901 GCF_001604975.1 Cebus imitator
CAAGCTGATCTCAAACTCTTGACCTCAGGTAATCTGCCTGCCTTGGCCTCCCAAAGTGCTAGGATTACAGGCATGAACCACCATGCCCAGCTGGCATTTTTTACTTTCAATCTTTCATCCATTTGAAATTTATCTTGGCATATGGTATGGGATACAAAACCCATCTATATATTCATTCACATTGTTTTAATTACTAACAGTGTATTTCATTTATTTATTTATTTAGAGGCAGGGCTCTCACTATGTTGCCCAGACTAGCCTCAAACTCCTGGTCTCAAGCAATCCTCCCACCTCAGCCTTTGAGCAGCTGGGACTAGAGTTATGTACCACCAAGCCCAGCTAATGAATCATATATTCAGAGGTGTCAAATCTTTTGGCTTCCCTGGGCCATTTTGGAAGAATTGTCTTGGGCCACACATAAAATACAGTAACACTGGCTGGGTGCAGTGGCTCATGCCTGTAATCCCAGCACTCTGGGAGGCCAAGACGGGTGGATCATTTGAGGTCAGGAGTTTGAGAACAGCTTGGCCAAAATGATGAAACATTGTTCCTACTAAAAATACAAAAATTAACTGGGTGTTGTGGCAAGTGCCTGGAGTCCCACCTACTAGGGAGACTGAGGCAGAAGAATCGCTTGAACTTGGGAGGCAGAGGTTGCAGTGAGCCAAGTTGGTGCTGCACTCCAGCCTGGGTGACACAGTGAGACTCTGTATCAAAAAAAAATAAATACATTAACACTAGCAATAGCTAATGAGCTAACAACAACAACAACAAAATCTTATAATGTTTTTAAAAAGTTTATGAATTTGTGTTGGGCTGCATTTATAGTTGTCCTGGGCCACGTGTGGCCCACAGGCCATGGGTTGGACAAGCTTGGTACATATGAATAGCTGGTGGGGCTTGCTGCCCCAATTGATGTTCTTTCTCAAGCTTTTCTGGCTATTCTTCTTTTCAACTAAACATCATGATATATTTACAAAGTTGAGTCTTCCTTTCTAAGAAACTTTTAAGTCTTTTCATTTTTACAAGTCTAATTTCAGGTCTTTTTATTGTATTTTTACCATTTTCTTCATACAGGTGTGTCTAACTGTGCTTAGTGTTTTTTTTTTTTTTTCTTTTGGTTAATATGAATTCCAGGAGGCATAATCTATTAGTTCTCATGTAAATTCTAACCAAAATGGAAATGGTATTGTAATAATATCAGATAAAATGGATTTGAAGGTAGGAAGCATCCCCAGGGATAAAGAGGGACACAGTGAGAAAGGGATCAGTCCAGGAGGGAAGCATAACAATTCTAAATTTGTATACGTAAAATAATATCACCTCCAAAATATATAAAGTAAAACCGACAGAACTAAAAAGAAAAAATGGACAAATCCAAATCATAGTGACAGATTTAAAAATACTTCTGGAGGTACCTAATAGAACAAGCATAAAAAAATAGTAGAAATATAGATTTGGGCCAGGTGCAGTGGCTCATGCCTGTAATCCCAACACTTTGGGAGGCCAAGGTGGGAGGATTGCTTGAGCCCAGGAGCTCAAGACCAGCCTGGGCTACATAGCAAGACCTTGTCTCTAAAAAAATAATAAAATAAAAAAGGAGAGGTAGATTTGAACATAATTAGTAAACTGGACCTAACTGACATATGTAGAATATTGCACCCAAAAACGGTGGACTACACCTGCTTTTCAAGTGTTTGGTGACCATTTACAAAAGCTGGTCATACAGCAAATCTCAACACATTTTAAATGATTCAAATCAAACCGTATATATTTTCCTACTGAGTACCTTTCATATGCCAGATTATAGTTCCACTGTTGGCCATACAATAATAAAATAAACAGTCCCTCCTGATTATAGTTCCACTGTTGGCCATACAATAGTAAAATAAACAGTCCCTCCTCTTAGAAAACTCAGGCTATTTTGCTCCCTCTCACCCCCATCCACTTCAATAAGCTGGTCTAGAAAGCTCAGTCTAAAGGGGGAAGAGCCATGCAATGTGATAAGTGCTACAATAGAGGTGCATACTTTATCCACTTTTTCCATGTCTTATGTCCTTCATGGAATTCAGTTATATAATTTTATCTGGTTATTTTTCTCCCCTCTCCTTCAGTTTAAAAAAAAAAAAAGTGAGGCCGGGCGCGGTGGCTCACGCCTATAATCCCAGCACTTTGGGAGGCTGAGGCGGGTGGATCACGAGGTCAAGAGATCGAGACCATCCTGGTCAACATGGTGAAACCCCGTCTCTACTAAAACTACAAAAAATTAGCTGGGCATGGTTGCGCGTGCCTGTAATCCCAGCTACTCAGGAGGCTGAGGCAGGAGAATTGCCTGAACCCAAGAGGCGGAGGTTGCGGTGAGCTGAGATCGCGCCATTGCACTCCAGCCTGGGTAACAAGAGTGAAACTCCGTCTCAAAAAAAAAAAAAAAAAAAAAAGTGGTCTTGATGAGAACAAGTGTCGCCAAAAACATTCTAATTATTGTGAAATTCAGAGTGGTAGAAAGGAGACTGGAAACTTCCCAAACAGGGAAAATGGCAAGTAAAGGCCAGGGTCAGGAAGGAGTAGGGCCTACTTAGAACACTAAGAAAGCCAGCTTGTGGGGAGCAGCCACTGGAAGAGAAGTTTGGAAAGGCAAGGTGACACCAGATCTAGATTACAGATTGCTCAAGAAGCCAGGCTGAGACAAGTACCTGAGCCACTAGACAACAAGGACCTATGGTAAATTATCAACTCTGCCTGATAAGATAAAAATGTTATTTAGGCCTGGCGCGGTGGCTCAAGCCTGTAATCCCAGCACTTTGGGAGGCTGAGGCGGGTGGATCACGAGGTCAAGAGATCGAGACCATCCTGGTCAACATGGTGAAACCCCGTCTCTACTAAAAATACAAAACATTAGCTGGGCATGGTGGCACGTGCCTGTAATCCCAGCTACTCAGGAGGCTGAGGCAAGAGAATTGCCTGAACCCAGGAGGCGGAGGTTGCGGCGAGCCGAGATCGTGCCATTGCACTCCAGCCTGGGTAACAAGAGTGAAACTCCGTCTCAAAAAAAAAAAAAAAATGTTATTTGAAGATCAGGCAGGCAGTGATGCTTCAGAAAGGCTGAAATTAGGAAATTCTGAAGGTCAGAAGGCTAGGGAGGTTCAGCAGACACCTACTGAGAAGTCACATTTGAGGCACTGGAGGTAAGCAAATGAAAGCCAGTTCCTGCCTTTGAGAAGCTCACAATCAATTAGGAGAGACAAACAAATGAATAACAAAAATGTGGTGTAACAGATATGATGACACAGATTTGTGGTAAATGTAAGCCTGGGAGAGACAACATAGGATGAAAGGGAGTAGTTTAATTTAGTATGAAAAGGAAGGCATAAGGCAAGGAAGTGCGTATAGCTGGTAAACTCCAGGACTTCAACCTCACCTGCTGAAATGGTTGTGAGGAAAGTGAAAGAGAACTTTAAAAGGCAAGGTAAGGGCTTGGAACAGCTTACTGGGGTTATGAACCAAGCAGCTAATGAAGGAGAAAGAGGAATGTTCTCTTAAGGTTGATCAGGCCAGAGGGCATGGTTATGTAATGAGCCAGGTCGGTTTACTTCCAGGATTCTCTCTGAACTTCATCAGTTATAAAACTGAAGAAAGCAATGGTCTAAGTTGGCAGGCCAAGAAGGGGGCTTGAGAACTACATTTTTTTTTTTTTTAATTTGAGACATGGTCTCACTCTGTCATGTGAGCCAGAGTGCAGTGCATGATCATGGCTCACTGCAGTCTCAAGCAATCCTCCTGCCTCTGCCTCCTAAATAGCTGGGACTAAAGACGTGCACCACCACACCCAGCTAATTTTTTTTTTGTATTTTTTGTAGAGGCAAGGTCTCACTATGTTGCCCAGGCTGGTCTTGAACTATTTGCTTCCAGCGATCCTCCTGCATCAGCCTCCCAAAGTGCTGGTATTATAGGCATGAGCCAGCACACCTGGCTAAAAACTACTTTATAGTGATAAAAGATAACGTGGTTACCTAGAAAAGAGGTGGGGTGTGATTGACTGGAAAAGGCTACCTAGAGATATTCTGGGGGTTTCGTTGTTCAGAGATCTTGTCTAGGGTGGTGGTTACAACTGAGTATACTCAAAATTCAATTAACTGAATGCTTAAGAATTTCACATTTTTGGGGAGGGCCCGGGAGGCCAGCCGAGGGCCCAGGCCGTCCTGGGCTCCCAGCTGTCGTGGGCTCCAGCGAGAGTGCGGGGTTGAGCTGGTCTCTCCGCCCAGTGGCGGCGGCTTTGCTCCGCTAGGGGCACGGCAGGGGCAGCGGTGGCCTTTGGGGCCCAGAAGTGGTGCCGGCACTCAGATGGAGGCGGAGGTGGCTGGGCAGAACAGCTGGATGCGCTGGCAAAGAAGGACAAGATGGTAGTCTTCCTCAAGGGACGCTGGAGCAGTTCCAGTGTGGCTTCAGCAATGCCATGGTGCAGATCCTGCAGTTACACTGCATCCACCACTACGCGGCCTACACAGTGCTGGGCGACCCCTAGCTTCCACAAGCCATTAAAGGCTATTCTGGCTGAGCACAGTGGCTCACGCCTGTATCCCAGCAATCTGGGAGGCCAAGAGCACCGAGGACCACCTAAGGTCGAGAGTTTGAGACCAGCCTGACCAACATGGAAAAACCTTGTCTCTACTAATTAGCCGGGCATGGTGGCCTGCCTGTAATCCCAGCACTTTGGGAGGCGGAGGCGGGTGGATCACCTGAGGTCAGGAGTTCGAGATCAGCCTGGCCAAAATAGTGAAATCCTGTCTCTACCAAAAATACAAAACTTAGCAGGGCACAGTAACATACACCTGTAATCCCACCTACTTGGGAGGCTGTAGCAAGAGAATCGCTTCAATCAGGGAGGCGAAGATTGCGGTGAGTGGAGATGTCACCATTGCACTTCAGGCTGGGCGTCAAGAGTGAAACTCTGTCTCCAAAGAAATAAATAAAAAAGACTATTCTAACTGGCCCACTATCCCGCAAGTGTACACCAACAGCGAGTTTGTGGGGGGGGCTGTGACATTCTTCTGCAGATGCACCAGAATGAGGACCTGGTGGAAAAATGGAAAAAGCTGGGGATTTGATCCACCCTTTTCGATGAAAAGAAAGACCAAGACTCTAAGTGAGAGCACCTGGGTCCTCACTGAGCAGAGAAGGGATGTTCATGTCAGAGGCTCACTGCCAGAAAAGCTTACTGATTTTGGTTTTCAACACTGAGACAACAACTGCTTGCACTGATCATTTCCATTCATGAGCAGTCTGGTAATTTTAGCTTGTCTGATGTTTGGGTTAAGAATATTTTATTGTGAACTTAATTACAACCACTGCACTATAATAATTAATGTATTATGATATTGCTGTAAATAAAATTCATTCTTATATTGTCATTTATTCTTTGCCCAATTCAGGAGTTAAACTAGGAGTTTTGAAATCATTATTATTCATGACCTCTCTACTAATGTGTCAGTCTGCAAAGACAGTATCTCCCCCCAAATTTTGTGTAGCATCTTTTGTTATGGAAAATGATGGATAAAAAAGAACCTGGGCCAGGTGTGATGGCTCAGGCCTGTAATCCCAGCACTTTGGGAGGTCAAGGAGGGTGGATCACCTGAGGTCGGGAGTTCAAGACCAGCCTGACCAACATGGAGAAACCCCATCTCTAAAAAAAAGAAAGAAAGAAACTGTGGTAAGTAGGGTGTTGATTTCGTTTTGTTTGTTTGTTTGTTTGTTTGTGAGATGGAGTCTCGCTCTCATTGTCCAGGCTAGAGTGCAATAGTGTGATCTCAGCTCACTGCAACCTATATCTCCCGGATTCAAGTGATCTCCTGCCTCAGCCTCCCAACTAGCTGAGATTACAGGCATGTGCCACCACACCCAGCTAATTTTTGTATTTTTAGTAGAGACAAAATTTCACCATGTTGGTCAGGTTGATCTCGAACGCCTGACCTCAAATGATCCTTCCATCTAGGCCTCCCTAAGTACTGGGATATAACAGTATGAGCCACCGAGCCTGGCTGTGGGGTATTGTTTTTAAAATAAACTGCCAACACAGGAAAAAAAAGAATTTTGCATTTTATTTTATTTTTTTGAGATAAAGTCTCATTCATCCAGGCTGGAGTGCAGTGGCATGATCTCAGCTCACTGCAAATTCTGCCTCCCAGGTTCAAGCAATTCTCATGCCTCAGCCACCAGAATAGCTGGGACTACGGACGAGTACCACCATGTCCAGCTAATTTTTCTATTTTTAGTAGAGACAGGGTTTCACAATGTTGGCCAGCTGGTCTCAAACTCCTGGTCTCAAGAGATCTGCCCGCCTCAGCTTCCCAAAGTGCTGGGATTACAGGTGTGAACCACCATGCTGGGCCAAGAACTGTGCATTATATTGTAAGTAAATTATGCCTCAATAATAAAATGCTATAACCTAATTATAATAAAGATTTGGGGAGGGGGAAAAAGAAGACTAGAACAGTTAAGACAAAACAAAGAAGGAAATAAAGCCCCAGAAGAAGCTCCCCAATCTGTATGAAAAACAAAATGATTTGGGTATTTGGGGAAAGGTAACTGACACTATTTGCCAGACCCTTGGTTAGATTCTTTCATATATTTCAACTTTATCTCCAAACTCGACAATGTCTGGCTAATCTCAGACAGTAATGTGGTAAGATAAGCCCAGGGAGAAAGTGGGATAGCTCTGTGACAGAGAAGCTGGACAGCCAAGATCAATAGCAGATTTCATTGCGTGTGGAGTGTGTACTGTGAGATAAAAGATGTAGTAGGGCTGGGTACAGTGGAGAAGGCAGAAGCGAAGAAAAGGAGGTGAGAGAAAACCAAGCAATGCAGGAAAAGCCTGAAAGAAGTTCTTCAGAGGCATGAAAACTCAAAACACTGGATTCATTCCTGACTCAATCTTCTCTTCCACAGATAAATGAATAAATTTTCCAAAAATCAAACTTAAGAAGTAAAAATTCTGCCATGAAAGTATTTAAAATGGCCAGGCGCGGTGGCTCAAGCCTGTAATCCCAGCACTTTGGGAGGCCGAGGCGGGTGGATCACGAGGTCAAGAGATCGAGACCATCCTGGTCAACATGGTGAAACCCCGTCTCT
>NW_016107856.1:208231-210838 GCF_001604975.1 Cebus imitator
TTGGCCAGGCTGGTCTGGAACTCCTGATCTCAGGTGATCCACCTGCCTTGGCCTCCCAAAGTGCTGGAATTACAGGTGTGAGCCACCATGCCCAGGCTTAATTTGTTAAATCTAGTATAAGAGATTAGTGGTGGCCAGACATGGTGGTGGCTCATGCCTGTAATCCCAGCACTTTGGGAGGTGGAGGCGGGCAGATCACCAGAGGTCAGGAGTTCCAGAGCAGCCTGGCCAGCATGGTGAAACCCTGTCTCTACTAAAAATACAAAAATCTGCCAGGTGTGGTGGCACACTCCTGTAATCCCAGCTACTCAGGAGGTTGAGGCAGGAAAATTGCTTGAACCCTGGAGATGGAGGTTGCAGTGAGCCGAGATCTAGCCACTGCACTCCAGCCAGCGTAACAAAGCAAGACAAGGTCTCAAAAAAAAAAAAAAAAAAGAGAGAGGAGAGAGGGAGATATTAATGTTGCTAAAAACAAAAACCTGGTTTTGGTGGCACAGGAAGGGCTCCTCACACCTGTAATCTGTGCATGATGCATCAGTAGGGATGAAGGGTGCCACCCATTCCCTCACCCAAAGGCTGGGATTGCCCTTTCACCTCCTCAATCCATAGACATAAGCAGAAGTCACAGCAGCACAGCCAGCTGGGAACAGAGTTAGCTGACCTCTGGTCTAGAGCAGTGGTGCCTGCTTCTGGCTGCATATGAGAATCACTCCAGAGGCCCATGAAGCCACTAATGCTCGGGCTCCACCCCCATATTCTGAATTAAAAATAAAACAAAACAAAAAGAAAACCTACTGTGTGATTTTGATGTGCATTGTGGGCTGAAAACAGCTGTTCTAGAAGGAGAAGTGTACATTGTAGCCTCTCAGGAAACTGCTACAATTTTGCATGTGGGGAGTGGTAGGGGGAGGATGAATGCTAGAAGAAATGATGGTCCAGGGCTCAGCTGAGGTCTAGATAAAAATTAGAACTGTTTTCAGTCCCCCTGGACAAATTAATTGCTTCCAATACTTTGATTAAATGCTCTTTATTTGATACTTGTGTGTGCACAACACTATAAGAAGTTGCCATTAATGCCAAAGATGGCCATTAAGGGCCCAGGAGGTGGCAATCAGTAAGCTGCCTCCTGCCTAAGCATCTTTCTCCAACCATTCTCTATAGGCCCCAGCGTAGTGGCAGGCCCTGTGGAGAGAAAGAAGGGTGAGAGACGGACAGACCCGACAGGCCGTCCCCATCACTTCCCAGCTAGCAGCCACACCTCCTGTACCCAGTGTATCCAAGGTCGCGGGCCAGCTGTGTAGCCTGGAGGCCCCGCTTGCCCATCTGACAGAAGAAAATGAGATGCTCATCTTCCAGCTTTGGCTTCTCTGCGGAGTTCAAAGCCTGGAAGGCCGCTGGCTCCATCTGCAGAGCACTCTCCAACTCGGACACTGCAGGAGTGGAGAGGGTAAGAAGGGAAAGCCTGCAGTTTGGCACTCAGGTTCGGAAGCTGGGCCTGGAAAGGCTGGGTACTGGGGGCCCCCAAACAGCATATGATAGCCATCCCTACCCCTACCCTAATTTCAAGGACCAGAAACCAACAACTTTTGAATGCAAGCCACTCCCCTAGCCGTGAGGAGGCGGGGCGGGATGCTCCCTCAGGCGTCCCGGATCCGGAAGCTATCTTTCCTAT
Organism: Cebus imitator; assembly: GCF_001604975.1. Taxonomy (NCBI): domain Eukaryota; kingdom Metazoa; phylum Chordata; class Mammalia; order Primates; family Cebidae; genus Cebus; species Cebus imitator. Next base: position 209,904 of record NW_016107856.1, read on the forward strand.
CTCTGGGAGGTCAACAGAGGCTGGTCTGCCCCTCTCCTCTCCACCTGCTGTACCCTCAAACTGGATGAGCCAGTTCCACTGCCAGGATCCGCCATCAGTCCTTCCTACGGAAGCTGAGGGCTGGCTACCGAGATTGCAGGACCCCCATAACCAGTGCCTTCCCCATTCCATCCTAAGTGAGGTCCCATTGGCAAAGACTCCCCTGGACTGTCCCCTCTCCACCCCATACCCGGGATGTTGAGCGCCCCAGGAATGGTCCCAGCTGCCGCCTCCTCCCGAGAGCGCACGTCGAAGAGCCGGGCCCGGCCCGAGGCTAGGAGTGAACGGAGTTCAGGGAGCGAGACCGTGGGCGCTGAGGAAGGGGCATGACAGACTTCAGGAGAGGGGGCCTAGGAATCACGGCCGCCACGGCGCCCCCTCACCTGGCAGCGCCCCTCCGCAGTAGGGTGTGCACGAGGACCCCTTGGCTACGCCCCTTCGCTCCCCACCCCGCCTTGCCGCCACGCCTCAATTCAGCGAGGACCGCGCTCGGCCGCAGGCATCCCCCGCAGGTACCTCCAGCCATGGTGCGCGCGGCAACCGCTCGTCTCCCGAGCGCGGGCCCGGCCCGCCCTCTCAGCACCCGCAGCATCTCCCAGTCACTGAGACCGGATCCGGAAACAAGGGCACCGCCTCCCGCACCGCCCCTGCAGCACCTGTTCGCTGCGCCTCTAGCACCATCCCACTGCCAAGTCAGTATTCTCCAGTGTAAGCCATAAACGACACACCGGTCTGGGCTAGGAACCAGGACGCAGGGTAATGAGTACAGAACAGCACCCCACCCTGAACTTGCCCCAGCCCTTACTGGTCAAAGAGCAATGTGCCTCTCCCTTTCAGCCTGTGGCCCACAAAAGGAAGAAAAACAGACAATGTGGCTTTGAACAGTTTTATCTTAA
>NW_016107856.1:210903-229054 GCF_001604975.1 Cebus imitator
AAAAAAAAAAAAACACCCCCACAAAGGGGAAGGCCCCAAATGGGCCCCTGCCTGTAGTTCTCCCTGGCTCCAGAGACGTCTGCACAAGCCTCAGCTTCTGGCTGGCCAGTCTCCTCTTCATGGGCACCAGCCACTGCTAAACATCCTTTCCCCACTTCTTGTGTAAGCTTGCTCCCCTGAGCAGCAGGGTGCACATCTAAACCTCAGCTCCAGGGAAAGGAAGAACCAATGGAAGTGCCAGAGTCCTGGGGCAAGCCAGAGCATCACCCGTCAGCAGGCCTCTGCTGGGCACTCTAAGCAAGCACAGGACAAGCCCCCCAGTTTAGTGTGTCCAGTATCCAGCATGGAGACAGCACATGCATTGTGCGAGAGGAGCACAAGGGCCCAGGGGCTGCGTGGTGGGGGTGGGCAAGGCTGTCAGTGCACGTTCACATTGTGTGTTTCACACCACTGCAGGCTGCCATATCACAGGTCCTCAGTTCAAAGACACACCTTTTGAACCCCCCCCCCCGGCCCCGTCCCCTGCCAGAAGTGGGCAGTGAAGGAAAGGACACGGGATTAGGCTGTTGCTCCTGGGCTATCTGCAGTTCTTGGGCCCAAAGCCCCTGGATCCCCACAGTTAGTTGCTGTCATTCTTGATGACGACCTCTAATCCGTGGTGCCGCAACTGAGCTCGCAGAAGCAGATTCTTGTTTTTAAGATCTTCCACCTGACATGGGAAGAAGACAGTAAATGGAATGGGTGGTAAAGCTGGCACTACCAAGCCCCTGAATGTATTCAGACATCAACTGGTGAGAGACGAAGCCCTCTCCATGGAGAACAAAGTAGAGGGTGTCAAACTGGGTCAGTGGCTAGTGGAGCTGAGAAGGGCTGCACTGGGGGTAGGCGTCTGACCTGCTGTCGAAGCACATCATTGTCCAGCTGCAGTTGGTCAAGCCCTTGCAGTTCTTCAGACAAGCGGTGGTTACTCTGCCGAAGCTCCTGGATATAATCACAAGCTTTGGATAGAATCCCACCTTTACTCTGCAAGATAAGGCCGACAAAATGAGGACTAGGATTTCAGATATCCAGCTTGCTTTGCAAAAGCAGGTTCACACTTTGGACTTCATTTTCCCTTAAGAAAGGTGTTATAGTATCTCCCAGGGATACGGGAACTTCAGGGAGAGGTAAGACTACTGTCATGTGTGCCCCACTCTCTACCATTTCTGGAAACAATACCAGGAGACAGAATTCAGGCATCCTGCCCACTACCAGGGTCTTTCCATGACCTGGCCAGACTTGGTGCTCTCCATAGAGCAGTCTGGGATGATCTTGGAGAGCTGCACGATCCAGTTGTTGATCTTGTCTCGGCGGCGGCGCTCCACTGTGGGGCAAAGTGGAGGACAAGGTGGCTCAGTGAAAACTCACCACAAGTCCCGGGGTAAAATTACCTAACCCCTCCTCCCCGCAGACATCACTGCTGTCCTAGGCCCACCAGACACTCCTAGCTCCACACAGATCTTACCTACCTTCATTGTGCTGAGCTCTGCGTTTCTCATCACGAGTTGTCCGAGGAGCTTCTGACTTCCTGACAATAGAGCCCAGGGTGACCAGGGTCAGAGAAGGATAAAATATGTGATTGGAGTTTAGTGTTTAAGAATTATACAAGATTTTGCAGGTATTAAGGCCACTTATGGCTAGCTGGGTAAGATGTCTCACACCTGTAATCCCAGCACTTTGGGAGGCTGAGGCAGGTGGATCAATTGAGGTTAGAAGTTCGAGACCAGCCTTGCCAACATGGTGAAACCCTGTCTCTACTAAAAATACAAAAATTAGCCAGGCATGGTGGTATACATCTGTAGTTCCAGTGACTCGGGGGGGTTGAGGCATGAGAATTGCTTGAACCCTGGAGGCAGAGGTTGCAGTGAGCTGAGATTACGACACTGCATTCTAGCCTGGGTAACAGAGCAAGACTCTGTCTCAAAAACAAACCAACAAAACCACTTATGGAATCTGAGAAGAAACAAGCGTCACTCACGGGGAATAAGGGTGAGTCCTAGGGGCAATTGAGCGCTGGCTTCCTCCCTGCAGTACTTCTTGTGGTGACATCATTACAAAGAACTGACCTGTGAAGACGCAGGATGGTTCTGTCAGGACACGAGTAGGAACCTCACCAAGCCCTGAGGTGAAGACCCTGGGCCCCTCCTCTAAAATGAACATGCTAAAAGAAGAGCATTCCCAGACTCACTGCCTGCCCAGGTCTTAATGATCACTAAGAGTCATGAGTGAAGGCTCACTGCCTACCAGTCAAGTCCCACAGCCTATCCTACCCCTTCCAGCCAGCATCCTCCCAAAATATCTCACCAGTGCCAGGAGGGGTCGCCTGTCCCAGCAGTGCCTCTGAGCCCTGGGTAGTAACAACAGCAGCTGTACTTCCCGATGTGGTACCCCCTGCCCCATCTCCCACTGCCGTGCTGGGGAAGTAAGTATAGTGTGTCTCTGCAGCTGTCCCCTCTGTGTCAACTGCATCATCACTGGTGAAGGCACCCTGGATCACTGCCTGCGAACGGAGCAAGAGAACAGATTCTGGTAACAGTCAAAAACTTCTTTCCACTATACCACTCTGCAGCTTCTATCCCTTGGGGTAGGGGGGAGGGTGGAGAGACAGAGAGAGAGAGAGAAACATCCAGAAAGGGAGAGCCTAGTGTTTTGGGACAAGGTAGCCCTAGATGCCTCACTGTTCCTAGCTTCACCCCCATCCTATTGCTTCCCTTCTTCATCTTTCTTCTCAGAACTCTAGTTACCTCCCCAGCCCATACCCTGTACCTGGGTCATGGATTGAGTGGCAGGGTAGCCACTGATGGCACCAGTGCCCTCAGTCTGGCCATCCAGCTGCCCTTCAGACACCTGGATCACCCTGTACATCACCTAGAAGTGTAGAGGAAGGCAGAGGGAGGGGAAGAGAGAAGAACAGATTAAGTGCTGGGAATCCTAGGACCCCCTCATAAAGCTTCCCTTGGATAGGGCCCCAAAACAAGAAACTTTCAGAGACACAGATTCAGCCATTCTTCCTTCGTTCTCCACACACAGGTTTCAGCATACATCTAACCTCACACCAGTCTCTACTCCAGTATTCGCACCTCCCTCCCCTGCAACAGTCTACGCTTTCAGCTCATCCTCCAAGCCAGGTCACCCCAAGACATGTTCAATTACCTCCCTCAATCCCAACCCCAAATAACACCTGCAGCCACCTGGCCCCCTCCCTTACCTGGCCCCCATTCTCAGTTCGGAAGACGTACTTGACGTTGGGGTCAGGGAAGGTGGCAGCTGACTGGATGCTGGCAATAGCCACACTAGTTGGGTCCTCCCCAGTAGCCACTGCACCTGAATTAAAAGAACAAAGGAAAAGTCTGCCTTTCTCTCCACACCACCCCCGCCACCATCCCCATTCCACTTTCATGTCATTGAAGGAGGATGCACAGGAGATGGTCTGGTCAGGGAGGAAGGGAGCCCATGGTGGGTTCTTAGCCTTGGTTCTGTTTCTAGCACTCACCTTCCTGAATCTGCACTGTCCCCTCTTCCGTTTCAGCTGTTTTCTGCTGCCTATTTATGGTGAAAGGACAAAAGGAAGAATATGGGAAGAAGTGAATGAGAAACTCACTAGCCCAGTAGCATAGGGCTGCAAACTCACTGGCATTCCCAACAGATGCTGGGGTAGGTTAGAATAACAACTAGTGTTTACTGTTTACTATGAACATAGGCACTAAGCTAAGTACATAACATGTATTCTTATTTAATACTAAAAATAGCACCACGAGATAGATAGCACTACTTCCATTTTATAGATGGAGAAACCAAATCATACAGTAAGTGATACAGTAGAACCTGAATCCAGGTCTACCTGACTCCTGAGGCAGTGCTCTTGGCCGTTCTGCATTCTCCCAGGCCACCCGTCTTTCATCCCAGATCCTACCTCTTCTTCACTCACCCCTTCATCTCTCTGTGAGGGGGCACATCCGAGGAACTGATCCTTTTTTGGAGCTGTTGGTATCTCCTGATTCACAGGCCTCAGTGCTAAGTCCTGGTAGAAATCACGGAGTTTGCAGTGAGTCTAGGACACGGAACAGTATCTCTGGTTCTAGAACTTAGGTTCCATAAACACACAGCCAGGAAAATAACCCAGTCATCTGCAGGGTACAATCAGCCTCCACCATACTGATGCTGAGGACTGGCCTACAGTGACTGAAAAAGCAACTCTACAAATAGTATTCCTCATCCCTCCATTATCACTCCAACTCCTGGTGGAGAGGGATAATTATACTTGAAGACAGAAGCAACACATTTTTTTAAATTTTTTTTGAGACAGTCTTGCTCTGTCACCCAGGCTGGAGTCTACTGGCACAATCTCAGCTCACCACTGCAACCTGTGCCTCCCAGGTTCAAGTGACTCTCCTGCCTCAGCCTCTCAAGTAGCTGGGACTACAGGTATGTGCCATGAGACCCAGCTAATTTTTGTATTTTCAGTAGGGACAGGGTTTCATCATGTTGGCCGGGCTGGTCTCAAACTCCTGACTTTGTGATCCACCTGCCCCTCCCAAAGTGCTGGGATTACAGATGTGTGCCACCACACCTGGCCGAAACAACACACTTCTTTTTTATTTTTTTATTAATTTTTTTAGAGACGGGGTTTCACTATGTTGGCTAGGATGGTCTTGAACTTCTGACATCAGGTGATGCGCCCACCTCGGCCTCCCAAAGTGCGGGGATTACAGGCCTGAGCCACTTCGCCTGGCCAACAACACACTTCTTAAATGGATCATTATTAAAGCTATTATGACCTGCCATGATGGCAGCTTCATGGGAATCAGGAAGGGCTATGTATTGGCACACCATCAAAAAATACCGTGTCATGGACACTGACACTTCTTCCAGTTTCTCAGCCGCATATTGTCCACTGAGACATTTCTGTTCTCAAATCTAGGAAGAGGAAATCTGAAGCCCATTACCACTGGAAGAATGTCCCTAACCACAAAGACCACACTTGGCCTTTGGGCCCCATTCTACTGACAGGGCTCTTGTTTTGGGGCATCCAGATTTATATAATGTGTTAGAAACCCTAAAGCCCAAGTGGATCATTTTCAAGCGCCCTCTATTTTATTCATCAAGCCTTCCAGTAGAACACAGTTGCTAAAATGTTGCCATGACAACTCCAAATCAACTGAGCCTCAGCAAGAAGAGAAAAAACCCAGAGTTCTGAAGAAGAGACAAAGAGGGAGGAATCCACCTACAAGGTCTGCCTTAGGACCCTGAGACCAAGCCAGAGGGCAGGAAAAACAAAGGGCTGGGCAGACATGCCTCCAGAAAGAAACAGCTACACAGTACAAAGCAGTAAGATAATCCCAACACAAAAGGGAAAGATTTTTAGAGATTATCTACCCACGAGGTTCTCCAAACCTTTCCTATCCAAGGAAAATTTTCAGTGGATAAGGCTTAGCAAGACTGCGTCCGAGGAAAATGTTAAAAAAGGAACAGAAAGTGAAACCGTCCAAAGGAAGTAACGCTGCAAGGAGATCCCAGTCGGTAAGGGGAAGTAGCACTAGTGTTTTGGGACCACCTATATTTCCATCTTCAAACCAGAAGAGGAAATGCCCTACGAAGCTTGCCGCGCTGACTGCAGGAGAAGGCAATGAAAGGGCCCGGCACAGGAGGCATCTCTATTGGCCACAGCTGTCAGCCGGGGCAGTCTCCAGGACACCCAGCCACCGGGTCAGGCTACTTATTCAAATCTTAGTTGGACATCCAGAAGCATTTCCTAAGCATTAGGGATCTGTGACAAGGAAACCGGGATGGGACATTGTAGCGTGCACCCTCAGGCCAGAAGGGCCCAGTAAAAGCCCTTGCGAAGTCTGGACACAAAGGGAAAAAAAAATCAACTCCCGAAAGAAGTCAGGCGCCTAGACCTTGCCTGAGAATGAGGCGTCTCCCTGCAGGCACACCAACCAGTAGGCGCTTACGGAGCTGAGCGCCCGCCAGGCGCGAGCCCGGGAGCCTGCGCCGTGACCCTGCAGCCCCGCAGCGCTAGCCCAGCGCCCTAGCTGCTCCGCGGAGGAGGCAGGAAAGGGCGTCGGGGACTGGGAAGCTCAGGGGCCGGGTGCCGACGGCTGCGTCTCGCAGCTGGACAGCGCAGGAGGGCTGGGACATGAGCTCTCGGGGCAGGAAGAGAGTTCGTTCGGCCCACAAAGCCGGGTAGGAGATAAAGAACCAGCACGGTCCCCTCCCCCAAAACAAAGGCTTCCTCCCTGGCAGCGTTCTCTAACCTGAAAAACAGAAACAAAGTCAAAGCTGCCCTGCCTTGCCAGTCCACCCAGTCTCCAGACTTCTGCCTGGTCCTACACTCACCGGTCAAGGCCGTCTCAGCCGCCGATTTTCTCCAACTGTGTTCTCCCTGTCCCGATCTGGGTATCGCCATAGACAGCTGCTCATGCGCACTTCCAGCCCGCGGCCATGTTGGTGAGGGGCGGAAGTGTCGCCCTCGGCCCGCCCATAAACTCAAACTCTGAGCCGCCGCACTTCCAGCTCGCTCCATCTTGGTGAGAGCTGAAGGTTGTCGATGTTTGTGGGTTTTTTTCTGAAGTCGAAAAGAAGCCGTGTCCTGGAGAATGTAGCCGAAGTCCTGGCCACTTTTGACAAGAACGAGAAAGAGACGACTAACTTGTACTAACATCTTAGTGCTGGGCAGGGCATTTTTTCATTCCAGGAAAAAAAGATGAGAGTCCCGCTGAGATCAAGGGAGGGACGTCCGATGGAGGCGCCATCTTTAACAAGGGTTATTTGGGAGGCCATCTTGACTCAGGGCGTGTTTTTGAAGGGTTACCTGCTAGAGATTACGACCTGTCGGGGTACGCATAGATCTGGGTATATTCCTTGTTAATTCGCGTCAGCGATTACTCACCCAAAGACCCCAAGGCTTCTAGCTTTCTAAAGGTTCACTTTATGTAACAGGAATCTTGATTCCCATTCTTCTCAATCAAGATCTTTACCTTGAATGGATTTGGAGTAGTGTGGTAAAATAGGAAGAATTCAAACTTGGGGGCCAGGCAAATCCAGCTTTCAAACCCATCTCTGCCGCTTCTTACCTCTGAGATCTTTGACAAACATTTTGACTTAGTAAAGCCTTAGTTTCCTCATGTGTAAACTGGAGATACCGGCACCAACCTTCCAGAATGATGTGGATTAAATAAAATCAAGGACATAGATTCTATGAGCACAGAATACTTAGCCCAGTTCCTGGCATATAATGAGCATTATGTAAATATAAGTTTCTCTTCCCCATTTCCTGACCACCATGAACCTAGTTCTAGTTTCTAACCACTAGTCTCCATGACAACTGAGGAAGAGCACCCAAACAGCAAGAAGAAAAAGAATGTTTTGCCAAATATATGAAAATATAATACCAAAAAAAAAAGAAAATATAATACCTATCATCAAAGACTTTAATAAGAATGATGAGACCCCACACTATTTGTAAAAAATACAGCCTTTATTCTGAGACATTGACCTTCACTAGAGCGGGACCTATGGCCCCAGCCTGGCTGGAGAAGCAGTTCCAGAACTTGAGTGACACCATTTCCCTTTCCTGAAATAGGAAGAAGTTATTCCAAAGGAAAAATTAGAGCCCAGAGAGATCTGTACAGGACCTCTCTTGTACATATGATGGAGGCAGAGGGTGGGGGAGCTGGAGAGGAGTCCAGTCCCTCCAACAAATACTGAGGGCTTCAAAGAGTTTGCTGGATGTTTCTCCTAATCTGGAGCTAAAAGGGTCAGGAGGCATCTAAGGGTCCAAGAACAGAACAGAAAAGGACAACTCTAGAAGTGTTTGTGTATGGAAGGCTCTAACCTGGCCCCATCCTCCCTGTCTCTACCCTTGGCTTCCATGAAGAGAGATTCACAGCTCAGAGGAAGGGAGGAACTTGGCTGGAATTCTCCAGTCTTCACTTTAAGAAACTCTTTTAAGTTTTCTGCCTACCCTATGTTCCCTTTGGCCAGTGACTCACTCCCTGGGGACAGGATCTTGTTGACTTTCTTGGGAATCTCCTAAGAGATAAGTGCTTTGCATCTGAGACAAGTTCAGGTAAACCAATCAAGGCAGTGCCTCCCACAGTCAAAAAGAGAATCTGGAGGGGCCAGAGCCTATAGAGTTGGGCAATACAGCTGCTGCAGCTGCAGAAGAGACAGCTAGTCAGGGCGGGGCACAGTGGCTCACACCTGTAATTCTAACACCTTGGAAGGCTGAGGCAGGTGGATCACCTGAGGTCAGGAGTACAAGACCAGCCTGACCAACATGGAGAAACCCTGTCTCTACTAAAAAATACAAAATTAGTAATCCCAGCTACTCGGAGACTGAGGCAGGAGAATCACATGAACCCAGGAGGTGGATGTTGGGGTCAGCCAACATGGCACCATTGTACTCCAGCCTGGGCAACATGAGCAAAACTCCATCTTGAGGGGAAAAAAGGAAAAAGACACCGCTAGTCAGGAACCCTGGAGATTCAAAACAACTTACCCAGAGCTCTGTCCTAATCACAAAGTCCCCTTTGCCCAGAGCTCTGGTCCTAATCACAGTCCCTCACCCTTCCCAGGGTTAGCCTGTGTTTCAAATGCATACGATCGGCGCTGGGGGGACAACAGGGGATCAGGGACCTGGTGTTCTCTGGGGGGCAGACTAAGACGACTCCAGGATCCAGACCCTTGTGTGCCTTCAGATGGGAGCTCCAGGCAGCTAATGGGCCGAGGAGAATGGGTAGAGATCATGCTGCAGGGGGAGGTTCTGGGGATGAGGCAGTAGTCCCCACCCTCAGTATAGGTCTGGTTTCGCCGAACTCCCTGAGCCTCAGTCCTTTGGCGGTCCCTGGCTAGGGCCACAGCAGCATCAAAGGAAAGACTACCCCCATTCCTCCAAGAGGATCGAGAAGGTCGGGACCCCCAAGCCCATTCTCCAGGAGTCCCATCAAGCCGGCCAGGTCTTGGGCTTGGATTTGCAGGTGCCACATGAATCTTGCTACACATTGCACTGGGCATCTTGGCAAACTGTGGTTTGGGGGGCACCACAGGCACAGAGCGGACCTGTTGGACCTGAACCAGAGAGGAAGCTAGACGCATGCCCACACCACCCAAGCCCAGGGAACAGGGGCATAGATTACAGCCCTCTGGACTGGGCTGCCCCTCAGGCTCCATCTCCTCTGGTGGGGATGACTGTGGGGCTGCCTCTTCCATCTCAGAAGAGTGGGCATTGCCCTCTTTGGCACAGTCAACCTCCAGGGACTCTGAAGGACCTGAACCTTCAGAGAGGGTGCCCTCTTCTAAATAGTCCCCTCCAGTCCTCTGGTCTCCCTCAGCCTCTCCGTCCCCATTCTCCCATTCCTTATTGACTTCCCCTGCTCCTCCTTCAGCTGCTGCTTCTGGGCTTCTGCTGTCTTCACCATCTCCTTGGTCTTTTCGTACTTCATCGTCTCCCTTCCCCCTCTGTTCTTTGTCCTCATCCTGTCTGACTCCCTCAGCCTTTTGTTTATGTACAACTTCCCATTTCTCCTCAGCAACTTGATCTTCCTGGGCCCCTTGCTCTAGGTCCCTTCTAGCTTCTACCTGGGCTTCCTCTCCTTGCCCAGCCTCTTCTCTCTCAGTTTCTTTTTCCTTCTCGTCTGTATACTGCTCTCCTCCTGGTTCCTCCACACCTTTAGCCTCCACCATACTATCAGCCTTCTTCTGACCTTTGGACGTCTCTCCCTTGGCCTCTGTCTCTTCCCTACTCCCTTCTCTCAGTTTGACCTTTGTCTCTGGGCTTCCCCCAGCCTCTCCTCCATTCTCACTGGCCTTTCCAGCCTCCACCTTGATCTCTGGACTTCCCTCGGCTTCTTCCCGGATGTCTAGTCTGCCTCCAGGCTCAGCCTCCTTGTCCTCCCCAACTTCCCAGCATGCCTGTTCTTCCTCAGTCTGTCCCAGATCCTGCCTTCCACATTCTACTGCCTCTTCCTCCAAACTCGATGCACCCTCCCAGATTGGGGATTTAGGTCCCAGAAGGGGACTTAGGTCATCATAGGCACTCAGGAAGACTTCCTCCCCATTTTCCTCCACAACTTCAGCCCTGGGGCCAGCAGAGTCCAGGGAGCAGCAGCTAGGAGCTAAGACAAACTGTGCCTCATCCAGAGACAGGTCATCCAGGGGCGGCTCCACAGAGAACTCCTCCACCTGTAGGCACAGCATTGTGGCTCAGGATCAGGAGGCCCTGTCCACCCTTGACTCCATGCCACCCCCAAACCCAACACAGCTCTCCTTACCTGAGGCCCAACTCCCAGGAGCTCCTCCAGGTAGCCCATCCCAGGGTCGTCCTCCCCAGGGGAGAAGGCTGCTCCTGCTGCTTCTGCCTGGGCCACCTCCCCATCCTCTGCCCCCACCCACTCAGGTTCTGAGCTGCTTGAATCCTCTAGGAAGGAGAAGGAGTCCTGCACCTCCTGGGACAGGGAGTCCTCCAGGGCAGGAGCCAAGTCGTCTGGGCCTGAGTCTGCCAGGGGACCTGGGGTTGGACTTGCTTCCGACTTCTCATCTGTTGGGGGAGAAGTAGTCCCAGGAATACAAAGGTCAAGCCCTGACCCTTTTCAATATGGGTCCTCCTAGCATTGCTATAGCAGAGGCCCAGCACTCCCAGCATAGCTACTCTGCATGACTGATCCTCTCAGAACAATATCCCTTATTATTGGCTTGCTACCTTAATTGAGCCCCTATCAGGTGCCAAGCACTGTGCTATCCATTTTACAATGCATTGTCTTATTTTTTCCTCCAAACTATTGTGTGGGGTATTGTCCTCATTTTATATATGAGGAAACTGAGGCTCAGAGAGATTAAGCAATTTGTCTAAGGTCATGTAACTAATATGCAACACAGCCAAAATTTGAACCCAAGTTTACTTAACTCTATAGCCCACGTTCTTACCCACTATCCTATCCTGCCTCAGGACTTCTCATGAGTGACACTTCAGGAACTGGTGTCAGAACAAGGATCAGATCCCAGCTCTGCTACTTCTACCTAAATCAATAGCAAATTGATAACCTAAGTTTAAGGTCTCAGTTTTCACTGCTGTAACAGAAAAATAACAATACCTATGTCACAAAGTTATGAGGAAATGAGACAAGCTAATTCCTGCAATCACAGCACTTGATTTTTTTTTTTTTTTTTTTTTTTTTTTTTTTTTTTTTTTTTTTTTTTTTTTTTTTTTTTTTTTTTTTGAGACAGAGTTTCACTCTTGTTGCCCAGGCTGGAGTGCAGTGGCACAATCTCGGCTCAATGCAACCTCCACCTTCCAAGTTCAAACAGCTCTCCTGCCTCAGCCTCCTGAGCAGCTGGGACCACAAGTGCCCGCAACCACGCCCAGCCAATTTTTTGCATGTTTGGTAGAGACAGGGTTTCGCCATGTTGGGCCGGCTGGTCTCGAACTCCGGACCTCAGGTGATTTGCCTGCCTTGGCCTCCCAAAGTGCTGGGATTACAGGCGTGAGCCACTGTGCCCAGCCAGTACTTAATAAACTCTTGATAAATGTTAGCTGATAGTATTGATGTTACTATTATTATTACCCATCCATCTATTATATATTCCCACACTGTCCTTAGTAATCCCTGGTATATGTGTCTGACACAGCTCCCATTCTTGCGTACATCAGTGCTCTGAAGGCTGCTAGAGATCTCCTCTCCATAGATTTCACATAGCCTGGTAATATTACTGGATTTCTGCAACCCTGAATCTAGGGAGGCAGCTGAAGGTAACCACCCCAAAGCCCAAGGGCTGAGGCCTCTGCCTTTTCTAGGGCGAATCTTCCAGCATCACAGCTTTAGCCTAGGGTTCTAGTCCCCTTTCCCAGCCTTGTTCAATCTTTGGGTCCTCACCTGGGGGGCCAGGGCCAAGGCCAGGGCCAGGGCCAGGCCCAGAGGCAGGGCTTGGCCGGTGCTGTAGAGCAGGGCACTCGAGGCCACGAGTGAGCCTGGCCAAGGAAACGTTGGAGATGATGTTCGGGGGCACACTGAGGATGGAGGTGATGTGTAGCGGGAGGTTGACATTGTAGGGGTCTGAGATGTGGACCCCAGCACAGCGCTCTGCACGGCTGCTGCCCCCAGCCCGGATGGCTGACCGCCCAGCTCGTGGTGTGCCTGGTTCGGAATTTGTGCCACCCAGTGCTTCTGCCTCAGGCTCCTGTTCACCATCTGCTGTCTCTATAGAATCGTTCTCCAAGCTCTCAGGCAGCAATGGGCTTGGCCGGGGACTGCCGGGCCCCACCAGCCCCTCTGGCTCTGTGGAGGAAAGAGAGGACCAGATAGGCAGTGGCCTAAGCTCCAAGGGCAAGGGGTCTAGACATCTCAAGAAGGCTCTGGAGAATGCTCTCTGCTTTCTTAGGCCTGAGAGCAAGGACAGCCTGGAAGGTACCAGGCCCAGCTTCTTTTGATCACTACTACAAACTCTCCACCCAGCCAGTAGGTCAGAGATCACCCCACCTTCACATACCTGGGGAACTCCCTCCCTTCCCTGCAAATACAGTCACTGGCTGTCATCACCATCACCACCACCACCACCACCACACAGCCATGCTGTCCCTTCCCATGTGAACACTCATCAACAAACCCATAGACTAGACAATGAGCTCACCATTGTAAATATAGCATTCAGTACTGTGGCTGGTGTATAAGAGGCACTCATTAAATATTTTTGAAATTATTGAACACAGTTGGCTACATGTACACACACACATGCACACACAGGCCCATACTGGTCACATAGCACACACACGTTCATATGCAGACATGCACCCCTCTACTCACCATCACTGGCCCCAGCTGCAGCACTTAGTGAGTCCATGCTTTTGGCTGGCCGCAGTGTCCCCTTATTGGATTTGTCCTCTGTAAGACAGGGATGTGGGTAGAGCCAGGGCCTGTGCACCCTCAGCAGAGCTCCCCCCATCTCCCCAGACTTACCCCTGTCCTCAGCTCCCCGTGGAAGTTTACGCTTTGTCTCATGGCCAGAGCGACCTAGATTGAAGATAGACCTCCACTTCCTGACTTTCAAAGACCCCTTTCTCCTACAGAGAATGGAGGGGCATAATTGGAGGTTGGAACGTGGTGGTCAGCGCAGGGGAGGAGGGCCCAGGAAGGAGGCCTTACTTGTGCTCAGCAATCTCAATGATAGTGTGGTAGGGCCGCATCTGTGGGGGTCCATCACCAGCCTGCAGAATGCTAGGCAGGTGGTAAGGCAGGGGCCTGGGCATAAGGTCCTCAGGGCTGCCTGATGCCCGGGTCCCTGGAAGTGATCGCCATCCACTCTCCACCTCACCACCTGGGAACAGAAAAGGAATTGGCCAGCCAGGAACAGGGCCAAGAGAGGGATCTCAGGCACCCAATCCTTCATCACCCCTCACCAACTACCAGGTTAGGATACACCAGCACCCCTAAAGACAGTGCCTCTATGTCCATCACCTCAAAAGAGTGTCCTCATGGACAAAGAGGGCCGGGAGATCCCAGGACATTGGCCTTGTGGGCTGGGAGTGGGTATGAGCTGTCACTAGCATTGGGAGCCAGGTTGGTGACTCAGAGGTCAAGCAGTGCCCTGGACTGACAGCAGAAGAGGTCTGCTCAAGTCCTGACTGCACCATTATCTCCCCAGTGTTCTCTCCATGTGACCACTACCAACATCCCTGTATGAGACTCAACTGAACTAGGTGAACTTCAAGGCTCTCTGTAACTGACTTGACTCCCCAGACAGTGGGATATATGGAGGGCAGGAAGGACACTGACCAGAGAGAGCAGCACCCCCAAAGAGCTGGTCCACGTGTGTGAGGATGAACTCCACGACAATGGACTGCACCCGCACTTCCATGAAGGCTGCTGTCCCATTGAAGCCGGAGGCCTCTATGTCCTTAGACCTGTGGAGATGTAGAATTATTCTCCCCCTCAGCCCCACCACACTTCCCAATCCAGATTCTCCCTGAAAATACCTTATTCTCTCTCTCTCGAATGACCTTAACCCCATTTCCACCTCTTAAACTGTATGCATAATTCTTCCAATTCTCAAATGCCACTTGAAGACTTCCAGGAAGGAAGCCTTCTTGGACACCCTTCTCAGGGTCACTCTCTGTTTCCGTTGCACACCAGGGTGTCTTGTTTATAATAAATTTTATAATGAATTAGAGGACTTCCCATATGTAGTCTGTCTTACACCACCACAGTGAGTGATATGCCAGCCAGTTCTCCAGAGACTACAAGATGTTTTGCTCAAAAAACATTTGACATGGGGCCAGGCACAGTGGCTCACACCTGTAATCCTAGCACTTGCACAGGGAGGAGGTGGGTGGATCACTTGAGGTCAGGAGTTCAAGACCAGCCTGGCCAACATGGTAAAACCCCGTCTCTCTACTATTAGCCAGCTGTGGTGGCTCACGCCTGTAATCCCAGCCACTCAGGAGGCTGAGGCGCCAGAATCATTTGAATTCAGGAAGCGGAGATTGCAGTGAGTTGAGATTACACCACTGCTCTCCAGCCTGGGCAGCAGAGCAAGACTCTGTCTCAAAAACAAACAAAAAAATTGGCATGAAACTATTATGTTCTAGTCCCTGAGCTCAGTGACACACTGTAGGAAAACACAAAAGTCCTGCCCTTTAGGGACTTTATTTGATCACAGAGATGGGGCTAAAATGGGTGGGCCCCATCTGACTCAATCTCAAAACTTCTTTTTTCACTGGGCTTTGTGAGCCCCATACCCTTCTCCAGTGTACCCACACAGTCGCACCTCAATCTGGGAACAGCCTCCCAGAGGCACGTGTCTCACAGGATCCCCACACACTGCTCACACATGCGCCTACCTCAGCAGATTGGGAGCCCACACGATGGCCAGGTTACGAGCGTGCATGTTGGTCTGGGCACTGAACGAGGCCATGTGCACCAAGTGCCTCATGAGGAACTCCAGGGTCCTGCAGAAAGTGGGGGCAGGGATCACACAGGGAATGCCCAGGGCAGGCATTAGGACTAGGACCTGGGAGCCAGTAGGACCCCGTTAAGGCTCCAGGCAGAGAATGAATGAGTTGTCTCAGGTTGCTGGGCAGATGTGGAACCCCACATACTTGTAGTTTGGGATGGGGAGTTCTTGAAGCACCTCTAGGATCTTGACCAAGCGCTCAGGTTCCAATTGCACTGCTACAGCCTCCTGATTGAGAAGGGTGCAAGAAGCAGGAGTCAATGACCCAGCGATGCCCCTGCTTACTCCCCAGAGCTCCTAACCAAGTTCTCAGGAACAGTGTGCACTGGACTCTGTGCTCCTCTGTCCTACATCATCTGAGGTGCACTGACAGTGAGAGCTCAGAATTTGGGGCCCACAAAGATGGCAGCCGAATTTTGGTTATGCCACTTCATAGCTCTGTGACCTTGACAACTCGTTGCCTTACCATCCTCCATCCATAGAGCTGTGGTGCTGGGCTACTTCAGTGGTGCCACCCTGTGGGTGCCCCAGGGACTGCAGAGTTGTTTCATTGTGTCCAGGAAGGCCATTCCCCACCCCAACCTAGCTGGTGTGGACTGAGCAGGGTGCTGCTAGCATTCAGGGTCTCTCAGTGCTGTTGTGCTAAATAAAGTACAACTTATTTTTAAAGTGTTACTCAATTCGGCAGGAGAATTGCCTGAACCCAGGAGGCGGAGGTTGTGGTGAGCCGAGATCGCGCCATTGCACTCCAGCCTGGGTAACAAGAGCGAAACTCCGTCTCAGAAAAAAAAAAGTGTTACTCAATTCAAGATAGCATATTTTTCATGTGTTTTCACATTTAAAAGATGTTCAGGCTGGGCACAGTGGCTCACACCTATAACCCCAGCACTTTGGGAAGCTAAGGTGGAAGGATTTCTTAAGCTCAGGAGTTTGAGACCAGCCTAGGCAACACAGAAAGACCTTGTCTCTAGTGAATTTTAAAAATCAGCCAGAGGCATGGTGGTGCATGCCTATAGTCCCATCTGCTCAGGAGGCTGAGGTAGGAGGATCACTTGAGCCTGGGAGATCAAGGTTACAGTGAGCCGTGATCACACCACGGCACTCCAACCTGGGTGACAGAAGGAGACCCTGTCTCAAAAAAACAAAAAACAGCCCGGGCACGGTGGCTTACACCTGTAATCCCAGCACTTTGAGAGCCCGAGGTGGGTAGATCACCTGAGGTCACGGATTTGAAACCAGCCTGGCCAACATGGTGAAATGCTGTGTCCATCAAAAATACAAAAAATTAGCCAGGCATCATGGCAGGTGCTTGTAATCCCAGCTACTCAGGAGGCTGAGGCAGCATTGCTTGAAGCTGGGAGGCGGAGGTTGCAGTGAGCCAAGATCCCACCACTGCGATCCAGCCTGGGTGACAGAGTGAGACTCCATTTCAAAACAAAGAAAAAAAAAAATGTTAAATACACAATTACAGTGAATGGAGGGGCATCCTTGAAAAAACTTGACTTCTAAAAAGTATTCTCATTATTTTAAGTATAGGGAAGTTCTGGTCTACATGCTTTCCAAGGGCCTTCCAGCTACGACAATCTGCCTCTGTCTCCCCAAGTCTCATCACTGTGCTGTGTGCAATCTGCGGGCCTTAGGCGAAGGACATGGCAGAGGGAGGATGAAGAGAAGAGAGATGGAGGAGGTTGGAGGTAGTAGGGGCTAGGATATTTGGCGAGGAGGGTTCTTTTCCCCAGTAAAGACTTTCTGTGGTCTCTGTCATTCAGGATGGCTAGGACTCTGGCCGGTATGTGACACACCTTGGATGTCAAAACCAGACTGTCCACCCCTGAGCCCTGTCTTCCACCCCCCTGCCTCTCGACTCACGGCAAACTTGTCATAGAGCCGGTAAGTGAGCAGGGGATCCGGCAGTTCTCTGAAATAAGCTTTGCACAGCGAGGAGACGCAGTGAATGTCCTGGAGGTAAACATCCCGCCGCAGGTCTGGCTTCCGCTCTGCCTCAAATTCCTGCCTGGGTAAGTGCAGTATGGTCAGGAGTGGTAAGGGTTGGCATAATGTGGGGAGAGGTGGGAGCTGTAGAGATGGGTCCCAGCACTGTCATGGGTCAACATGTGTGAGACTTGGAAGGAGAATGTTGGAACAAATACACATGTGATCCATATGTGTATGTATAAGGTATTGCATATGTTGACATGCAGATGTGAATGTGAGGATGGGTACATGTGCAGGTAAGTGGATTTATGCATGAACAGGGATATGTTAGAGATAATGTATAGCAATGCAAGAGCATGTAAGAGTCAATAGGGGATGATCCTAAGTCTGTGCCACTGGGTACACGTAAAAATGGGTGGGTGTAACTCTTAGAAAGAAACAGAAGTATAAATCTTTAAGTCCTAGGATTAGGCAACAGTTTCTTAGATAGGACACTAAAAGCACAAGCAAACAAAACAATGGATACATTGAACGTCAAAATTAAAAACATTTGTATGTCAAAAGACCCTATTAAAAGAGTGAAGACAACCCACAAAATGGGAGTAAATATTTGCAAACTGTTTATCTGATTGAGGGTGTACTATTCAGAATGTATAAAGAACTCTTTTTTTTTTTTTCTTTTTAAGTACGGGTACACTTAAAAAGAACTCTTATAATTCAATGATTAGAAAGACAAATAAGTGACTTTTTTTTCTTTTTTGAGACAGAGTCTTGCTCTGTCTCCCAGGCTGGAGTGCAGTGGTACGATCTCGGCTTACTGCAGCGTCCGCCTCCTATGTTCAAGTGATTCTCCTTCCTCAGCCTCTTGAGTAGCTGGGATTACAGGTGTGCACCACCATGCCCAGCTAAACAAATAAGCCAAATTTTTATACGGGTAAAGTCGGCACCATAGGAAAGGGAGAAAAAAATGGGCAAAGGATTTGAATAAACATTACTATTACTCCAAAGAAGATATGCAAATAGCCAATAAGCACAGGAAAAGATGTTCAACATCATTACCTATTACAGAAATGCAAATATAGGATCGGGGAGGTAGCTCATGCCTGTAATCCCAACTACTCGGAAGGCTAAGGTTGGAGGATTATCCTAGGAGGTAGAGTCCGCAGTGAAGCATGGCCGTGCCACTGCACTCTAGCTTAGGCGACAGAGTGAGACCCGGTCTCAAAAAAAA
>NW_016107856.1:229734-264011 GCF_001604975.1 Cebus imitator
AAAAAAAAAAAAAAAAGATACACAGGCCAGGGCATGGTGGCTCACGCCTGAAATCCCTGTACTTGGGAGGCTAAAGCAGGTGGATCACTTGAGGTCACGAGTTCAAGACCAGCCTGGCCAACATAGTGAAACTCTGTCTCTACTAAAGATGCAAAAATTAGCCAGGTGTGGTGGCACATGCCTGTAGCCCCAGCTATTCGGGAGGCTGGGCAGAAGAACAACTTGAACCCAGGAGGCAGAGGCTGCAGTGAGCCAAGGTCGCACCACTGCACTCCAGCCTGGGCAACAGAGCAAGACTCCATCCCAAAAAAAAAAAAAAATTGAAAAAAAATATTAAGACCAGTCTGGTCAACATAGTGAAACCTCATTTCTACTAAAATACAAAAATTAGGCAAACATGGTGGTATGAACCTTCAAAAAAGAAAATGTCCTGGAATTAGATTGTAGTGATGATTATACATCATCACGATCTGAAGTATATATACTATGTGAATATACTAAAAACAACTGAATTTCTTTCTTTTTTTTTTTTTTTTGAGATGGTGTCTTGCTGTGTCACCCAGATTGGAGTGCAGTGGCACAATCTTGGCTCACTGCAACCTCCGCCTCCCAGGTTCAAGCAATTCTCCTGCCTCAGCCTCCTGAGTGGCTGGAATTATGGGCGCATACTACCACACCCAGCCAATTTTTGTATTTTTAGCAGAGATGGGGTTTCACATGTTGGTCAGGCTGGTCTTGAACTCCTGACCTCGCGATCTGCTCGCCTCGGCCTCCCAAAGTGCTGGGATTACAGGAGTGAACCACCACTCCCAGTCTGAATTATACATTTTTTAAATGGTGAATTTTGTGATATGTTAATTATATCTAAGTTTTTTCTTTTAAAGCTAGGTGTGTGTGTGGGGATGGTGTATGTGAAAGTGGAGTTTGTATGTGTGTATTGTGTGTGTGTGTGTGTGTGTGCCAAACTCGGGGAGTGCCCATGGTCTCCACGTTTTTTCTAGGAGTTGTTAGAGCACTTCCCTAGGACCTTATCTAGCCTCTGTGTTTCCTTCTCCCCACTGCCTGTCACTCCCCCTGTCTGCTGTCCTTGGCAACCCTTACTATGACCTTCTGGTTCCCTGGCCTCCTGGTCACAGAGCCCTCCCGCTCTGTTTGACTCACCGAAGCTTCTGGATGTTGGAGGAGACCCCTGAGAGGCGGTAGATCCCATCCACCACTCCATACTCCTCCACAAATTCTGCACAGCTCTTTAGCACCTGTGGCACTGGGAACACAGATGGGGCAGAGACACCAAAATCAGAAGATCTGGGAGGTCAGAGACTGCAGTGAGTCTGAGAAATGGAAGCATCAGAGAAGGGGATTTGGGGAGACCATGGGCAAAGCTCATGGAATAAAAACTCGTTAGAAACATTCCTACAGGTCATCAGCTCCACCCTGCCACCCCATCTAGTATCTCTGCTAAGTGGGTCCTAAAGGTCCTGGGAGCTCACTGCCTCTCCAAACTACCCAATCAGCCCTTTGTTAGAAAGTTGGTTTTTTTTTTTGTTTTTTTTTGTTTTTTTGTGACCTGGCTGTGCACATGTTAGAAAAAGTTCTGCCATTGTTAAAGTGAAATTTGTCAGGCTGGGTAACTCACACCTGTAATCCCAGCACTATGGGAGGCTGAGGCAGGTAAATTGCTTGAGCCCAGGATTTCAAGACCAGCCTGAGTAACATGGTGAAACTCTGTCTCTACAAAACAAAAACAAAAACATGAAAGGGGTGTAGTGGTGCACACCTGTAGTTTCAGCTACTCAGGAGGCTGAGGTGGGAGGATCACCTGAGCCCAGGAGGCAAGGGCTGCAGGAAGCCGTACTCTGGCCTGCTGGGTGACAGAGTGAGACCCTATCTCAAAAAAAAAAAAAAGAAAAAAAAAGAAAAGAAAAAAGAAAGAAAACAAAAAGAAGGAAATTTGTCTCTCTTGGGCCAGGTGTGGTAGGTTACACCTGTTATCCCAGAACTTTGGGAGGCCAAGGCAGGTGGATCACCTGAGGTCAGGAGTTCAAGACCAGCCTGACCAACATGGTAGAACTCTGTCTCTACTAAAAATACAAGAAATTAGCCAGGCATGGTGGTGTGCGCCTGTAATCCCAGCTACTTGGGAAACTGAGGCAAGAGAATCGCTTGAACCTAGGAGGCAGAGGTTGCAGTGAGCAGAGATCACGCCGTTGCACTCCAGCCTGGGCAACAAGAACAAAACTCCATCTCAAAAAAAAAAAAAAAAAAAATCTACCTGGGGTGGATAGCCTGAGGTCAGGAGTTTGAGACCAGCCTGACCAACATGGTGAAACACCACCTCTACTAAAAATACAAAAACTACCTGGGCGTGGTGGCATGTGCCTGTAATCCCAGCTATCTGGGAGGCTGAGGCAGGAGAATCACTTGAACCAGAGAGGTGGAGGTTGCAGTGAGCTGAGATCATGCCACTGCACTCCAGTCTGGGCAATAAGAGTGAAACTTCATCTCAAAAAAAAAAGAAAAGAAAGAGGAAAGAAAATTTGTCTGTAATTACTAGTTATTTTTAAAGGGGCAACAGTCTGGTTGGTAGGGGAGGCAGAGTCAAGGACTTATCTTTTTTTGTTGTTTTTTGAGATGGAATCTCATTCTGTCGCCTGGGCTGGAGTTCAATGGCACGATCTTGGCTCACTGCAACCTCCTCAATTCACTTGCCTCAGTCTCCCAAGTAGCTGGGATTATAGGTGCCCACCACCACACCCAGCTAATTTTGTATTTTTAGTGGAGACAGGGTTTCTCCATGTTGGTCAGACTGGTCTCGAACTCCTGACCTGGTGATTTGCCTGCCTCAGCCTCCCAAAGTGCCGGGATTACCAGCATAAGCCACCGCCCGGCCAAGGATTTATCTTAAAAGTGCATTTACAAAACACTGTACGTAAGGTGAAGGGACATTAATTGTCCCAACTGAGATGGGACAGGACTGCTGAGGATTATTTTAAAACACACCCTTTGGTATGAAAGCTCAGATCATGGCTGTTAGTTCTTTGTTGTTGTTGTAGGTTTTGTTTGTTTCTTTTTTGAGATGGAGTCTCACTCTGGAGTGCCCAGACTGGAGTGCAATGGCACAATCTTGGCTCACTGCAACCTCCACCTCCTGGCTCAAGCACTTCTCCTGCCTCAGCCTCCCAAGTAGCTGGGATTACAGACACGTGCCGCCACGCCCGGCTAATATTTGTATTTTTGGTAGAGACAGCATTTCATCATGTTGGCCAGGCTAGTCTTGAACTCCTGACCTCAGGGGATCCACCCACCTCGACCTCCCAAAGTGCTGGGATTACAGGCACGAGCCACCACACCTGGCCTGCTTTGTATATGTCTATCATTTAATCTTAAAAATTAAATAATCTGGATGACAGAGCCATGGCAATCAAAACAAGAAAATATGAAAAAAAAAAAATTTTTACAGATAAGAAAACTGAGGGTCAAAGAAGTACTGAGTGCCCAGCAGCACCCAGCTAGAGCCAGAACTCAAATCACGGTTACAACAAGCTGTACTCTTTCCCAATCCTGGCCTCCCGCCTGTTACTAAACTGTAAGCTTCTTAAGGACAAAATCTAAGTGTGATCCATCATGGTATTCCTTATATTTTCTGACATGGTGTCTCATACATGATAGATCCTCAGAAACTGGGTCAGGCGAGGTGGTTCACACCTGTAATCCCAGCACTTTGGGAGGCCAAGGCAGGCGGATCACCTGAGGCCAAGAGTTTGAGATCAGCCTGGCCAATATGGTGAAACCCCATCTCTACTAAAAATACAAAAATTAGCTGGGTGTGGAGGCACATGCCTGTAATTCTAGCTACTGGGAGGCTGAGGCAGGAGAATTGCTTGAACCCGGGAGGCGGAGACTGCCCGTGAGCCAAGATTGTGCCACTGCACTTCAGCTTCAGTGACAGAGCAAGACTCGGTCTTAAAACAAAAACAAAAACAAAACAAAACAAAAACATGTATTGAATCCCACTTCCACAAGGCTACATAGTTGTCTTCTAAAGCACTTCTCTACTTTAGATTTTTTGCCTCGAATACACCCAACTCTGCCCCACCTTAATCCACATTGCATACCTTAAAGATACAAAATTAAATAGAAACTTCTCAGCCTGGTATATAAGGCCCTTCACAAATCAGGTCCAGACACCATTCCAGCCACAGCTCCAGACATTTCCTTGACAAGTCCTATAATCCAGCCCTTTGCTAGTCCATAAGCAAGCCTTGGTACCATTACTCATATTATTCCCTTGCCTGGAATTACCCTCTGTGCATTTCTATGCATTTCTTAAAATACCTCTTAGGCCAGGCACGGTGGCTCACACCGGTAATTCCAGCACTTTGGGAGGTCGAGTGGGGCGGATCACTTGAGGTCTAGAGTTCAAGACCAGCCTGGTCAGCATGGCAAAACCCCATCTCTACTAAAAATACAAAATTAGCCTGGAATGGTGGCGTGCATCTGTAGTCCCAGCTACTTGGATGGCTGAGGCAGGAGAATCACTTGAACCTGGGAAGTAGTGGTTGCAGTAGGCTGAGATTGCACCAGTGCACTCCAGCCTGGGTAACAGAGTGAGACTCCCTCTCAAAAACAAAAAACAATAAACATAAAAAACAAATCACATCTTAAACATAGCCACCAATTCTAACCCTTTTTCTTATGTCTATATTATAGTTCACCAGTATTATAGCACTTCTTGCAATCTGTTAGGATTAGTTTGTATTTATACCTCCTAACATATAATAACATCCTCCCAGCATCTAGCACAGTGTTGAAACAGAGCAGGTGCTCAGTCAATGTTTGTTAAATGACTCTGAATTAATCAATTATGAGAATCAAGAACATCCCTTGGAGATTTAAAGGAGAATATTGCCAATCACAAAACATTGGGTCCTATTAACTAGGACCCATCAGAGGAATTCCTCTCATATATCAGTATCAGAAAAAGCTGGGTTTGGCATGGAAGCTGGAGCCTGGAATCCCAACACTTTGGGAGGCCAAGGCGGATGGATCACTTGAGGCCAGGAGTTGCAGACCAGCCTGCGTAACAGCAAGACCTCATCTCTACAAAAAATAAAAAATTAGTAGGATGTGGTGGCTCATGCCTGTAGTGCCAGCTACTCGGGAGGTTAAAGCAGGAGGATTGCTTGAGCCCAGGAGTTTGAGGCAGCAATGAGTGATGATGACACCACTGTACTCCAGAATGGGCAATGGAGTAAGACTGTGAAAGAAGAAAGGGAGGGGAGGGGAGGGGAGGGGAGGGAAAGGGAAGGGAGAAAGGAAGGAAAGAAAGGAAGGGAAGGAAAGGAAAGGGAAGGGAAGAGAAGGGAAGGAAAAGAAAAAGAAAAAGAAAAAGCTGTGTTTCTCCTAAGCCATCTATTTTTTTTTCTTATGGGCCGCATGAGTCTTGCACTTGATTATGTTTGTTTGTTTATTTGTTTATTTATTTATATTGGGTCAGAGTCTTGCCCTGGGTGGGTTCAAGCAATTCTGGTCCCTCAGCCTCCTGAGTAGCTGGGACTACAGGCACACACCACCAGGCCCAGCTAATTTTTGTATCTTTTAGTAGAGATGGAGTCTCACCATATTGACCAGGCTGGTCTCGAACTCCTGACCAAAAGCGCTGGGACTGCAGGCGTGAGCCACCACACCTGGCCTATGTTTATCTCTTTAACCACTAGGAAGCTCAGAGCTCACCTCTAAGAATCACAGAGCCATGTAATATGCATTTCTGGGTGCTGATCTTTCTCTTCCTCTTGTTTTTCCTTCAACCCAATTACTTCAGTTATTTATTCTAACTTTTTGTAAAGTTTTGGGTTTTGGAAGTCATCCCAAGCTCTTTGTTGAATAAAGTATGACAGAAATGTGGAATGAAGAAAATAATGAATAAATTCATCAACCCCAATCTTTCTTTCTTTCTTTTTTTTTTTTTTTTTTTTTTTTTTTTTTTTTTTTTTTTTTTTTTTTTGTTTAAACAGAGTTTTCCTCTTGTTGCCCAGGCTGGAGTGCAATGGCAAGATCTGAGCCTACTGCAACCATGTGCCACCACGCCTGGCTAATTTTGAATTTTTAGTAGAGAGAGGGTTTCTCTATGTCTGGCCTCAAACTCCTGATCTCAGGTGATTGGCCCACCTCGGCCTCCCAAAGTGCAGGGATTATGGGTGTGAGCCACAGCACCTGGCCCTTTTCTCTTTCTTTCTTTTGAGATGAAGTCTCAATTTGTTGCCCAGGCTGCAATGCAGTGGTGCAAACTTGGCTCACTGCAGCCTCAGTCTCCCGAGTAGCTGGGACTACAGGCGAACACCACCATTCCCAGCTAATTTTTGTATTTTTAGTAGAGATGGGGGTTCACCATGTTGGCCAGGCTGGTCTCGAACTCCTAACCTCAAGTGATCCACCTGCCTTGGCCTCCCAAAGTGCTGGGATTACAGGCGTGAGCCACTGGGCCTGGCCAATCACAATCTTTCAAGTCTCCTCATACAACCTGGCTTCCAAGCTCTTCATCTTCCTGTACACCACAGGCAGGAGTTGGGTGGGATTATGGAAGCATCTAGTGTGCAAAATTTAAGGACGCACTTATTCTCAGGGCCACACAAATGCCAACGGTGCCCATGCTTGGTCTTGAGTACGTTCTTAAGAATGCACCTGTAATCCCAGCACTTTGGGAGGCTGAGGTGTGTGAATCACCTAAGCTCAGGAGTTCAAGACCAGCCTGACTAAATGGCAAAACCCTGTTTCTACTAAAAATACAAAACTTAGCCAGGCATGGTGGCGCACACCTGTAGTCCTGGCTACTCAGGCGGCTGAGGCAGGGAGAATTGCTTGAACCTGGGAGGAAAAGGTCGCGGGGAGCCAAGATCATACCACTGCAATCCAGCTTTGGTGACAGAGCAAGACTCCATCTCAGAAAAAAAAAAAAAAAAAAAAAAAAAAAAAAAAACACCCACAAAAAAAAAAAAAAAAAAAAAAAAAAAAAAAGGCACCTAGAGCACTTGTAGGACCCTGAAAGTGAATGCTTCCTTAAATTTTGCACCCTAGTCACCTCTCTTGCCTGTCCTTAGTCTCAGCCCTACAGTTCACCATCCATCCTTTCAGTACCCGCTCCCGTTTTCTAGGATCCCTCTGACCTCAGGTTCCCCGTGATGAATGCAGAGCTGGGACAGGCCCTCCTTGTTTGAGCTGCTGCTGTACTCTTGGGTGCCCAATGCTAAGCCAACTCTTTTGACTCATAAATACTCTGCTGTCACCTAAACCACCAGGCTTTTGTCACATGAGTAGCATCCAAACCAGGTCTTCTCCATCCTGTCCTCTGTTGATTTTGAACCTCCAGAGTCCTTTAAAGACGACACTCAAGAGCCTAAGGAATCACAGCCATAGAGGAACTGGGTCAAGGAGATGGGGGAAGAGACCACAGGGCCACTGAGATGGGGGAGTTAGGGAGCTAGAGATCAGAGAGATAATGTCAGAGATAAAGGCTACAGACAGGGTTAGAGGGATGAAGTCAAAGGGGGGGAGACATGAGGAAATGAGGGTAGGTTCAGGGAGGAGGGCCCAAAGCTTAGGGACCTGGAGAATTAGAAATCCGAACAATCTATCGAAGATTAGGAAAAGAAAGAACTCAGTACATATAGGGCGTAGGGAAGGAAGAGACCCATATGGGGCAAAGAGCTGGAGAGAGGGTTGAGATGGAGCAAGGTTGTGAGGATGGGGGAGACCAAGATGACCGGGGATGATAAAGCAACCGGAAACACATCTCCTTGCTTTCGTGTTTTTGTGGCTATTGGGTTAAAGAGAACCATCACCAGCCTCTCTCTGTCCTTCCTTTCACTTTCTACCTCTCTGTACCGGGAAGACTTGGGGGATAGGGAAGCGGCCACCACTGCTATTTTGGTGCCCAAGATCACCCCACCCTTGGGCTCAGGTGAGGTTCTAGTCCCCTGCGCTGAGATTCAGCTAGGATCAGGACTCAGCAATCAGATGTCTGTCCCCTCTAGAGAGCGTGCCCCTTCCCTGCTGGGAATGCAGGCAGAGGCTGGTCTGGCTGTGGGTTCAGTGCTTCAAGATAGGGATGGTTAGTGGACCACAGGAAAGGGCAGTACCAGGAAAGGCTGAACTGAGGGTTTGCCTTGAGCTGGGAGGACAACACCCCCAATTAAATCTCATGGTCCTTGGCCAAGAATCATAGCTCTTGAGAGGAATCCCTTAGAAAGGAGTAAGCCTGGCACTCATGGCTGTGCCACCTCCGCTCTGCCCAATGAGAAGAGGAAGGCTCAGAGAAGTTTGCTTCAGCCACTTCACATTCGTCCTTGGGGTTTGGGCTTTCCCTTAACCAAGGCTAATGGGGATACGGGTCCTCTCGCGGGAGGAGAAAAGGGGAAGGAGGGGTGCAGGGGTGGGGCTAAGAGCAGGAAATGATCTGGGAACCACCATCACCCTGCCTCCACTGCAAGCACCACAGCCCAGAGCAGAGGAGGGGACAAAGAGGAAATGACAGATTGGGGTGGGGTGGGATGGGGTAGAGTGGGGAAAGAATTGTGCCCTTCTCTAGGAGGAGCCTGAAGTGCCAAAAACAAGCTAGGCTGGGCAGCCAGGATACCTGGGTTTGATTTCAAATCGAATTAAGAAATGATTTTGAGTGGCTGCTCCATGTCGGGCTCTGCTGTGAACCTGATATTGTCCCTGGTCCTTCTGGCTTCAGAGCCCACTCCAAGGTAACCCAGGGAGGGAGCTAGGTAAGCTTCACAGACAGCTGCACACGCACCCTCCTTTGTACTCTGCACCTCCGGCTTCAAGCCAGGCCTCACGCTTTCTTTCATTCTTCCCCATTTCAGCAGTGTCTCCCCTTGGCCCCCACTTTGAGCTTGTTTCTCTTTTGTACAGGGAGAACAAGAGAATCACAGAGACTGGGGAAGGAGGCTGTTTCCAGCCCCACATCTTTCCCTGCAACCCAGCGAGGCTGCAGTGGGAACAGCCTACGACCTCGTCCCTGGGTGTTCTCCAGCCAGAAAACCACCTGCTTCAAGGGCCATCCTGAGACCCTTCTGGGGCCCTTCCCTGTCTCCTTTCATTCAGATCACTGCCCTTTCAGCCACTCCCCTCCTGACCCTGTCGCCTCAACCTCCCTCTCCTGTTCCCAGTCACCTGCCCACTGTTTCATCCACCCTTCCTGGGTTTCCAATCTCTCCATCCTCCCCCTCATTGCTCTGTGGGTGCTTACATTCTCATCCCCTCATCCACCCATCCTCAGAAAGCTACACAAGGCAGCCACCCTTCCTGTCTTGCCTGCTTACAGTTCTCTTGAATGGCAAACCCAGGCTACTGCCTCTTCCCTAGGAGCACTTCGAAGCTGCTTCTGCCCCTTAGGCTGGATCGGGCTGCAGACGTTCAGTGCCTCCCAACCCACCCACAGCAGCTGAGCGGCCTCCTTACCCTCCTGGCCTGAGTGCTGCAGGTGCTCCTGCAAGTCGCACCCAAACACCCGCTCCTTGGAGCTGCCCTTCTTCTTTCCTTTCTGCCGAGACTTCATGGCCAGAGCTCCAGGGCACTGGCCCGATTACCTCTATCTCCCAAGACCTGGTCCCTACCAGTCCCCCATGGGATCCCAGCTAGCTGCTGGGCTTGGCCCGGCCCCAGGGGGGCAGGGCTCCCAACTGGGGGTGGAGGGTGGCCTGGGCAACAGGCAGCAGCTCCTGCCTCTGGGGTTCTGGCCACACGGAAGTGGCTGTTGAAGAGGAAGCTGCCAGGACCCTGGCAAGAAACTGTGTCCTGTGTCTCGTGGCCCAGGCTGGCACTCGCCCTTCTTGCCCCGCTCAGCTTTTGGGGGCAGGAAGCAGTGCAGCTCCTTAACCCACTTCCTGTTAGAGCATCTTTGCAACCACAGGGTGGGGGAGGTAGCTGACATTCACATCCTCACCCATTGCTTGGACTTCGTTCATTGGTCAGGGGAGGTGATGTCAGAGCCCTGGGGTGGGGTGATGGTGTCTGGGGTGTGAGCAGGTGACCAATTCCCTTAGAGACTAGAATTCTTGGGTCCAAGTTAGAGACCTGGGGCTTGACCAGGAGCAAGGTGACACAAAAGCACACTCATGAGGGAGGCTGCCTGGGCCCTGCCTGATGAGCCTAGCACCTAAGTCAAATCACATGACTTCAGTGAGCCTCAGTTTCCACACCCAGGAAAATGGAGGGAGCGAACTCATGGACGTTTAAATCCTCCCACCTCTAACAGTCTGTAAAACTCATTTAACTTGAGTTTCAGTTTATTTACCTGTAAAAAACGTACACTGCTGCCTATTTCACATAGCTGTTGTTGAGTCTCCAGTACAATAAAGAATTCAGGCCAGGAATGGTGGCTCACGCCTGTAATCCCAGCACTTTGGGAGGCCGAGGCAGGTGGATCACCTGAGGTCAGGAGTTAGAGATCAGCTTGGCCAATATGGTGAAACTCCATCTCTACTAAAAATACAAAAATTAGCTGAGCATGGGGGTGGGCGCCTGTCATCTTAGCTACTGGAAAGCTGAGGCAAGAGAATCGCTTGAACCCCAGAGTCAGAGGTTGCAGTGAGCTTAGATCGTGCCACTGCACTCCAGCCTGAGCAAAAGAGCGAGACTCTAAAGAAAAAAAAAAAAAAAAACCACACACACACACACACACACACACACACACACACACACACACAAAAGAATTTAAAACGCTTTGCCAACTAAGGCACTAGCTATCCTGGAAAAGGTCCTTAGCTCCACTCTCCTACCTGGGGATAGCCAAAGGCCTTGTGGAGGCCAATTCTTTCCCTTTCCCTCCCAGCTACAGGCATCCTAAGTCCTCGCCTACTTGAGACTTCAGGAAGGATGGTCCTGAGACAGACAGCGTGTGACTCAGAGCTTACACAGTTCAAGGGGCAAGACAGAAACCAGACAGAACAAGTTTTGTCTGTTTATTTAAAAACAGAATATTGTTTATGTACAAATATGCACATATTTACACAAAATGTACATATTAGGATCTTAGATCTTCAGTCTCCACATTCAGAGTCGTAGGCTGGCTGGGGAACAAAGGATGGGAGCCTCTCCTTTAGGCCAGAAATCCAGCAGATTTCAGACTAAGAAGGGTTTGGGTACTGAATCTAGGTATTCTGCTGAGTGTATCTGGGTAGGCCAGCTAAAAATAAACCGCGTAGAACTCCACCCCACACCCAGAGAAACATCCAGAAGAGCCTTGAATTAGTGATCCAGAAACCCAGAGTGAAAGGCGACATTCTCTGCCCCATCACCTCTTTCACCTCAGCTGAACTACTCCCTCGGTCTATAATCACTGCTGTCTCTCTCCCACACCACCATTGAACAGGAGCCTTGTCACCAAGTTCAAGCAACTCCCCAGGGTATCACAAACAACTATGGATGCAACTTTACCTTACCAACTTTAGCCTCACGAGGCTCACATCCCTAATGCCAGACTCCACCGGCTCTCAGGCGCCCCCCCAAGGGGATGCCTTGGAAGGAGCCCCTTTCACAATCACAGGAATTAACCCCCCAGGGCAGGGGGGCTCACTTTAAGCAATCCCAGTAGTAAACATTGGATAATTTTATTTCTCTTATTAAAGGATTCAAAGCAGGCACAGTGGTGTACACCTAAAGTCCCAGCTATTAGGGAGGCTGAGGCGAGGATTGCTTGAGCCCAGGAGTTCAAGGCCAGCCTGAGCAACATAGTGAGACCCCCCCCATCTCTAAAAAATAAAAATAAAAATAAATAAAAAATACAACTATTGGAAAGGGCAAGAAAAAAAAAAGAAAAAATTAAAAACAATTCGGAGCAGTATTCCTGCAAGAAGCTCCCAGTGCAGGTTTATTTACAGAAAATATGTACATGCAGCAGGCCCAGAGGCCACCAGAGGGCAGAGGGCTTCTTCCATAACAGTTCAAGCCTCTGGCTGACCCCGGGACTGGCTGCTTCACACTTGCCCCCAGCGCTCCCAAGTGGGGAGCCAGGCTCCCTCACACTGGAGGCAGATTCCAGCTCCAGCTCTGCCCGCACACCTGGGTCTGACCCACAGTCTCCACCTCTCGCCTCCAACCTCTGCATCATTAATACTGCTCTGGGGTCTGAAAAAAACACCTGCTTTTTCAGGCAGAGGTCGCATACAGCCACACAACATACACGCCAAACCCTGATAGTGTTCCCCACACAGCCACTCAAACCCTGTGGCACAAACACCACAATTCACTTGACTGTGATCTGACAGCACAGCACACACCACGGACACAGTCGCCCCCCACACACAGTCAGTGAACACTCACACAGGCACGCGCACACACACAGTGACCTGCACGCCTGGTGGGAGAGATTCAATCGGTGGAGACCTCCCGATGAACAGAAGGGTTGGAGGTAAAGGTCGAACAGTCGGTGGGATGGGGAGCCTGTTCCACAAGAAATGGGGGTGTTTAAGGAGGCCCCCAAGATGAGCTAAAGTCTCCCATGTCAACAGAAGGAGCCAGGCCTAGGGAAGGGAGGCAGGCCTGGGTCAGACCAGGTGTCCCCGCCCGTTGATGTAGATGCCATTGCCCGTGGGCTTGGCCCGTAGGGTCCCATTCTCCTGAACAAAATGGTTCATGGCCTGTTTGATGCCTTCATCCTGATCTTCCTCCTCCTCGGCCCGCCCGGAGCCAGGAGACAGCAGTTCAGTCTGTGTTTCGATCTCCCTCACTGTGGTCAGCGTGGAGTAACTGCGGCCCTCGGGCTCTTCACTCTGGAGGCCAAGGGCAGAGGGCAAGTCAGGAACCAAGGCAGGGCGGCTGGACGTGGAGGGGCATGGCTGGGTCACGGTGGGATCAGAGGCCAGGCATAAGCAGGGGGAATGGTTGCCTCAGAAGCATAGGGGCTCAGAGATGGGGGACCAGGAACGAGTGTTAGGCATGGGGAGGGGGAGACGGGAGAGCAGAGGTGCGGTGCGGGGCTGCGTGAGCCAGGGCTACGGCGAGAGGGATGGTGAGGGGGCTGCTGACGCACCATATCTGGGACCAGGACAGGGGCCTAAGGAGAGTGGTGGGGACACCGGTGGGGCCGGGGGCCTCACCATCACAGAGCAGCTACTGTTGTCCTTGAGACTATCAGGGTGGCCCTCGGCTCTCAGCCCTACACTCTCCTCCGGCTGCAGGGCCCAGACATGGGGAGTTAGAACAGAGCTCAGCCTCTTCCCCTCTTGTCCTCCACCAGCCTCCTCCCTACTCGCCTGCCCCCAACCCAACAGGTCCATTCTCTCCTGGAAACAAACATCCCCATTTTCCCACTGCCACCCCAAACCCACCCTGGAAGCAGCACTGATGGTGGCTTCCCAGAGAAGTCCCCAGGCCAGTGCTGAAGGGGGCCTTCCAGAGCGGTCCTAGCAGACCCAAAGCAGCTCCACCCTCTCACCTCTACCCCAGCCAGCCCCAGCTGCAAGTCAGCGGCTGACTCAGCAGAGAGCTGTGCTCCTGGTCTGCAGAGGGGCCCAGGCACAAGCAGACCCCAGTACAACCACACCCTGCACACATGCACCCAACCCTGGCGCTCACCTGGCTCCTGGGATCTGTGTGATGGGAATGCAGCCTCCGAATGGAGTTCTCCCTGGTCAGGGTCAGCTCCTCCTCACTGGGAAAGACACAGCCTTGTCAGGAGCTGAGGGTAGTGGCAGCCTCCCAAGGGGAGCCTCGCCTGGCCGAGCCCAGTGACACAGGCCTGGATGGTGTGGGTACTGTGCCAGCCCTGCATGTGTGAGTGTGTGGCTGCAGGTGGCAGTGCGGCTGGAGAGCATGTGTGTGCTGTGTGCGTGTGCACACTTGGTGACACCCGGGCACACGGATCTGACCCGCACTCGGATGGAAGGATTGAGAGCTCCATCTGTGCTCCAGACCCTGAGCTCCTCCTCGGCTCTAGAAAGACCCTGCCACCTCTAGTCTGAAGTGCCTCAGTTTTGAGGCCACCCAGTCTCCTCGGTCCTGCCCCACCTCCTGCTATCTTCTTCTTTGTTCTCAGCTTAGTTCTCCCCGCCCAGGAGTGGCCAGTACTCACTATTTCTGGGTCATCTGCTGGGCCTTGCGCCGATGGTATCGGGACATGAGGACCACCACCACCACCAGAAGGCAGAACAAGAGGGCGGCGATCACACCCACTACCACCACCGAGGCCGACACTAGGTCCACCTGCTGCCCAGAGTCTTCCTGGGGGTCTGCTGGAGACAGGCCACTGTCTGAGGTGGACGCCTGCAGCCACGACCCACCCCAGACCTCACAGCTCCCCTGAAAACATCCCAAACCACACCTCGGTTTGACTCTCTGCAAAAGACACACAGTCCAGCCCCCTCTGAATAAACACTTTCCCAGTTCACTGTCTGTCTTGCTTCCTGGTGCCCCCACCAAGCCCTTGGCCCAGGTCCCTTGTTTCTTCTGCCTCAGTGCTTACCAAGAACATCCACGGTGACCTGAGAATCCCTGGAGGAAAACTCATTGCTGACATGGCAGACGTAGGTACCACTGTGCTCAGTGGTCAGTGGGGGAAAGCCCAAGGTGTCCCCATCCACTCGTACCCCACTGGGCAAAGGCCCATCCAGCCTGGAAAACAGGGAAGCTGAAGGGTGCTGGCTGGGAGGGCTGAAGCCACCACTACCCAACGTGCCCAGACAGCTCTCCACCCTCCACCCCCATGACGTCACCCAGAGCCGCCAGCTGTTCCCACGGTACCCCTCCCTCCGCCAGGCAGGTCTAGGCAGAGGTCCCTTCTCCCTGCTGCCCAGCCTGACCTGGGCACCCCCCACACACACCCGGGGAAGATCCACACGTGTGCCATCCCACATGCTTCCACAGGCATCACGTCATCCAGCACTGGGTACCAGGTACACATGTTATAAAGTCCACACAGGAGGACACCCCACTCATCGCTGGGTGCAGAGGTAATTGGAAAATGTGACTGCATGCTCCAACACCCATGACATCGCATGGCAGGACACATGAGCATAGCCCCAGGCACAGGGCCACATGCATCACTCATATGCTCACATGAGAACATGCCTGTCATGGGCTGACACACATGTGTACCCAACCTCTCCCTGACTCTCTAGCTATTTCAGGCCTTGGAGGAAGGCCAAGGATGCCTTGAGGGAACTGGAGGTAGTAGGTGTTTTCGAGGTGCTGCCAATATTGTGGTGGTTACAGCAGTGCCAGCTTAACAACAATTACAAAAAGACACAGCTGTCTTGTGCACTTTACGCACTCACATAAATATATAAAATATTAATATCAAAATATCGTGTTATATTTCACAGTTTAAAAGTTAGACAAGGCTGGGTATGGTGGCTCACACTTATAATTCCAGCACTTTGGGAGGCCGAGGCGGGTGGATCACCTGAGGTCAGAAGTTTGAGACCAGCATCGTCAACTTGGTGAAAACCCGTTTCTACTAAAAATACAAAAAATTAGCTGGGCGTGCTTACACACACCTGTAGTCCCAGCTACTCAGGAGGCTGAGGCCGGAGAATCTCTTGAACCCAGGAAGTGGAGGTTGCAGTGAGCCAAGATTGCACCACCGCACTCCAGCCTGGGCGACACAGCAAGACTCCGTCTCAAAAAAATAAATAAATAAAAATGAAAGACAAAAAATGTAAGGGCTTATCCATTTATTCCCTATTAATGACCATGTATCTTAAATTCCCTGGGCAGGCCAATAATATTTGGTGACCATGCACATTCTTATATAATGAGTATAATAATGCAAGGGATCTGAACACATATCCCAATTTATTTGGGGCCCAGAATATACTGTCCCATCCCATAGTGAGTATATCCTGGCCCTGAGAGGGGAGGAACGTAGTCTCCAGTTAGTCCTTCCCCGGGCTGGGGCCCTTACCTTGTCCAGTTGTATGAGGGAGGGGGCTGCCCTTCACTCAGGCATTTGAGCATAGCTCCTTCTCTGCCAACATGCCACAGATTTTGGTCTTCAAGGCCTCTCACAGAGGCCTCAGCAAGGACTGGAATGGGAGGTGGGAGAGGAAAGAATGGGAATGATGCCTTTGATCATGTGGTACCTCAAAGGGCCCTGCCCCCACCCCACCCTGCCTGAAATAGGCTCCCCTTGTCCTTCTCCATCCTACTCATCTGCTGCCAAACCTAGCGCAACCCCACCCCGCTGATGGCTCCTGGCCACACTGTTCCCTCCCCTCTCTAAGCTCAGAGAGTCTATGTTGGTTTACCTGCACAGTGAGACCATAAGTCCCTCAAGGCAGTGATCCGTCACACATGTTCTGGATGTCCTGTGGTGCCTAGCATAGTGCTAGTCACAGAACAGGTGCTCAATAAATGTTGCCTGATT
Organism: Cebus imitator; assembly: GCF_001604975.1. Classification (NCBI taxonomy): domain Eukaryota; kingdom Metazoa; phylum Chordata; class Mammalia; order Primates; family Cebidae; genus Cebus; species Cebus imitator. The sequence goes on from NW_016107856.1 coordinate 246,104, forward strand.
CTTCAAAGGTGTAACAATCCTACTAGTTCATTCATTTATTCAGCAAACATTTGTTGAGGACCTACTTTGAGCCAAATGCTGAAAACAGTCTTATCCCCTCCAGAGGCTTGAAATTGAACACTGAGAAAACAATATCTACCATTTACCAAATGCCTTCAATGCGCTGAGCACTGTGCAAGTTGCTCTGTGTTCAGTTTCTAATTCCCATCAAAACCTCTAAAGTTGGTATGAGTATAATTAATTATACTTTGCTGATGAAGAAAATGAAGCCTAACAGGACTGAATGACAGCTGGGAAGTAGAACTAGGGTTTGCCTAAGTTTATCTGTCTCCAAACCCTAAACCAACATTTTACAAAGTGCTTTCAATTCCGTGTTTATGGCTGATTTTCCCAACAACCCAGTGAAGCTGGGCAATCTCCTTTGTAAAGATAAAGACACAGAAGCTCAGAGAGGTCTATCATCTGGAATCGGGCTTCAGGTCTTCCACATTTGGACTAGTGCTCTCTCACACACTGTAGCCTCCAGGACCGAGGCTGGCCAGCCTGGTGTGGCTCAGGGACCTACGGTGTCTCACCAATCCACTTAGAGCCCCTTGGGCCTCCCTACCCAAGCATCCAAGTACTTACAGGACACGTGGAGGATGTGGGTGATCCTTTGGTCCTGAAGCAGGCCAGGATGGGACACCACACAAGTCAATGGCTGCCCATTCATGCTGCGGCTAGGCACCAGGTGGAACTCTGAGGTGATGGCGGCAGAGCGGGAGTGCTTGAAGGAACGGCTGGATGTGGTGCCTTTGACCTCTGTGTCCCAGGTCACACTGGGGGCTGGGCTGCCCTCAGCTGTGCAGGAGGCTGCCAGCGTCAGGCCCTGGCCCTCTTCTAGTGCTGGACCAGGATTCAGTGAGGGCAGGGGAGGCACTGCAGATGGTGAAAGGCAGGAGTCACGGGTCTGCACAACTCCTGTCAGGAGGCCCCCGCTCATCCCGTTTCAATTTTGCACAAGTGCAAACTTTCAGGCCCCCTTTCCTTCTCTTATTTAATGGAGACACAGATGAGTGGTAGAAATTCAGGTGACTTTGTATCCTTCTCCACTGTGTGAATTTTTTTACAATCAACATGGGTCATTTTTTAAAATAAAAATAATGAAGTAATTTAAAAACTAACCAGATATCATCTACGTAATAATGATATAATAGCCACCATCTAGTAAGCACTTACTATGTGTCAACTATTATGCTAAATACTTTATAAATGTTATCTCGAATTCTGTCAACAAACAGTGCGTTTGGTATTATTATCTCTATTTTCCAGATGAGGAAACCAAAGCTCAAGGAAGCTAAGTGACTTGTCTCAGGTCATCAGCTATTAGGTGATAAAGCCTAGTTTATACTTGTTTTTTTTTTTTTTTTTTTTTTTTTTTATTTGAGACTGAGTCTCCGTCTATTGCCCAGGCTGGAGTGCAGCGGCAAATCTTGGTTCATTGCAACCTCCGCCTCCTGGGTTCAAGCGATTCCCCTGCCTCAGACTCTGGAGTAGCTGGGATTACAGGTGCGTGCCACCACGCCTGGCTAATTTTTGTATTTTCAGTAGAAATGAGGTTTCACTGTGTTGGCCAGGCTGGTCTTGAACTCCTGACCACAAGTGACCTGCCCACCTCTGCCTCCCAAAGTGCTGGGATTACAGGGCATGAGCCACCATACCCAGCCAAAAACCTTTATTTTTTTCTTCAAAACATTAACACAGAATGGAAAAGACTTAACTTGACCATAAGTCCAGGGTTGGCCACAAGTCCCCACAATACAAAGTGGTGGTTTAAAAAGTGGTTGTGATCTCAGACCACATTCACTGAAGGTCCATATCAAGGAAGGTATTAGCCCCACTGGTGGCCTATGGCCAAAACCATAGCTGGGCCTGTGTCTATATCCGGGACCCACATTGAAAAACCCCTGGAGCCCAGAATGGCGAGGGAGGCTTGGAAACTGTCTTTGGTGGAACTGTGGCAGCAACCAGGAAGCTTAGCTTGGAGAAGAGTAGATTTGGGCGGGGCATGACAAAGAACCTCTGCTTTGGAAAGGTTGTTGTGAAGACAGCCAGCGCCATATTGCCATATTGCCATATTGCCACAGGGCAAAAGTAACAGAGAGGGAGTTTCAAGTCGTCGGAAGAAAGAACTTCCTAATAAATGGATTCTTCCCCAGTTTTTGCGGTTACTTGGAGAGAATTTCTGGATAGGGTGCGAGGACAGCTGGCTGGAGGAAGCTCCCTCACCCGTACAGGACCCTACTTTTTTGGGAGCCGGGGGTGGGGTGGGGGACGGAGTCTCGCTCTGTAGCCCAGGCTGGAGGGCAGTGGTGCGATCTCTGCTCACTGCAACCTCCGCCTCCCGAGTCCCAATTCAAGCAATTGTCCTGCCTCAGTTTCCCAAGTGGCTGGGATTACAGGCACACATCACCATGCCCAGCTAATTTTTGTATTTTTAGTAGAGACGGGGTTTCACCATGTTGGCCAGGCTGGTCTTGAACTCCTGACCTCGTGATGCACCCGCCTAGGCCTCCCAAAGTGCTGGGATTACAGGCTTAAGCCACCGCGCCCGGCTGAGGACACTACTTTTTATTCCTGTTCTACCTCTGCCCCATCCATCTCTGCAGTTCCCATCTCTGCTTCCGCCTGACTCCAGCTTTTCCCCTCCGAAACCCCAAGCCTTGAGTCCTGGAGCCTCTGCAACACAGCAGCCCAGACCACACACAGAGAGCCCCACTTACCCAGCACTCGGAGTCGCAGCCGCGCTTGGAAGCTGCCAGCGGGGAAGGTGCTGACCCGGCACTCGTACTCGCCCTCGTCCGCCTGCACTGCGTTGCGCAGGAGCACCGAGCCGTCCAGGGGGTTGCGTGGGGGCGGCGGCTGCTCCACGCGGCCCTCGTAAGCCGGGCTCACATGAAGCCCGTATTTGGAGTGCAGTAGCGCTAGCTCCTGGGCGCCTTCGCCTGTGTCCACCCGAGCCCACGCCACTTGCCCCACCTGCTCGCCGGAGTCCCCTCGGTAGACACAGGGCAGTTTTGCGTCCTGGCCCAGCACCACAGTCACCACGTCCGAAGTCTCCAGCTCACCCGCTGGGCACCGGCCTGCAAGGGGCAGACAGGAACGGCCACGATTAGGGGTGCTGCCAGAGCTGGGGGAGCAGAGTCATAATGATAATGACAGGAAAGGCGGCCGGAACTTCTGGAGCATTTTGTGCTTGCAAAGCGCATTCAGTTCATTACCTTATTAAATCTACAAAACATTCCCAAGAGGTAGGTGTTATTATCACCATTTAACAGATGAGGAAACTGAGACCCAGGGAGAGGAAGTGGCTTGCCTACGGCCATACGGACCATTTATGGAAGACTCACACCCTCTTGCAGCCTAGGGTTGTTGGATCCTGAGCAATTGCAAGGTGGAAGGCTGTAACAGGACAGGAGACCCAGCCTCTGCCCTCAGGGAGGTCACAGGCATCAGGGAAGTGGAATTTATACACAAAGAAACAGCGAAAGCCATGGACAAACTTTCAGAGGAGGTTCAACCTACCAACCAGGAAAAAGTGGATAGTTTCAGAAAGTGTGGCTGGGAGCCACAGCAAGAATCCAAAACTGTTGATATCTGGATGGGGACATAGTATGGGAAGGGTCTATCCAGTAGGCCCTTTGGAACATTGTTTTCATGGCTTGAAGATGAGAGACCTGGATTCCCATAGTGCAGGAAGTATTCCATGTGGGAGGAAAGACATGAACCAAGGCTCAGAGGCAGGAATGAGCAAGCCACTGAAAACAGAAAGGGCCCAGAGAGATGAGGTCAGGGCAGACACACAGCTACGGGGTCAGAATGGTAAGCCCAAAGCGGAGGACAAGAGACAAAGAGCTAGTACAAAGGGCAATTTTTTTTTCATATTAATGACGCCTTCAGAAATTCTGGAATGAGAGATGTCCATCATGTAACCTTATCTGCAAATAAGGATCCAGTCCCTGCTCTCATGTAACTTGAGGTCTGCTCAGGAGCAAAAGATACACATAGAGACACATATGGAAACATGTGTGTCTGTCTGATATAGTGGTCAGGGGTGTGTTACAGGCCAGCTGTGGGATGGGGCAATCACAATGGGACTAATCATTTGGAGGGCCCCATGCATGAGCTGGATAGGATCAGGAGGGAGAGAGACCTAGAAAGGCATTCTAAGTCAGGGACCACCATGAGCAAACACCAAGGAGAGGCAGAAGATGACTTGTTCAGGAACCAAAGAGGAGAGGACCCAACCTAAGACAGGGTGTGTATGTTGAGCAGGCGTGGAAAATATGGCTGGGGCAGGGTGGGGCCAAATCACCTGGGAACTTCCACACCAGCAAAGGAATTCAGATTTGGTCAAGAGGAAATGGGGAGTCACTGAAGACTCCTTAGCCAGGCAGTGCCATGAGCAAGTGGTGAGGGGCAGTCACTGAAGGCTGCAGCTGCAGCCCGGGCCCAGTAGTGCTAGGGTGGAGAGGAGGGGACAGCTTTGAGGGGGAGATTTGACAGGGATTTGGTCACTGACCAGAAAGAGAGGTGAAGGAGATGAAAGACTCAAAGACAGCTCCTCAATTTCTAGGATGAATAACTTATGAGGGAGACAGTGCCTGAGGATGTTCATTGTTGGGAAGAAATAAATTTCGAGTCATGGAATCAAAAGTGAAATATGGGGCCTGGGGCCTGGGGGCAGAGCAGAGGGACAGGTTGGGATGGCAGGAGCTCCTTGCCTTGGAATGTGTGCCCCAGCAACTCCCAACAGTGTGCTGTCCCTGCCTCTGCCCAGCACACCACACCCCTTGTTTTTCCTCACTTCTGCTCACAGCTACCCCCTGCCTGGAATGCCCTCCTCCCTATGTCTGGCAGCTCCTACTCATCCTTTAAGACTTTGCTTAGACATCATTTCCTGCAGGAGTCCTCCCTCCTCCCACCCCCACCTAAGGCAGCATTAGGTGCCCTTCCTCTGTGCTCCCCAGCACCCTGCTTTTACTTCTGTTGCGGCTCTTTATCTCTATTTTCTGGGTCTCACATCACATACAAAGCATTGTTTCTGACTTAGTGCTCAGTGGTATGTGGGTTCTGTCAACATTTATTGACCGACTGAATGAATGAACAAGTGAATTAATAAATGAGAGAGACAGAAGCAAAGTGTGTAGAATGAGGAGGAACAGGTTGGGCACAATGGCTCACGCCTTTAAACCCAGCACTTTGGGAAGCTGAGGTGGGCAGATCACCTGAGGTCAGGAGTTTGAGACCATCCTGGTCAACATGGTGAAACCCCACGTCTACTAAAAATGCAAAAATTAGCCGGGCATGGTGACGTGCACCTGTTGCTCCAGCTACTCTGGAGGCTGAGGCAGGAGAATTGGTGAACCTAGGAGGTGGAGGTTGCAGTGAGCTGAGATCATGCCACTGTACTCCAGCTTGGGCAACAAAGTGAGATGCCATCCCACAAAAAAAAAAAAAAAAGGAGGAGGAACAAGCATTGGGCTGGGCAGGGAGGGAGCGCATTGACATGGTAACCTCGGGGCGGAGGCAGGATAGGCTGGGCTGGCTAATTGGCTTCACTGCCAAAGGGAGCACCTCCAGACTGGACAGAGGAAAAAAACAGGGATGGAAGGAGGCAGGCATGGAGGCAGGGGGAAATGAAGCCCCACTGGCATGGATCAGAGGGTTTTAGTGAGGCAGCGCATAGAGCACAGGAGGGGTTCTGTGGCCCTGCTGCCAGAAGGACAGCGAAGAAGGATGCTATTGGGTGCTGGGAGGGCCCAGATGGGACAGGACAGACCTGCAGGGCCAGATACCAGGGCCCTGACCTGCCTAAGCTGATGTTGGTCCCACCCAGCCCAGCCTGGGAGTCCAGCTAACCACCCGCACCCCTCCCAGGCTTCTCCTGCGCTGGAGAGAACAGGGCTGCCAGGAAGGGCTGCAAGTGGGCCTGGGTAGGGGATCTCCAGCACAACACATCTTCTGCTTCAATGTCTGTGCAGGTCACAGGGATCCCAAGACCTGCCCCATTGGGACACTCAAACCCTTCTAAAGACCGTTTCTGAGACAATGTCAGATGGCATATTTTCCATCCCTATTCCTATACTAGTCAACCTTCTGCTCCCTCCCCATTACTAATCACCTATATTTCCCTTGGAAAATACCTTCTTGGGGCACAGCAGGCGCTAGGTATCCAGCGCATGCCTGAATCTCAATCCTCCATGTTCTCACCTGTGAGTCCACGATCCCACCCCTAGGGGACAAACTGAAACTTTACAGATGAGGAACCCAGTAAAACAGGAAATTCTCTTCTGGATCTCTCCCACAGATCCTCATTGTTCTAAATCCACTATTTAGAAGGAGCATCTCAGCCTGAGGCAACACCCTCCTCCAGTTGCTTAGCCCTCTGCCACCCTAGGGTATGAGAGGAGAGAAAACAGAATTTGGGCCCTAGAATCCCTGTCCTTGGCTAAGCAGACCCAGGAGTCCAGGCTTCCAGGCCAGGGCAGGCCAGGACTACCTCCTCCTCTCCTCCACCCAGTGTCAGCCTGGCGTCAGCATGATGATGTCATCAAACCAAAGGAGACACATTGCCTGCCTGGTGAGGTCACCTTGAGGGCATGTGGTGGCCAGGCCAGGCCAAGCCCACGGACCCTTCTGTTGCAAATTGTTTGCTGAGGCTGGTGGACTCTGGCTGGTTGGGCACTCCTCCCTCTGACCCTCCCACCCCACCTCCCTGGAGCACCAGGACGCTGGTCAGGAGCCTTGGTGACTCAGAAGCTGCAGCACAGCAGCAAGCCTAGCCACAGCCACCACCACCTTGCGCAAGGGAGAGAACAGGCCCAACTGGCCAGACGGGATCCCTGCCCTTGGCCTCCCCCACCCCGGCCAGGCCCCCACGGGCCTCTTTGGAGCTCAGCCCTTTGTGTACCCCGCCCGCTCCCAGACAGGCCCTCCATTCCTGGTTTGGGCTGGCTGGCTGTTCCGCACCCTGTCCCTGGGTCCCAACTTTCCTTTCTGTGTGAGCCTGGCCTCCGATCTCAGGAGGGGAGACTGAGGCTGGCACTTGCCAATACCCAGCCATCAAGAGCATCTTTAAGAAAGTATCTTTTCTTTATGAGGGGCCTTTCTCCATCAGTATCCCCTGCTAGTACTTACAAGGGTAAATGTAGGGGTCCCAGAAGTGGGTCTGTGACGAGGAGGAAGGGAGTAAGTATGAGTTTTTTGTGTATGGGGATTTGTGGCTGAGGGCCTGGTCAGTCTTAGTGCTGGTTCACACCCATGTGAAGCTGTCTCCTTGCATAAACTGGTGGGTGTTTGGCACATATACGTGTTCATGTCTTCTCTTAGGGACATATCCATACTTACTTGTCTGTGTCCAGAGGGAAGAGCTATGTATGAGTATGTGAGAACGTGTGTGCACACACCATTCCATGTGCATGTCACACCCTCTGTATGCACGCAGCGCATTCTTGTCTTGCGGAACTTTGCACACATAGTAAATATTTTGCTGTCAGTTTATCTTGGCTTCCATATATGTCTCTGTCTCAGCTGCCCTTGGTCAGTGGCATGTGGCTCTGAGCCTTCACCTCTGCATGCCTGGAATGTCACCCCCAGCATCCCTCCCCACCTCACCCCAAGACTTGAGGAAAGATTCATCTCAGGCTCAAGGTGGAAGTACCCAGAGATGAGGTCACTGTCCCTCCAGGTGATGGGAACTTGCCATTAAGGGCTCCCCTGCAGAACAAAACAAGTGCTCTCTCTGCCCTTGCTCCTCAGGTTCCTAATAAAAGGACTCCCACCCTTCTCACCACTACTCCCAGCCACTCCCCTGGGCCCTCAGCAGCTCTGGCCCCCCAAGGAGGCCTCTCCCTGGGAATCTCTGTCAGGACTCTGCTGCTGCCACCACCAGAAAAACCAGCTTTGGCTGCAGGCCTGGGTAAGGGTTGTCTGGTGTGGTTTTGGGGGGAGTGAGGGGAATCCTGCCTCGGGCTAGGGGGAGGGGTCCAAGCTGTCTAGGGTCTCAGGCTCCTTTGTTAACTCCTGCCTCCCCTTACCCCACAGCAACAGCCTCTACCCGAGAGCTGGAGTCTGGGTGAGTTTGGGTTGAGAAGGGACCTGGGAGGGACGCACAGAAGCTCCCCATCCAGGACAGGTGACAGGTACAACCCAGCAAACCCTTTTCCATCCACTCTTTCCCCCATGACCTTGGCCTTGGAGTGCTAAAGAACTTTAGAAACCAGAAGATTCCCTCTCTGCCTTCATCCACCTCCCTCACTTACCCCCCATTGTCCTAAGCCCCCCAGCTTAGTGAGAGCTTCCCAGCCTGGGCAAAATGCCCACCCACAGATTAGTGTCTGGGGAGGGGGGCCACACAATCACAAAGGGAGATGAGAACAATGGGGAGGACAGGCCTTGAGGCAGCCCCAGCTCTGGCCCAGACACAGCTCCCAGCACAGATAAGTCCCCTAAACCCCCAGGAGCCAGAGTCTGAGCCCGGCTGAGTCACCACAACAGCCACACTGTGGGTGGGAGACCCAGCATTCAGCTTCTCCCAAACTCCTGGGATCCTAGCCCCTGCTCCATACCACCTCTCCACCCACTGCAGCCAGGTCTGCCCCTCCCAAGTCACAGCCTCAACTCCAGCTCTCAGGAAACACTAAATTTAGAGGGAAGGGGGTGGGGGCGGCCAGAAAATGATGAGAAAAGCTCTTGAGGCCACAGGCTACCTGTTCTAGTGAAAGAATGACCCCAGCTGCCTTCTCCACAGCCCTCCTCCAGGAGGCATGGCCGATGCCTCCTCAGTTCTGAACTTCACCTCCTCTTTTTTTTTTTTTTGACACAGAGTCTCACTCTGTCACCCAGGCTGGAGTGCAGTGGTGTGACCACTTCACATCACCGCCATCCCTTCTCTCTGCCTAGTTTTAGTCAGAGCAAAGGCAAATTTTTAGAGGCTAGAACATCCAATCATCCTCTCCTCACTGGGTTTGTGCCCCAAAGTAGCTAATCCCCCGTTCACTTTGCCTAGAGGAGCCCTGGATCCTGAGGCTCTGGTCTGCCTGATGGAATCATGAACTCTAGGCTCCTCACCACCACCTCTAGCTGGGGCCTCCTTGGCCCATCCTCCTTAAACACTAGGGTGGGAACAAAGTCACTGGGGTCACAGGGCTTCCCTGGGATTCTCCCCATTCTCACCACCTCCCTTGCTGGCTTCCCCAGGTTTGGGTAGGTCCTACAGGAAAGGGCCTGCCCCCCTTTGTAAACAGGAGTAGCAAGGATGGGCCCCTCCTTTTCTAGGAAACTAACCTCAGAGAGAAAGCTGATCCTAACCCCTAGAAGGCAGACCTCAGAATTCAGAGCACCACTCGCCCTCTGGTCCTGCAGGGTTCCTGAACCCAGACAAAGAGCTGGGGACTAGAATCCTAATGGGGGAGGGGCATCTTGTGGATTTGGGTCCCTCAGCCCCAGGGCAAGAGATGGGGGAGGGAGAAGGGAGGAGACCTCACCCGGAAACTCATCCCTTTAAGGAGACAAAGGGCTGTGGTGCTGAGGCGCCTCCCAAGCCTGGGCTCCTTTCCCTGTCGGGGTGGGGCAGGGCCCTGGGGCTCAGAGCTCCTAGGGCCCAGGATTTGGCCCAGGATTTGGGTGGGGGGTGAATTTGCAGTAGGGCCAGGAAGGCGGTATCCTGGGGAAAGGTACTCTGGTACCCTCTGAGAGACAGGACCAGAACCTTTCCCCACTTCTATCTCCACAGCCAGAGCCAGTGGCTCTTCCAACACCCCAGCACCCTGCTTCAGCCAGGGCTGGACAATCAGAGAGTCATCGTATTACAGAGCTGGAAGGCCAGTAGAGATTGTCTTGGTCTACTGAAGTCTGGTTTCGTAGCTGCCCAAGGTAACCAAACAGATTAATAGCAGAAACGGGATCTGGACCCAAGACTCCTGACTTCCCAGTCCAAGGATTCCTCAGAGACATGAAACATTCCAGGTTCCTGGGAGCCCTTAAGGAGATGTCCACCCACAGAAGAGCCAGAATGGTGGTGGTGGTGGAGGTGGGACCATCTGATCCTCAGGCTGGAAGTCTCCAGCCTCCAAAGCCACCTCATTTCTGTGCAGATGACAGCTGCGGCAGCAGCAGAGTGGCCTCCTACCAGGTACCACCCTCGTGGGGCAAGCTGGGGCCAACCTTCCTTCCTTACTGTCGGGCATTGCATGAGGTCTAACTAGAAGTGGGTCTCCTTTCCCCTTCCCTCAGCTCCTCTTAGTAAGAACAGTTTTTCCATCATGGAAAAGGAAGGCAAGGATCATGTGATGCATTCACCATTGCATCTCCAGCATCTAGTATCCAGGCTGTACCCAGTGTGCACTCAAATGTACTATTCTTCAATGAACTCTGAGTCAGAAGACCAAGTCAGTAACCCTGGTTATGCTCTAAACACAGAGCAGAGGTAATCAGGGATCCCAGACATAGTGACCTGGCCTGGGGACTGGGAGGGAACATGAAGGGGAAGGGCTACTGGTTCTTCTGGAGACACTACTGGAAGCTGGGGGTGGGAGAGATAGATTGGCTCTCAGTTCAGAGTCACAGGAAAGAGATGTTTGTGTTCATGTGCGCATGTGTCTACTTCTAACACTGAGTAATCTTGCAGATCTCACTTGCCTATTTCTCTCCGTCTTTTCATCTGTAAAATGAGAGTTGAAGTGGTGATCTCTTTGATCTCTTCCAAGTCCTGAGATGGCATGACTCCTCTCTTTAGGTGTGGGTAAATCCCACAGGAAAGTGACTGCTGGGTTCCCAGACTGCAGCAACTAGGCCCCCACCTTTTTGCCTTTTAAGTGAGAAGGGTTATCTGGAAGATGGGAATTAAAACACAGGTGGTAGGGGACTGTGAGGGGATGGCAGGGGTAGAGCTCAGTATCCTGTGACTGGAGGCTGGGCCCATGACCTATTATAAAATCAGAGTGGGGCTGGGAGCGGTGGCTCATGCCTGTAATCCCAGCACTTTGGCAGGCCAAGGCGGGCAGATCATGAGGTCAGGAGTTCAAGACCATTGTGGTCAACATGGTGAAACCCCATCTCTACTAAAAAGAATACAAAAATTAGCTGGGCGTGGTGGCATAAGCCTGTAATCCCAGCTACTCAGGAGGCTGAGGCAGGAGAATCGCTTGAACCCGGGAGGTGGAGGTGGCAGTGAGCTGAGATCATGCCACTGCACTCCAGCCTGAGCGACAGAGTCAGACTCCATCTCAAAAAAAAAAAAGAGAGAGAAAAAAAGCAGAATGGGAGCAGCCCATACCTTCACCAACCCACATATCTAGGCCTTATTACCCTCCTGAGAGCTTCGGCTGGAGACAGAGGTAGGGAAATCACCGCTAGATCTTGCTGGGCAACTGAGGCTCCCTCGCTACTGCTCCTGGGGCTGAGAATCAAACTGTGCTGTTCAGATCAGGCCCCAACTTTTGAAGGAGAAAGATTTCTCTGTTACTCATTACCTTAGGAACAGCCTATGGAATCCCACTGAGGTCTCACTGTGCACACACATGCACACACGCTCTCCTCCACTCTAAAGATTATACATTCTGAGAATTCATATTTGCTCTATATACATTAGACAGGCGGGAGGTGAGGGGTAATACAAGGCATCTAGTTAGACAATGGGGGAACAGGAGATGAACAAAAGGGAACCACACCCTAGCCAGAAGGTTTCCCACCTTAGACCCCCACCCATCTAAACCCCCTCATCACCACCCTGGCACCTAATACTGTGCCTAGAGAAAGGGAGGGGCCAGAGTGACAGACGTTCTCAGCTCTCCCATAGTCCCCAGCAGGTGCCCCAGCCCTGGTGCTCTAGAACATCATGGAGAGAAGAGAAGGAAATAGAAATCCCCCATCCACTCTCTGGGCATCAGGCTTCCTGCACCCTGATGACTGCAGAGACCAGCTGAGCCCTGAGTCAGCCCTAGTTCCAGGCAGTTGTTCCAGAGCCCAGGGGGTAGGCCAAGGCACCTCCGGAAACCCTGGGGTAAACAGGATCCTCACAAGTCCCATCTCCCTGCCCACCTGCACTGGGTCACCACATCTATTCCCCAAGACAGCTCAGGCCTAAGCAAGGCAGAGGTGTCAGGGATCCCAAACAGAGTGACCTGGCCTCGGGGCTGGGAGGAAACATGAAGGGGAAGGACTCTATTGGCTTTTCTGGGGGCACTGCTGGAAGCTGGCGCTGGGAGAGGGACGGGCTCTGAGTTGAGTCAAAGGAAGGAGAATGTGTGTTTGTGTGCGTGCGTGTGTGTCAGTGCCGGGCTGGGCCCAGAAGCAAGTGTCCTGATGGTTCAGGCAAGTCTTACCTGTAAACGATGCCAGCAGCAGCAGCAGCAGCAGCCCAGCCTCAGGCCCCCAAATCTCGGCTCCCAGGGACAGGGGCATGGTTGAAAGGCAGACTGCTCAGTGTTTCTGAAGTTCCACCGAGATCTCCCTGGGAGCCGCTGCGGACTTGAATAAGGAATTAACCCAGAAGGCAGGAAGCCGCAGAGTTCTTGCCTCCCTCACTTGGGTCTCCACTAGGGGACCCGGCCCCAGCCCCGTTCTACCCACCCAGCCGTAGCTACCCCCAAGAAGCCGTGATCGGGAGCTCCGAGCTCCCCCAGAGCTGCTTCCCACGCCGTGGCCAACAACGACGGCAGAAACCTGGGAACCTGCTCAGCAGGTCAGAACAGGTGCGTCTCTGGGGGCTGGGCCTGGCACGGAGACTCAGCAGTCACCACTCCCACGGCCTGCGCTAGCTAATGGGCGCCAGGGAGGGAGGGAAGGAGGGAAGGACCTGGGTGGGGGCGGTGGGGTCCCATCCTCAGCTCCAGGCTTTACCTGTAAGTATGTGGAAGGGGTTATGAAGGGAGAGGCAAGGGTGGGGGCGAAGGGAGGCCCAGGGCACCAGGCCAGGCCAGGATGAACGGGGGCAGGGCCCTTGTGGGTAGAAAGGAACCCAAGCGTCCCACACCCCAGCTAGCCTTGCTACCTCCTGGGGGCCTTGACAAGTTCCTGGATCTCCTGGAGGGTCTCAGCTTTGGAGCCACAGAATCAGAGAAGGCCAGAACCGAGGAGGAGTCTGTCGGTGCTCGCCTATATACTTCATTCTTCAGATGAGATGGCCGAGGCCCAGAGTGCGGAGGGCCTTGCCAGAGGAGTCTCATGGTTTGCTTAGACACCTCTATCGCTGAGGTAGGGAAGTAGTTCAAAGACCCCTGAGAAAGAGCTTATGTAACTTATCTAACCCCAGCTCCACATAGGAGAAGCCAAGGAATTAGCCCTACAGGTTCCTGGCTTCCCTATCAGGGCCCTCTCTCAGCTTCCACACTTGTTACCTGGCCAGGAGTCCCAAAAGCGCAGCAGCACAACCTGAGGAGAAGGGTTGCGCTCCACGTCTCCATGGTCTTTTTTTTTTTTAGATGTAGTCTCGTTCTGTCACCAGGCTGGAGTCCAGTGGCGCGATCTCAGCTCTCCAAATCCCTGGTTCAAGCGATTTTCCTGCCTTAGCCTCGTAGCTGAAATTACAGGCGCCCACCACCACGCCCGGCTCATTTTTTGTATCTTTAGTAGAGATGGGGTTTCACCATGTTGGCCAGGCTGGTCTCGAACTCCTGACCTCATAACCCACCCACCTCGGCCTCCCAAAGTGCTGGGATTATAACGTGAGCCACCGTGCCCAGCCTCCATGGTCATTTTACCCATTTTACTCCAAGGTGATTGGACAAGACCATATGTCTGTCCTTTGCAAAGACAATCTTAATTTCAAGCACTCTGGACCTGTATTCCTATAAGTACTTTCATCCATGTGTTTCCATTCCGAATGCATCAGATGTGACTGCCAAGTTACACCAAACCTTACTGGCCTCCCTGGGATAGCCAGAGGAAGAGGGCATATTCTCAGGCCACTGAAAATTTAGTGAAGAGGAGGGGCAAGATCACTTGCAGACTAGGACTACAAAAAAGAACCAGGTAAATATAGCGATAGACGTGGGAGAAGAAAAAAATATAGATTAAAGTTTTACAGTAGGACCCTTCCATCTGGAGGAGGCAGAAAGGAGGAATAAAGGAGCCATAAGGAAGGGTCGTTCCATGCGGATTTTCTACCACCACCACACCGACTCGACCTGTTAGACTCTTATTCATCTTTCAAAGCCAACCCCAAATGCCACATCTTCGTGAAGCCTTCTCTGCTCCTCCCACCCAAAGTAATCTTTCTTCTATTCTTCCTCAGCCTTTGCTAGTCCTTTTATTATAGCTTACGTGCTCATAATTTGTGCACATCTTATCTCCTTAACTAAATTGTAAGCTTCAAGTCAAAAAAACACTGATTGAGGCCTGCTGTGTGCCAGGGATTCCGTAAATGCATTAAATTGTGGGACAGGACAAGAGTTGTAGCCTGTGAACACCTTGAAAGTTGGGCTTGTATTGTAATCTTGTCTCCGTCTTCCATGCTAGGACAGGCCACAGCATTGCCTGGGAACTGAAGAGATTTTGGTGAAGGCCTGAATTTCTGAATAAACGAGCGGTCCAGATGGAAAAGGTGGTGAAGTAGGATCAGTAAAGCAGAGATCCTGACTGGCCATGAATTACGGTTGTGACCTGGACTTTATTCCTGTCGCTGGACTGTGACCCCAACTCTGGCTTTAGATCCCAACTCTCAGCAATGACCATGGCAGTGACCTCTTCTTCAGGGGCTATTTCCTGCAGGTCAGAGGCACTTAAAGGCCAGGCTGGATGCCAGAACTCCCCAGTTTCTCTCCACCTCTAACCCCTTACCCTGTTCAAGTCCCCACCTGTGCCAAGGGAACAGCCCCACCCAGATGCTGCTTTGAGATCCACGGTGGCAGAGGTGGAGTAGGGCCAGCGGGAATGGGAGGGGGAGCATCCTGTGTTATAATTATAATTATCACACCTTGGATCCTAGTGCATGCTTTCGGAGGAGCTGCTTTCCTTCCCACGGATTCACCCCTCCAGGTAGAGGAAGCCACAGGAGAAACTGAGGCATGGTGGGAAAGCAGTTAGATCACAAGATGGGGATCCAATCTCCTTCAGCCTTTCCATTCACAGTACACCCCTGTGAAAGTGCTACCAGTCAGGATGTCTGTGAACCCCTGGCTGGGCCCCTCCATCACTTACCCTGAGCTCTAGCCATATGGAGCACAGAAAGGAGGCACAACTGTCCAGAGGTGGTCTTAGGGTATGGCCATACTCATTTTTTCATGGGTATGTGTGGGTCCCAGTAAACACCAGAGGCAGCTGTGATGTAGGCTAAGGGCACCACAGGGCCTGAGAGGAACACTGGAGTCTGGCAGCCCTCTGCAGGCCTTTGACAGAGGTAGGGATCTCTCTCTCCTCTCACGGGTTTCTATCTCAAGTCCCTCTGACTCCTCCTTCCCTCAGCCCTGTATGTCTCACAAGGGCCATGCTCAGGAGAATATGCCCTCAAACTTACGTCTTTCCTACCCTCTCCTAGGATGAAGGCTGGGGAAGGCTTATTCCAGGATGGGGGCTGGAAGTAAATATTGGATGAGGAAGATTTTCAAGACCAATGCTTGGTAACCTGGTTCGGTTCTCTCTTCCATGTTGGATTCCCATTCCCCACATGCCTCACTCCTATCCTCCTCCCACCCATATGCTGGGCCCTGAGAATGAGGACAATTCAAGCCACGATAGTGTCTTTATCGTGTGTGTTTGTCTGAGTGGCACTGCTGTGTGCACACCTGCACCCATGGTTCCTTCAACAGGCATTAAGTGAGTACCACTATGTGTCAGGCTCAAGGGAGGAGACCCAGACACACAACACATAGTCCCTGCCCTCAAGCAGCCCTCAGTCAGGAGAGACAGACACAGAAACAACTAGAACATGCTACATACCACCAGCATGTGTTCCCTATGTATCTCTGTACACGCACATGCTATGCACACATGTGGGACTGTCTCTGTGTGCACAGCAGCGGATGTTCTTCATGAACTGCAGGCATCCAAGCATCCGATTATACCTGTCTCTGTCCCCATGACAGGCTGCACGCCTCAGCCAAACCGGTTGGAGTAGGTTGTGCTGAAATTTTTGTTTGTGTCAATGGGACTTGAGGTGAGTCAGGGAGGGACAAGATGGGCGGGGTGGGGTGGGGGAGAAGAAGAGTGAGAGTGAGGGTCAGATTGAGTGAGTGGGGGAGAGAGGGAGTGGGCCTCGGTGGGAAGGGGTGGGAGGGAGGGTGAGGTGCAAGAGGATGCGTTGGGGGTAGAAGTAGATGAGAGAGCTCCTTGGTGAGTAATATCCTGTTCTGTCTGCAGTGAGGTCCCAGGTCAGGAAGAGTCAGAGGCGGGGGGAGAGTCCCTTGTGCTTGGGGAGAGAGGAGGGTGAAAAATAAATAGAGTGGAACAAGTTGGAAGCATGAGTGTGGATAAAATATCTGTGATCCATTTCTGTACAACTGTGTCTCTGAGATAAGCTATTCCTGATCTGCTCATTGCAAACTTTCTGCAGTTTGTACAGAAAGGTGTTTAGGAGCTGATGATGCGGTGAAAGACTCCCAATACGGGACTTGATCCCACCCCCCAGGACTGAGGCTTCACAGTCACTCCTCCTGCTCCTCCCTAGGATCACCCCCCTCCATCCATGGAGGTGTGAGCACAGCCCCATATGGGACACAGGGGCTCCAGCAGCTTTTCCTCCCCTAGAAAACACCTTTGCTCCCCTCCCGATGGAGCTTCACTACGCCCAATATCAGGATGGTGGCCTCCTGTTTTCTAGGCAATTACATCGAAACCTTGCCGTGTGCTATGTTGTTCTTTGCCTATCCTGTAGACCCACTGATTCCCCGATACCAGCCCCATCCTTTAATGATAACCACATTTCCTGATTGCCTAACAACTTTTGGCGTGCAGGGGGCGGAATGTGCTTGTTCCGGGAGGGCCCTAAAGCTGGAGTGTGCCATCCAGGGGAGGAGGCAGCTGAATGCAAGGCATGTTCAGGTCCTGTTTCTCAGTAGGTCCAGTTGTGTGCAGAGCCCCTCCTCCTTGCTCTCACTCCACAAACTTCCCAAGTTCCCATGAACACACTACCACAAAATCTAGGACCAGAGTATGGGTTAAGGGACAAACATCTTTGACACTAAGACCCCACTGAGGTCTTCTCTGGGGAAATCCTACTTCCTGAGGCACTATGTATTGAAGCTCACTCAGGTCCTCATCAAAAATCAAGACATTATGACTGCCCAGGGGCCCTAAACTGGTGCTACAGTTCTAGAAAGCTGCCAAAGGGAAGAAGTCTGGCCACTTCTGGAAAGTTCTAAAGCTCCTTGCAGGAAAGACAGATGGCTGGCTCTGTTCAGCAGGAAAAAAAGGGCAGTAACCCAGAGAGAAAAACACAAAAGTAGAAATGGTGAGAGACAGATCTCAAGGCACAGTGAGAAAAATGGCAACTTAGAGACAGAAAAATACACAAATGCTCCTTGACTCTTATGATGGGGTTATGTCCTGAAAAGCCCATTGCAAATTGAACATATAAGTTGAAAATGCATTTAATATACCAGTCGCTAGCCCTAGGAAATATCAAATTCAACTTTGGGAGGCCGAGGCGGATGGATCACAAGGTCAAGAGATAGAGGCCATCCTGGCCAACATGATGAAACCCTGTCTCTACCAAAAATACAAAAAATTAGCTGGGCATGGTGACACATGCCTGCAGTCCCAGCTACTCAGGAGGTTGAGGCAGGAGAATTGCTTGAACCCAGGAGGCAGATGTTGCAATGAGCCCAGATCGCGCCATCTCAAAAAAAAAAATTGTAAGTTGAACCATCATTAAGTCAGGGATAGTCTGTATTGAGACACACACACACACACACACACACACACACACACA
>NW_016107856.1:264481-266850 GCF_001604975.1 Cebus imitator
CGATCTCGGCTCACCGCAACCTCAGCCTCCCAGGTTCAAATGATTCTCGTGCCTCAGCCTACAGAGTAGCTGGGACTACAGGCATGCACCACTACACCCAGCTAATTTTTTTATTTTTTCAGTAGAGATGGGGTTTCGCCATATTGGCCAGGCTGGTCTCGAACTCCTGGCCTCAAGTGACCCACCCACCTTGGCCTCCCAAAAATGTTGGAATTACAGGCGTGAGCCAACACACCCAGCCCAGTTGCTGGTTTTCTGTATGTACTGAACAATGCTAAGAACCAGAGATGGTTCCAGGGTCAGAAAATTGGGCCAAGGAAGAGAGAAGACAGAGTAAGAGCTTTGTGAAGGTTTGAGGCAAGGAGGCATAGATCTGGGGCTAGGACAGACATTTAAGGTGAGGTAGGAAGCTGGGTGCTTGCTTGCTAGAGATAACGTAGACCCTTGGCTGACTGAGACAAAGCCAAAGTCAGAGGTCACATCAGGATTGGAAGACCTTCAGGATATTCAGTCCCCGCTCCCATGCCTGGACAGAGGTTGTCCCTGTATATTATTAGCAGGTGAAGGCAAGTCCAGAGCCCTGGCTGCCCTTCTCCCTGTGTCTCAGAATTTTCTCTCACCTCTCCCTTTCACTTACCTTTTTTTTTTTTTTTTTTTGAGAGTCTCGCTCTGTCACCTAGTCACCCAGGCTGGAATGCAATGGCACGCTCTCGGCTCACTGCAACCTCCGCCTCCCGAGTTCAAGCATTTCTCCTGCCTCAGCCTCCCAAGTAGCTGGGATTACAGGTTCGTGCCACCACGCCCGGCTAATTTTTGTAGTTTTAAGTAGAGATGGGGTTTCATCATGTTGGTCAGGCTGGTCTTGAACCCCTGACCTCGTGATCCACCCACCTCAGCCTCCCAAAGTGCTGGGATTACAGGCGCGAGCCACCGCACCGGCTCCTTTCACTCCTCTTAACGCCCTTTCAGTTTGTGAATCATTGACAAGGTCCTTATAGTGCACTGCAGATGCTCTCCCGCGGTGTGAGGCATGTATCATACAAGTCCAAGTTGGCTGGTTTGCTTTCTTTCTCTCTGTGACTCTCTTTCTGGCTTCTGTTCTCCCTCCTCCAAAATATAGATTTGGTTCAAACTAACCTAACAAGGTAGGAGTCCTAGGTAGATCCTCTCCCAGGGTCTCGGGTTGGCAAAGCAATGGATAGATGCTTCCAGCTATTAGAGGACCTGGAAGCATCTAGGTACAGAATTGGAGAGGGTACGGCCAGGGAGTATGTGAGGTTCAAACTCCATGTCTAACTAAGATGCCTACTGCTAAGGACTCAGAGTGAGAGAGGCAGCTGGGAGAGAGGAGTTGGAAAGGCCCTTGGGGTGGGGAGTTTCCATTTCTATCCAGGAGAGGCAGAAAATAAGTCTGACAGAACAGCCAAAGACTTAGGCAAAAGCAAGAGCCTAAAATGGACATACAGGCCAATAAGATTTAAGGAAAATTGTCCCACCCCTGAGGCAGGCCCTTGCCTAATCCTAGGAGTGTGACAGATCCGAATCCAGCTGTTGGGAAGTTGGCCAGTGAGAAGCCTGAGGGAGAAGACTGACTTTCAGATTTCAGCCAAGGACAGTAAAAGTTAGTGATTTTTTAGAGATTCTTACTGTGATTTTGGAAAACTGAGAACACTGCCTGTCATACTCAGGGAAAGCTATAGTTGGGAGGGCAGACTTTCAAAGCTATTGTTGAATCTTGGCTTTAAGGTACAGGTAGGGAGCAGGTCCTGGTAACCTTCCAGTCTCTATAACTGTGCCTTTCCTGCCCATGCTGTCCCCATGCTGTGTTCTCTGAGGACCAACAGTTGGGAAGAGGAGGGGAAAGCATTGCTGTGCTATTGGACCCTGCATCACATGCCCATCCTCACTGCACCCCTGGCCACTCTCTCTCTCTCTTTTTTTCTTTTTGTAGAGACAGGGTCTCGCTATGTTACCCAGGCTGGTCTTGAACTCCTGGCCTCAAGTGATCCTCCTGCCCGGCCACTCTCTATGGTCTCAGTTTCTCAGGTATGATGGGGAGCAAGGTGATGTGTAGAAACCAAAGGCCACAAGAGGCAGTTATTACTTACACTTACAGCCCAGTCCCAGAGGACACAGATCCTGTTTTTGCCCCACCCCAGCTATGTTGGGAGGGAAAAAATCTGTCTGTATTTCCTCCTTCAACTGAAACCAGTGAGCTTCCATCTGGGCCTCTTCAGTCATCACTGGGTCCTGGGAGCCAGAGTTAATATCGGGAACCTGGCTATCAGGGAAGGGCAGGAGTCTGTTTTTCTCATTTTCTCACTCTTCCCCCACTTCACTTCTAAGTCTGCGGGGGGTGGGGGGGGTGT
>NW_016107856.1:267118-292321 GCF_001604975.1 Cebus imitator
TCCTGAGAGACTGGGTTCTGCTACCCTCTAGCGGCCAGAAGAAGGACTCTCTCACTCAATCAATCGGGACCTTCAAGCCTTTAGGAATAAACCAGCTGAGAAGGCCTAAAGAGAAATGCCTTTGAAGGTCAGGGGCACAGCTGGCACTAGAACCCAGGTCTCCTATCTCTCGGGCCAGTGCTCAGTCAACTTTCATTCCCCCACCCTCTGACTTTTGCTTCCCCTTTCTAGCCCAGCCCGAGTTAGAAACCCTGAAGCCAAATGATCCCTCCCAGCCCTAGTGGAGCAGCACCTGCACCTCAGATGTCATAACTGCAAATCAGTTCACAGCTGAAATCACAGGGCTTTCTTCTAAGGACCCGACTGCACTCCGCCTTTCTGAGGTTAACAATCTTGCAGGATTCTTCTTGACCTGATACAGCTCCCGTAGCCTTGGTGGTACCACCCGTACGGGTCCGGGTAGCCACCCAGGTGTCCTGTCTCCACGGTAACCGTTGCTTTGCGACCTTAGGTTTGCAGCGGTCGCGCTGCAGCCGCTGCAGTGGTTGCTGAGTGACGGCGAAGAGAAGGCGGGGGCTTGAGGTGGGAACCCCGGCTGGCGTCCAGTAGGGGGAGGTTCCCGGGGAAGACCGCGGAAGACGAGGTGCTTGGCCCGCCATGTAGGGGCGCGTTCCCCGCCGCAGACCCCACCGCCCTCCCTCTCCCCGGGCCGCATGGCGGGGGCGGTGTCCCCGGGTCGGGCCTCGGGCTGGGCCTGGAGACCGGTGGCTCGGGACGCGCTTTTGGCTCGGGCCTTCCATTCATGCACCGAACTGCGGGGACAGTTCTATCTCGTAGGTGGTCTCCTAGCAGGAGGAGCGAGAGAGCCCAGCAGCGACACGGTGGTCTTCGACCCGGCTAGGGGCCAGGCCGTACGATTGGGAGCCCGGGGAACCCCCCCGCGCAGTCACCACGACGCAGCACCCGTGGGCGGGCGTTGGCTCTGCGTGGTGGGCGGCTGGGACGGGTCGCGCCGCCTGGCAACCGTAACCGCGCTGGACACAGAGCGCGGTGTGTGGGAGGCGTGGACAGCGACCCCTGGCGACGGCCCCCCCGCCGGCCTCAGTAGTCACACCTGCACCCGCCTCTCCGACCGAGAGCTGCGGGTGGCTGGCCGGGAGGGCGGTATCCGCACTCAGCGACGCTATGGAAGCATCTATACGTTAAGGCTGGACCCCAACGCCCGCACCTATTGGTATGGCACCCCCTGCCCAAAACTTTTCACTCTTCTTTCATCTACACTCTGGAAAAAACAAAAGCCTGAAAGATTTCTCAGGCAATTTATCCACGTCCTCACCCTAGCACCCTCCTTCCGGGGAAACCCACCATGTTTAAGCTAACTGAGCTCTCTACAATATTACCCTCCCTGTCATCCCACCTACCGCACTGCCCTGTGCCTCCTCTCCTTGGCAAGGGCGGTGGCACTTATATTTTCCAGAAAACACACTCAGGCCTGATTTTCTGGCATGTCCACAGCTACAAGGAAGAAAGCTGCCACACAGCCTCACGCTCAGGTCACTCTGCGGCCCTGCTTCAAATTCCTGGGCCCCATCCAGGTCATCAGCTGTTGCTCTTTGGAGGCTGCAACTTAGCTGAACCAGAAGTAGCTGGGCATTGGAGTCATGGGAAAATCAAGGTATTAGCTCCTCACACATCTTGTTTAGGATGGGAAGAGGCTACAATCGTGGTGGCCGGGTTTCTTTGGACAGTCCTTTCTTTCTCCCCAAGGAGGAACCACCTGTTGCCCCTCATTTGATGGAACAGCTTGCAAGGCTGGTGAGCAGTGGGCAGGGGTCCCAGAAGGGGCCCCAAGGACTACGGCATCACTCATGTTCTGTGGTCGGGCCCTTTGCTGTGCTGTTTGGTGGAGAAACTCTGACCAGAGCTAGAGACACCATCTGCAATGATCTCTACATCTATGATACCCGTGAGAGCCAGACTAACGGTTGAAGGGGGAAAGGTGGGAAGATAGGGGAACCTAAAGACTGCAGAGAGAGGATGGAGTGATGGGGTAGGGAGGAGGAAAAATTAGTTGACAGGAGTTAAAGGAGTACACAGAATATTAAGCATTCAAAGAGGCCTGCAAATCAACTGAGCAGAATAACAATGGGCAAGCCCTTGGTCGTGTTGAGTTCTACAAATCAGAGTGCTACTGCCTCAATAACCGTCTGCCCCTATCCAACAGGCAAGTCTCCTCCTCTGTGGTTCCACTTCCCCTGTGCAGACCGCCGGCTGAAACGCGTGGGCCATCGCACCTGCCTTTGGAATGATCAGCTTTACCTGGTTGGGGGTTTTGGTGAGGATGGCAGGACAGCCAGTCCACAGGTTTTCATCCTGGACCTCTTTATCTGAATAGCGCCAAGACATACTACTAAGCCTCGTTTTGTTTTGTTGCAGACCTATAAAGCATTATCAACAGAGCTATCTGCTTCACTTCAAAGCTTATTAAATTTCAATCTGACAGTCAACATTTGTCTCTGAAATTTGGGGTGGGGGAAGGGCAGTAAATAAGTGGACACATCTTTATTTGCAAGGAAAGGATAAAAATGGGTCCTACTCTAATATTATGAGTCATTAACCTAATGGAAGCGAAAATGACTTATTACATGCCATCCTGTGGCTCATAATGATTTCTACCCCTAAGTGGGAGAAAACTTCAGGCTACAGCTAAGCAATCTGACCAAAACATTTAATTAACAAAAAATATTACAATAGCAGAGAAAATAATAATAATAACAATAAAGAGAAATTAGAAGTGGGAGTCAGGGTAGAAAAAAACGCAAAGGCCTTGGTCCCTAGGAGACCAACACTCCAGCTGAGCTGGCCTTAGCCCCAGCCCCTTCTGAGTTTTCCTTGGCTGCTGGCTTCTCATCTTCTCCCATGAGACGAATGTTGTGCTTTTCCCGGAATTCATTTAGTTCTTTTCCCTTTGCCTGAAGCTGCTGTGTCAGTGTCTCAATGATCTTCTGTATCTAGAGGACAAGTGACAGGGATTATATAAGGAATTCAGAACTCCCTTCCCCCACCTGGAATGGACTGTGGTTGGGGGAAGAATGAACACTTTTAACCTTACCTTTAATGAAGGAGAGGAGCCCAGAAACTAAGATTATTCCCTTCTTAACACAGTGGTTTAGTGGTTTATACACTTTAATGTATTTAGAATCACCAGGGCTCACAGGGCTGCTTTTTTTTTTTTTTTTTTTTGAGATGGAGTCTTGCTCTGTTGCCCAGGCTGGTCTCTGCCGCACGATCTCAGCTCACTGCAACCTTCGACTCCTGGGTTCAAGTGATTCTCCTGCCTCAGCCTCTCAAGTAGCTGGGACTACAGGCACCTGCCACCACGCCCAGCTAATTGTTTAGTTTTAGTGGAGACTGGGTTTCACCATATTGGCCAGGCTAGTCTTAAACTTCTGACCTCAGGTAATCCACCCGCCTTGGCTCCCAAAGTGCTGGGATTACAAGCATGAGCCACTGCGCCCAGCCTATTTTTATTTTTTTAGAGACAAGTTTCCGCTATGTTGTCCAGGCTGGTCTCAAACTCCTGCCTCGGCCTCCCAAAGCACTGGGAATACAGGCATGAGCTTATTTTTAAAATGTCACTTCATGGCACTCCCAAAGGTTCTGATCCAGTGGGTCCAGGAAGCTGAATTTATAAATTACTCCTTCAGGTGATTTTGATGGATGTATCCCTAGACCACACAGTGAGAAATATTAACCCCAATCATCCCACCCCAATTCAGCCAGGTCACAGAGCCCACGGCAGCCAGCGATTCCTCTTGTCTAAGAGTTGGACTTAGCATAGCATAATGAACATAGGCTAATAGGCTATTTTACGCTTTTTTTTTTTTTTTTTTTGATGGAGCGTTTTTTTTTTTTTTTTTTTTTTGAGACGGAGTTTCGCTCTTTTTATTTTTTTTTTTTTTTTTTTGCGCGACAGCGTCTCACTCTGTCACCCAGGCTGGAGTGCAGTGAGGTGATCACAGCTAATTGAAGCCTCAACCTCTTGGGCTCAGGTGAGTAGCTGGGTCTACAGTCACATGCCACCATGCCCAGCTAATTTTTTGTAGTGATGTGGCTTCGCCATGTTGCCCAGGCTGGTCTCGAACTCCTGGACTCATGCAGTCCACCCACCCCCTTGGCCTCCCAAAGTGCTGGGTTTACAGCCACTCCACCTGATCCTATTCAAAGATTCTTGCTCACCTGCTCCTTGTTGTTCTCCAAAGCAGGAAGCACCTCTTTGACAGTTCGCTCCACCAGCACTCCTCCAACCATGCGGTAGCACTTACGAGTTTCATCTACCTCCTTCAGTGTATCGATCACTAGGCTGGGATAGGAGAACAAGGCAGGACCTGAGGATTCAGCCTCACTCTACCACAAATCCCCCTCACGGAGTAGCCCATACAACTGTCCTACTGTTTGCCTCTCCCTGACTTTCTCACCTGTGCTCATTCAACTCCATCTCCAACTCAGCTGCTTTGGATGCCAGGCCCCGCTGTTCCTGCCGAAGGCGGTTAAAGCCAGCAATTACCTAAGGTGAGAGAAGAGATGAAAGAGGGGACAGTGGAAATGGCAAAGGGTCCAGATAGCACATAGGGTGGCAGGCTTTCCAAAGGTGCAGTAGTGGGCACCTACCTTGTAAAAGGAATAGAACCACAAGTGATTTCTACCTAAAATTCTTCTGGAATTCCATTCACCAAGCACGGAGGGCCTACTATTTTTGAGATAGGTGAGGGTCTACTGAGGGATATCACAGAACAGATTTGGCCTCTGGCTCCTTGTAGCTTATAGTTTGATAGGAAATAGGCATTTAATATAATAGGGGTGGAGAGCTACTGGAGTACCTACAGGGGAGCCTAGACTTGCAGACAGGGCTGTCGGGAAAAGCTTTGTAATGAGAAACCCTTGTTTGGGTCTGCTCAGTAGCCTAACCATTGGTGAACCGCCACTCCTTAACTTGGTATGCTTCTTTTGGGGCTACTAACCACAGGACCCCTACCCAGGGTCAGTGACCCACAAAGTCTCTCTACAGGAATTGGAATTCTGTGGACAGACAGACGAGTATAATAGAAGGCAGCTGGAGTTAGCATTCTTATTGGTGCTATAGAGATGACTTTCCATTCCCATTCCTAGATTCCTTAAAGCTGCCCCAGTTCTTGAACTTTATTCAGTCTAGTTATTTAGCCTTTTTCTGGTGTGCAATTCTGTGAAATACCCACTATCATCCAAAAATAGTCCTTAAAAAAAAAGGGGGGGGCTGGGCGGGCATGATGGCTCATGCCTATAATCCCAGCACTTTGGGAGGCTAAGGTGGGTGAATCACAAGGTCAGGAGATTGAGACCATCCTGCCCAACATGGTGAAACTCTGTCTCTACTAATACAAAAAATTAGCCAGGCATGGTGGCACGCGCCTATAGTCCCAACTACTCAGGAGGCGAGGCAGGGGAATCGCTTGAACCTGGAAGGCAGAGGTTGCAGTAGGCCAAGATCACAGCACTGCACTCCAGGCTGGGGACAGAGCGAGACTCCATCTCAAAAAAAAAAAGAAAAGAAAAAAGAAAGTTGACCAGAGATGGTTTCTATAGCCCATACACCCTAACTGATACAGGCTTCCTGACAGATAATTGTCTTAAATGAAGCCTGAAAAATCAGAGGGGGAGGGAGGGTGTTTGGAAAAAAATGAAAAATATGAGGCTCAGAGACCAAGACCAAGTTTCAGGTTCTGCCTCTGCTACTTTTTTGGCTCTATAGTCTGGGACAGACATTTAACCCTATGGTTCTTAACCATGGCTATATGTTAGAATCACCTGAATCATTTTAAAAACATGAATAGTGGAGCCTCAGAACTACTATACAACCACTGGGGGTAAGGCCCAGGCCTCAGTATTTTTAGATCTCCCACATAATTCTAACGTGCAGTGTGAACTGAGAGCTATTGGGTTAACCCCTTTGTCCCATAATTTTCTTACCTGCAAAATGCAGATAATGATACCCACTTCATAAGGTTGTTGTATCATGTGAACCAATGAGTGTGAAATGTCTTTGTGAACAGTGAAGATATTAGTACTATCATGGCCTTCTCTCCAAGTCCAGAACTGCCCCCTTAAGCTCTCCTGGTCATCTGATAACAGTGGACCCAATCCAATCAAACCATTGCCAAATCTCTTACTCGTATTTATAAATATCATCTCCAGTCACACCGCCAGAAACCTTGCCCTAGTAAAGATGATTAACCACTTCATCTTTACTAGTGCCCTTATCTCTTTTTTCCTTTTTTTTTTTTTTTTGAGAAAGGTCTCACTCTATCACCCAAGCTGGAGTGCAATAGCACAATCACAGCTCACTGTAGCCTCAATCTCCCTGGGCTCTGGTGATCTTCCTGCCTCAGCCTCCCAAGCAGCTGGGACCACAGGTGCATACCACCTAATATTTTTGTAGAGACACAGTCTTACTATGTCGCCAAGGCTGGTCTCACACTCCTAGGCTCAAGCGCTCTGCCTGCCTCAGCCTCCCAAAGTGCTGGGATTACAGGCATGAGCCACCATGCCTGGCCTGGCCCCTTATCTCTAGCTCTTCAAGGATCCTCTTCAAGGATCATATACAGCAAATATTATCCAAATGGCTGACCTGTACCACCCCTATATTCTTTCTACTGCCAATAAACCAAGGAATAAAACTTGACCAAGAACCTGTCATTCCAGCAACTTCCTCCTTTCTCCCATCTGTCATCCCTTCATCTCAACTACTTTATCCATTCATTACAACAAATGCTTTGAAAAATCTATCTACAGACTGTTTTTCCTTTACCTTCATTGCCTGTCTCAAAACCATTCCCCATTTATATTAGCTTTTTATCTACTGTTAATATTCCAGATCAAAAAAATTTCATCTAAAAAAACTACAACTAAAGCAGATTCTAGATGTTCCCTTAGCACCCAAATAATCCACTTTTCTGGATGTATGTTGTTAAATACATTAAGGAAATCAGTTTAAGTATCTAAAATTTCTGATGCCCCAACTTTTAACTCCTGGGCTCAAGTGATCCTTCTGCCTCAGTCTCCTGAGTAGCTGGGACTACAGACATGTGCCACCACAGCAGCTATTTTTTTTTTTTTTTTTTTGTAGAGATGGGGTCCTGCCATGTTGCTCAGACTGATCTTGAACTTCTGGCCTCAAGCAATCCTCCCATTTCAGCTTCCCAAACAGCTGGGATTATAGGCAGGAGCCACCATGCCCAGCAGAATTTATTTTCCTTGGTAATTAATACGAATCTATTTTTCTTTCTTTTCTTTTTTTTTTTTTTTGAGACAGAGTCTCGCTCTGTCGCCACCTACTGGGTTCAGGCAATTCTGCTTCAGCCTCCTGAATAGCTGGGACTACAGGTGCCCACCACCATGCTGAGCTAATTTTGTATTTTTAGTAGAGATGGGGTTTCACCATGTTTGCCAGGCTAGTCTCGAACTCCTGACCTCAGGTGATCCACCTGCCTCAGCCTCCCAAAGTGCTGGGATTACAGGCATGAGCCACCATGCCTGGCTGAGATTTTTTCATTCCAAATTTTCTTCAACATTCTTGCTAATAACTAATTTCCTCATTTCATTTTATGAACTTTTAATCAAAAACCAAACTAAAATCTATTTAAACATGTGAGTTATCCAGAGTTATTATGAAAAATTTCAGCCATAAATGCACTTAAAGGAAATATCTCTTAGCAGTTGATATAGTTTATGTGTCCCCTCTAAGTTTCATATTGAAATATAATCCCCTATGTTGGAGGTGGGGGCTGGTGGGAGGTGTTTGGATCATGGGGGTAGATCTCTCATGAATAGCTTGGTTGCCGTCCCCTTGATGATAAGTGAGTTATTGGTCTGAGTTCACACAAGATCTGGTTGTTTAAAAGTGTGACACCTACCCCCGTTTATTCCTCCTGTTCCCACCATGAGACAGCTGCCCTTCCTTTGCCTTTTGCCATGACTGGAAGCTTCCTGAGGCCGCCCCAGAAGCAGTTGCCATGCTTCCTGTATAGACTACACAACCATGAGCCAATTAAACCACTTTTCTTATAAATTAACCCAGTCTCAGGTATTTACAGCAACACAAGAATGGCCTAATACAGCAGCTAACTGCAATTAACTGTAGGCTATGTGCAAAAGAAGCCAGTATTAAGTCATTTCTGGGGTCTGCTAGGTAATGAAAACAAAGGCTATGCTCTATTCCCACATTCTTCCTCTTAAAACACAACTTTTTTCTTTTCTTTTTTTTTTTTTAAATTTAAGGCCAGTGCAGTGTTCAGAAAAACACAACTTTTCTAATAGTCTTCTCCCCTACAGCTAGGACCTAATTATATTTCCTTATTCTCTTTTCAGTTGTCTGGTGTAAGCAGATTGACAGGTCAGTGTTGCTTCTCTCAACCCTATTAAATCATCATCTATATACAAAGTTTTTTTCTTTTCTTTTTTTTCAGACAGGGTCTTACTCTGTTGCCCAGGACGGAGTACAGTGGTGGAATCAAGGCTCACTGCAGCCTTGAACTCCTAGGCTCAAGTGATCCTCTGGCCTCAGCTTCTACAGTAGTTGGGACTACAGGCACCCATCACCACTTCTGGCTAAATTTTTAAACTTATTGTAGTGTTGGGGTCTCACTCTGTTCCCTAGGCTGGAGTGCAATGGCACAATCATGGCTCACTACAGCCTTGAATTCTTGAGCTGAAGCGATCCTCCCACCTCAGCCTCTTGAGTGATGGAACCAGGCATGTGCAACCATGCCCGGCTAATTTTTGTACTTTTTGTTGCCCAGCCTGGTCTTGAACTCCTGAGCTCAAGTGATCATCCTATCCCAGCCTCCCAAAGTGCTAGGATTATAGGCATATTGATACATTTTAAAAATTGTGCTTAACTAATCCATTGTTGTTGGAACATTTAGGTTGTTTCCAGTTTTTCTGTAATAAATAGTACTGATATAAAATGTCTTTGGATAGGCCAGCATGGTGGCTCATGCCTGTAATCCCAGCACTTTGGCAGGCCAAAGCGGATGACTGGAGGTTAGGAGTTCAAGACCAGCCTGACCAACATGGTGAAGCCCTGTCTCTACTAGAAATACAAAAATTAGGCCAGGCACAGCTGCTCACGCCTGTAATCCCAGCACTTTGGGAGGCCAATGCGGGAGGATCACAAGGTCAGGAGTTCGAGACTAGCCTGACCAACACAGTGAAACCCCATCTTTACTAAAAATAGAAAAAAATTAGCTGAGCATGGTGGCGGGTGCCTGTAATCCCAGCTACTCAGGAGGCTGAGGCAGCAGAACACTTGAACCCAGGAGGCAGAGGTTGCAGTGAGCCAAGATCACACCATTGCACTCCAGCCTAGGCAACAGAGTGAGACCCTATCTCGAAATAAAAAAATTTTTTAAAGGCTGAGTATGGTGGTTCACGCCTATAATCCCAGCACTTTGGGAGGCAAGGAGGGCAGATCACCTGAGGTCAGGTGTTCGAGACCAGCCTGACCAACATGGAGGAGCCCTGTCTCTACTAAAAATACAAAATTAGTCAGGCGTGGAGGTGCATACCTATAATCCCAGCTACTTGGGGAGACCGAATCAGGAGAATTGCTTGAACCCGTGAGGCGGAGGTTGCAGTGAGCTGAGATTGCTCCACTGCACTCCAGCCTGGTCAACGATAGTGAAACTCCGTCTCAAAAAGGGAAAAAAAAAAAAAAAAAAAAAAAAAAAAAGCTAGGTGTAGTGGATCACCCCTATCATCCCACCACTTTGGGAGGCCAAGGCCAGCGGATCATTTGAGGTCAGGAGTTCGAGACCAACCTGGCCAACATGGTGAAACCCTGTCTCTACTAAAGAAAATACCAAAAAAATTAGCTGGGCAAGGTGGCACATGCCTGTAATCCCAGCTACTCAGCAGGCTGAAGCAGGAGTATCACTTGAACCCAGGAGGTGGAGGTTGCAGTGAACTGAGATCGTACCACTGCACTCCAGCCTGGGCAATAGAGTGAGACTACTTCTCAAAACAAACAAAACACTTTGGACAAACAGTACGCAATTTACAGCCATTTTTTTTGAATTTCTTGAATCATATTCAAAAGTAAGATCAATGAGTCAAAAGGGCATTAGCATTATTATAGCTTCTATTGCATGTCACTAGAAAGCTCTCCAAGATGACCAGATGAATTTATATTGCTACCAGCAATATCATGATTATCTCCCTTTCCCCAGAGCCCTAATGGTAGCTTTTATTATTTTTTTTTATCTTTTTTTTATTCTTTCAGTCTTCCTAAGGTTCAATTCAGGTATATTTCTTTTTCCTTTTTATCTTATTTTTGTTAATAATTTTTAGAGTTGGAAACTCTGGAGTTACTCTAAAAGTAACTCCAGAAACCTTGGAATCATCCTTGATTTACTATCCACATCAAATTAATTACATCTGTACTGCCATACCCTTCTGATTTCTATACTGCCTCCTGATTTGCCCCCTTTAATCCACTCCCCACACTGCAGCATAAGTAACCAAAAATATAAATCTAACCAATTATTCCTATGCCTAAAACCTTCCGACGCTCACAGGATAAAATCCAAACTCCTCAAAAGTCCCATAAAGACCGGTTCCAGCTTACCTCTCCCAGTCATTCCTTCCACATCTTTCTGCCCAGCCCCACCCCCAAGATGGAGTCTTGCTGTCACCCAGGCTGGAGTGCCGTGGCATGATCTTGGCTCACTGCAACCTCTGCCTCTTAGGTTCAAGTGATTCTCCTGCCTCAGCCTCCCAAGTACTGGGATTACAGGCACATACCACTACACTCGGCTAATTTTTTGTATTTTTAGTAGAGATGGGGTTTCACCATGTTGGCCAGGCTGGCCTCAAACTCTTGACCTCATGATCCCCCTGCCTCAGCCTCCCAAAGTGCTGGGATTACACGTGTGAGCCACTGTGCCCAGCCCCCTCCACATCTTAAGTCAGCACTCAGTGTCCTAAGTCCCTGGTAGTTTCCCTTAACGCTGTCTTCAGGCATCTGCATAGAATCTTCACCCTACCTGCTATGGTTTCCCAAACTTCTCTCATTCAGTTTTTCTCTGCCTGTCTAATTCTGTCTTCAGGTTTCAACTTAGATTCTTCCGGGAAGCAGAAGAATCTGGCCATCTTCCACTCCCATATGTTAACCCTTTCTATGTGCTCACATATAAATCCATATTAGTTAAACTGACAAAATCTTTTCTATTTATATTGTGTTATTTTCCACCATATAGACTGCCTTCTTTTTTTCTTCTTTTGCCTTAACTGTCACATCCAACTGAGACTGCCTTCTATTCTTTATCTTCTTTTAAAATTTTAAATATGCAAAGGCAACCTATTTTAAAATATCCGTTTCTTTCACAGTCCTACTATAATTTGCCTTCCACAGTCTCAACAGTAAAGGAACACCTACTATATGCCAGGCACTGTGCTATACTCTCTGACTTAATTCTAAAAAACAAAAAAGACTGTAAGACCTATACCTTCATAAAACAAACAAACAAAAAAGACCTGTACCTTCAATTTGTAAATGAGGAGACCAAGACTGGTGGGGTGTTGGGTGGTAGTTAAAATAACAGTGTGGGACCAGGTGTGGTGGCTCATGTCTGTAATCCCAGCACTTTAAGAGGCCGAGGTGGGCTGATCACTTGAGCTCAGGAGTTCGAGACCAGCCTGGCCAACATGGTCAAACCCCGTCCCTAATAAAAATATAAAAATTACCCAGGCATGGTGGTGTGTGCCTGTAATCCCAGTTACTTGGGAGGCTGAGGCAGGAGAATCGCTTGAACCTGGGAGGCAGAGGTTGCAGTGGGCCCAGATCATGCCATTGCACTCCAGCCTGGGTGACAGAAGAAGACTGTGTCTCAAAAACACACACACACAAAAAAAACAAATAAAATAGTGTGGGCTGGGTGCAGTAGCTCACACCTGTAATCCCAGAGCCTTGGGAGGCTGAGGCAGGCAGATCACTTGAGCTCAGGAGTTCGAGACCAGCCTGACCAACACGGTGAAACCCCATCCCTACTAAAAATACAAAAAATTAGCCAGGCATGGTGGCTCATGCCTGTAGTCCCAGCTACTTGGGAGGCTGAGGCAGAAGAACTGCTTGCACCTGGGAGGCAGGGGTTGCAGTGAGCCTAACACGCCACTGCACTCCAGCCTGGGTGACAGAGCAAGGCTCCATCTCAAAAAATAAAAAAGTAGCCGGGCACGGTGGCTCAAGCCTGTAATCCCAGCACTTTGGGAGGCCGAGGCGGGTGGATCACGAGGTCAAGAGATCAAGACCATCCTGGTCAACATGGTGAAACGCTGTCTCTACTAAAACTACAAAAGATTAGCTGGGCATGGTGGCGCGTGCCTGTAGTCCCAGCTACTCAGGAGGCTGAGGCAGGAGAATTGCCTGAACCCAGAAGGCAGAGGTTGCGGTGAGCCGAGATCGCGCCATTGCACTCCAGCCTGGGTAACAAGAGCGAAACTCCGTCTCAAAAAAAAAATAAAAATAAAAAATAAAATAAAAAAGTAAAATAACCTAGTGTTGCAGAAATCAGACCTGTACCCAGGTTTGTCTAACTCTAAAAATCTATCTCTGTTAATATATTATTCCCAGCTCATCATATATTCATTTCTTTTTCTTTTTTTGAGACAGTCTCGCTCTGTTGCCCTGGCTGGAGTGCAATGGCATTATCTCCGCTCACTGCAACCTCCACCTCCCTGGTTCAAGCAATTCTCCTGCCTCAGCCTCCCAAGTAGCTGGGATTACAGGTGTATACCACCAGGCCCAGCTAATTTTTTTCTATTTATAGTAGAGACGGGGTTTCACCACGTTGGCCAGGATGGTCTTGGACTCCTGACCTCAGGCAATCCACCCACCTCAGCCTCCCAAAGTGCTGGGATTACAGCCGTGAGCCACCACGCCCAGCCTCGTATATTAATTTCTTATAAAAGCAAATTTATTTCCATTTGATTTCTATTCCTGTTTTCCTTTTTGTTTACCATAAAGTTTTGACAATTTTAGGAAAAAAATCTATAATCATTACCTTTCTCTCCAAAATGTCCTTGGGTCTTCTGACATGACATTTACTCTTACTGGGTTCAATGGAAGAATGGAAGAGGTAGAGAATTATGATCGGATGCACCTGGAAAAGCATGATCTGGAATACTGCTCCACAAATTACCTTCTTTTCAGTTCAGTGCCCCCTTTTCTGATGAACATACTCAACTCTCTGTCAAAGAAAACTTTTTTGACCTTATTACTCCATCAAATATTAGTACTCATCCCTTTTCATGAAATTTTTGTTTATTTCTTTGTAGAGATAGAGGTCTTACTATGTTGCCCAGGCTGGTTTTAAACTCGTGGCTTCAAACGATCCTCCTGCCTCAGCCTCCCCAAGTACTGGGATCCAAGTGGCAACATAGTAAAGTGAAAAGAACCCAAACTTTCGATTCTGATCTGGGTTGAAATCCCAGTTTTGCCATTTACTTGCTATATGACTGAGTTACTTAACTTTTCTTGCTTCCTCATTTGTAAAATGGACCTAATATACCACAGGGTTTCTCAACATTGTCACTACTGACATGTTAGGCCAAATCCTTCTTTGCTATGAGGGCTGTCTCAGGCACTATAGGACGTTTAACAACATCCTGGACTGTACCCATGAAAAGCCAGTAGTAACCCCTTTTACATGTGACAACCAAAAGTGCCTCCAGACATTGCCAAATGTCTCCTACGAAAAAATCGTGCCAGTTGGGAACCACTGCTATAGGGTAGCAATGAGAACTAAACTGAGATAATAGGTCAAGTGCCCGATACAATGTACATCTTCAGCTCCCCTTTTGTTTCCAGGTCCCTTCAGTTCTCCTTCCTATCTCAGGCCTCCTTTCTCTTTTCTGAAAGTTTTTCCTCTTTCACTCCTACAAGGGAGACATGACCTAAGATTCTATTCATAGTACTTCTTCATCACCTATATTATTTTTGAAATTATTTTTATTTATTCATAATCATTCACATTTTCATGGTATACATGATAATTTGATACATTCATATAATCAAATCAGGGTAACCTATACTATTTTAAGTGGCATTCTTAGCTACTTCTATAGTTCCAACAATTGCCTTTTCTAATTGCCTGCAAAACCAGGCCTTTTCAGAAATTCTAGTCCTACATATTTACAAGTCAGAGGAAGGAGCTTTTTTGTGTCTGACAGAAATGGCTCAAAGTCTGATCATGACAAGTTATTTCTTTTCTGTTTCTTCACCAATAAAATACAGATAACACCTGCCTCACAGAATGCCATAAGGATTACTTCTTTTCTGAATGTTTTTTTCACCAATAAAATACAGATAATACCTGTCTCACAGAATGCCATAAGGATTAAGTAATTACATCAAGAACTTAGGACAGTATCTATCATATAACAGGTTTTCAATAAATAGTAGCTGCTATCATTACAGGTCATCTCCACCTAAATGTCCCATGGATACCTTAAACTCATGTCATTCAAAGCTGAAGTGATCTTCTGATTTCTATTTCTGCTACTGATACGACTCTAGCCCACCTGGTAGGAAACCCTAGTTTCATCTTTTGTTTTGTTTTTAAAGATGGGGTCTCCCTATGCTGATCAGACTGGTGAGCAGGGGCTATTCACAGGCATAATTATAGCATACTATAGCTTCAAGCTTCCAGCCCCAAGTGATCTTCCTGTCTCAGCTTCCTGAGTAGGTGAGACTACAGGCACTTGCCACCATACCCAGGTTCATCTTTGAACTTACCATAATCCCATCAACTGCCAAATGTATTGCACTTACTTCAGCAATTTTTCTTAGGCTCACTGACATCACCCTAGTTCAATCTTCATTACCCTCTTATCTGAGCTACTGCAACAGTCTTCCCCCCCCTTTTTTTTTTTTTTTTTTTTTTTTTTTTTTGAGAGGAGTCTTGCTCTGTTTCCCAGACTAGAGTGTAATGTTTTTGCACTGTGTCTCAAAAACACAAAACAAAACAAAATAACAGTGTGGGCAGGACACAGTAGCTCACACCTGTAATCCCAGCACCTTGGGAGGCTGAGGCAGGTAAATCACTTGAGCTCAGGAGTTCAAGACCAGCCTGGCCAATATGGTGAAACCCCATCTCCACTAAAAATACAAAAAATTAGCTGGGCGCGGTGGCTCACGCCTGTAATCCCAGCACTCTGGGAGGCCAAGAGAGGCAGATCACCTAAGATCAGGAGTTCAAGACCAGCCTGGCCAACATGGCAAAACCCCATCTCTACTAAAAATACAAAAATCAGCTAGGTGTGGTGGCAACTGCCTGTAATCCAGGCTACTCCAGAGGCTGAGGCAGGAGAATTGCCTGAACCCAGGAGGCAAAGGTTGCAGTGAGCCGAGATCACATCATTGCACTCCAGCTGGGCAACAGGAGCAAAACTCTGCCTCAAAAAAAAAAAAAAGATAAAGGAAGGGGGAAAATCTCTCAAAGGATATACTCCAAAATGGCAAGAATAATTATCTCTGGATGGCTGGATTATGGGCAATTTACTTCCTGGTTTGAACATTTTCCTGTGTTTTCTATAGTTCCAACAATAAACATTTTATATAAGTTAAATAATTAATACCATATATCCTTCTGTGACTTCCTCACTGCTTATGTAAAAAAGTCACAAATTTTTTGCTATGCACTCAAATACCTCTACGGCTTTACTCAACTACTCTCCTCTTATCATATTCCCTATTTTCTATTCTCACTGTCACCTGTTCAAAGCCATCCACTCCTTCAGGTTTCGGCTCAAATATCTCTAATATAATCATGCTATAAGTGGAAAAAATAGGTCCGCCTGATTCTTAAGTTCTTCATTTAAAAATCCTGCTCTTCCAGTTACTGACTTTGGGCAAGTTAACTAAAGCTTCTGAAATTCAAATATCCTCACCTATAAATGGAGGACAATACAACCTTCTTCAAATGTCAGTAATTAAATAACAGAAGGTAGGCCTGAGCAGTGGCTCAGCTCACACCTGTAATCCTAGCACTCTGGGAAGTCGAGGCAGGTGGACTGCTTGAGCCCAGGAGTTCAAGACCAACCTGGGCAACATGGCAAAACTCCATCTCTACAAGAAATACAAAAATTAGCTGGATAGGGTGCCATACCCCTGTAGTCCCAGTAACTTGGGAGGCTGAGGTAGGAGGATCACCTGAGCCTCAGGAGTTTGAGGCTGCAGTAAGCCGTGATCACACCACTGCACTCCAGCCTTGGCAACAGAATGAGACCCTGTCTCAATCAGTAACAGAAGGTAAAACAAGTAAAGTGCCTAACACAATGTGTTACTTGCTTCCATCTTGCATGTAAGGGACATACATGGCTCAAATTTGCAGCAGTGATATATCTTGTAATGTTTTACCCAGTGTTCTCTCCAGAATAAACAAAACCCAGAGAATGTTAATGAAGGAACAGCTTCAAAACTCAATTATCATAGTTCCTTGGTTTCCTTTGAGGGAAGTTTGAGGGCTTCTCTTTAGCGCCACTAAAATGGTGGTTCTACACTTGTTCTATTTTGTCACTCTCTGTACAAACTAGAAAGAATGATCATTTTTATCCACCACAACCATGGCTTTATCATCCATAAACACAACTCTCAAATTTGTATCTCCAACTCAGATTTCTTTCTGTATCTCAAGATTTAAAAATCAAACTGTTCTGCCGGGCGCGGTGGCTCACGCCTGTAATCCCAGCACTTTGGGAGGCCGAGGCGGGTGGATCACGAGGTCAAGAGATCGAGACCATCCTGGTCAACATGGTGAAACCCCGTCTCTACTAAAAATACAAAACATTAGCTGGGCATGGTGGCACGTGCCTGTAATCCCAGCTACTCAGGAGGTTGAGGCAGGAGAATTGCCTGAACCCAGGAGGCGGAGGTTGTGGTAAGCCGAGATCGCGCCATTGCACTCCAGCCTGGGTAACGAGAGTGAAACTCCATCTCAAAAAAAAAAAAAAAATCAAACTGTTTACTGAATGTTTAACCTGGATGTCCCACAAGAAACCTAAACTCAAAATCCTAAAATAAATTTATATTTTTCCCAAAATTGTCTGTCTTCCTACATTCCCTATAGTATCAAAGACAAAAACCTGAGAGACATCTTGTATTCCTCTTTTATCCCCTTTTCTCCATATTCAAATTGTGTAATCTAACGCAAACATTTAGAACCACCTGCATCCCAAACATGCCAGGCAGTTTCACGCTTTAGTGTTTTGGAACACATTATTCCCTCTACCTAGAAAATCTTCCACTTCCTTCTTTGCTTGACTAACTTTTCTCATCCTTTAGAACTGAGCTGAAGGATTTTCTCTAGAAAGCAAAAGCATTTACTAAACACACACTATATTCTAATCACTATGCAAAACACTTTGCATGTGATTTGTTTTCTCTAGAAAACAAAAGCATTTACTAAACACACACTATGTTCTAGTCACTGCGCAAAACACTCTGCATGTATTGTCTTGCCTAATACTCTAAATACAGTCATGAGGTAGGTACTGTTACGTTTCTACAGATGGGGGAGGCCAAGATGTAACTTAGGGGAGGTCATATATAAATAGTAAATGGTAGAAATGAAATTCAAACTTAGGTCTGTCTGACCCTAGTGCATAAGAATGCTCTGCCGTCCTACTATACCACAGCTTCCCTTTTCCAGCTCCTGCCCACAGTCCTACAACCTCATGATTAGTTAGGGGTCTCTCCTCTAGCTGCCATAATGAAGGGATTGTGTAGCACACTATAAATCTTTATTGTTTGATTCATCTTTTCTCAAATGAGTCTGTGAGTAAAGCGATTTGAAGACAAAGTCGATTTCATTTACAATAATCTCTCATTATCCAGAGTTATCTAATGTCTGAAAATAAACGGAAAATTCCAGAAATAAACAATTCATAAGGTTGTTTATTTTGTTTTTTGTTTTGAGACAGAGTCTCACTCTGTTGCCCAGGCTGGAGTGCAACGGTGCAATCCCGGCTAACTGCAACCTCCATCTCCTGGGTTCAAGTGATTCTCCTGCCTCAGCCTTTTGAGAAGCTAGGATTACAGGTGCCCAACACCAGGACTGGCTAATTTTTGTATTTTTAGTAGAGACCCGGTTTCACCATGTTGGCCAGGGTGGTCTTGAACTCCTGACCTCAGGTGATCTGCCCACCGTGGCCTCCCAAAGTGCTGGGATTACAGGCATGAGCCATGGCAACCAGCCAATAATTCATAAGTTTTAAGTTGCGTGCTGTTATGAAAACAGCGTGATGAAATCTCAAGCCATCCCGCTCATGATGTGAATCATCCTTTTGCCCAGCCTATCCATGCTATATATGCTACCTGCCCTTTAGTCATCAACTTCTCCTGCTCAATATCATCACGGCTCAATGATCTGAGATCACCTAAAGCAGATGATTCTCCTTCTGACTTATCGTCAGTAGTGGCCTAAGGCTACATCACAATGCTGTCATTCACCTCATCTCATCTCATCAGAAAGGCACTTTTTCATCTCACATCATCACAAGAAGGGTTAGTACGGTACAATAAAATATTTTGAAAGAGAGAGACCATATTCATGTAATCTTTATTATAGTATATTGTTAGAACTGTTCTATTTTATTAGCTACTGTACCTATTACATAAATTAGACTTTATCATAGGTATGAGAAAAAACATAGGGTTCAATACTAACCCAGGTTTCAGGCATCTACTGGGGTCTTGGAACATGTCCCCCTCAGATAAGGGGGAACTACTGTAACTGTATTGCCATACCCAGCAGAGCGCCTGACACATGGTACCCTTAAAAAGTATTGCAGGTAGCTGGGCAAGGTGACTCACATCTGTAATCCCAACACTTTGGGAGACCAAGGCAGGTGGATCACCTGAGGCCAGGAGTTCAAGACCAGCCCGAGCAACAAAGTGAAACTCCCCCCATCTCTACCAAAAAAAATTTTTTTAATTAGCCACTCAAAATGTTTTATGCCATTAGTCCCAGCTACTCAGGAAACTGAGTCAGGAGGATGGCTTCATCACCCAGGGATTTCAAGGCTGCAGAGAACTATCATCACGCCACTGCACTTAGCTGGGGCAACGTGCCTTTAATCCCAGCAACTCGAGAGGCTAAGGCAGGAGAATTGCTTGAATCCGGGAGGTGGAGGCTGCGGTGAGCCAAGATCGCGCAACTGTACTCCTCCCTGGACGACAGAGCGAGACTCTGTCTCAAAAAATAAAAATCTTTACGTTGATATCTATGTCTGTATTAACTGTTCAACGAAACCTGATAAATGAACCTATGATTAAATAGCTGTAGGCTGGGCACGGTGGCTCATGCCTGTAATACCAGCATTTTGGGAGGCCAAGGCGGGCGAATGACGAGGTCAGGAGTTCGAGACCAGTCTGGACAATAAGGTGCAACCCCGTCTCCACTAAAAATACAAAACTAGCCGGACGCGATGGCCCCCGCCTGTGGTCCCAGCTACTCGGGAGGCTGAGGCAGAAGAATCGCTTGAACCCGGGAGGCGGAGGTTGCAGTGAGCCGAGATCGCGCCACTGCACTCCAGCCTGGGAAACAGAGCAAGACTCTGTCTCAAAAAAAAATAGCTGTTTTTTCATTTTTATTGTGTAGATTTCCTCCCACTCCTATTTTTCCACTTGGCAAAACACTGTTCTCAAGCCACAAGGGCTTTGTGATTAACTTATTAAACGTTTCCCGAAGCTAGGCACTGGGGAAAATGCAAACTGGGATTAGAAAGGGGTTTCTAGTTTCTAAAGAAATTCGATCTAGTACCGAACTCTCGAATCCATATAGTATGGAACACTAGGCTGTTCGAGTATTTGAGTCACGTGGCTCTGCAGCGTGACGGCGATTGTCAAAGTGGGTTCAGGATCACGTAACAGACTACAAAACCAGCCCCTTAACTAATCCTCTGGGGGGTTACTTTCGAGCAGTCTTGCCCAGACATAACCTGTTTGGAGGTGCTGAGGAGAGATAGAGAATGCAGCGAACCATCTCTCCTCAGACCTGTGCGTCTTCCCAGACGCTGCAGGTCAGGGCTTTCCCCTGCCCCAGGCTCACCCAACACCCCAGGGAGGCGTGGCTCTCACCTGCCCAACCGTCTACCTCTCCGAAGGGGCTCGACTAGCTTCTCCAGGGACCCTTCCCTCTCCGGGTGTCACGCGCATGTGGTACTGGAGTAAAGGCCCACACAAGCCACAGGCTCCCCCTTCTCGCAAGTACTCCAGACCCAGATGGGGACCCTCCTTCGCGCTCTTCACTCCTCACCTGTTCTGCGGACACCGCCCCCTTCCCCGCGCCGCTCCCGCTGCTCTTGCCTGAGCGACCGCTGTTCTCCGCCATCTTCGTCGCCTGCTGGGTTTCCGGCCGGCGCAGCTCAGCCCCCGCCTTGCGTCACGTCCGGCCTGCGAGTTACCGCCCACTCGCCCCGGCGCCTCTGGCTCCAGGCCGCCCTCCGGATCGGCTCGGATCCTGCGAATGGTTTTGGCAGTATCTTCATGTAGGACCTACTCCCTAACCCGTCGGTCGCAGGGAATCCCACTTGCGGTGCTTTAACCTGTGCAACAGAGATGCTGCCCCAGGGAGAGGCGGGGAGGGATGGGCCAACTGGAGCGGGGGGTGGAGAGCGGGGCGCGGCGTGGGGCCTGGGTTCCTTTGCCCCTTGCCCACCTTGGAGGGGAGGGAGTCGAGGTAGGGTGAACTTCCTCCTGAGAGATTCTGGTGAAAGGGGAAATACGCGTTGAGTCAGTAAATCTGTGCAAGTGCACAGTCAAGAAAAGAGTCTTGGGAAAACCAAGGATAGTTCCCGGAGATGACTTTGGACTGTGGAAACGTTTGTCAGAGGAAAAGGGCTTCAGTTTAATGTGAGATCATTGGAAGTTGATCTGTTCAGGCGGCGAGCAGAGCCCCTTCCTCCATCTTTCCACTGTAGGATCTCGTCCCTTAGCCCATAATTACTTACAGAAGTAAAAAGCGTTTTGAAGACCAGAAGGTTTTTACTGGCAGGGCCCTGATTCGGGCTCACAGTATAAAGAGAAGTCAGAGAATCCAGGAAATTTATTGCTTGAGGAAGGGATTGGTGTCCTCGTTTCTCACCTTCCTCAGGCTGGGCTTCCTCACCAGGCCTCTTCACCGACTCCTGTCCCTTCTGTGTCCCGGACTCCGGATACCTCGACTCTCAGTACTTTGTGCTCAGCCCAGGTAAAACGTTTTGCTGTGTCCTCAGTGCCTGGCACTTAGATGCTCAGTTCGTTAAATGGATAATGGGAGACACAGGACTGTCAACTATCCACATTTGATTGGTAAGCCCTACTAGCCCAGGGTCAACGTGGCCTGTAATAGCAGGATCAAAAGGAAGTCCAGCTTTCCTCCCTTGCACCCCTTAGCATTAATTTTGTTTCCCTATGCACTGAAATTTGAGAATCCTGCCTATGCTATTCACAGGCCCAGAGCCATGGCTACCTCCTCTTCCTCCTGCAAACTGCCCCTCGTGGCTGTGTGCCAGGTAACATCAACGCCAGACAAGCAACAGAACTTTAAAACATGTGCTGAGCTGGTTCGAGAGGCTGCCAGACTGGGTGCCTGCCTGGCTTTCCT
This sequence comes from Cebus imitator, assembly GCF_001604975.1. Lineage (NCBI taxonomy): Eukaryota > Metazoa > Chordata > Mammalia > Primates > Cebidae > Cebus > Cebus imitator. The sequence continues at coordinate 288,796 of NW_016107856.1, forward strand.
GCCTGAAGCATTTGACTTCATTGCACGGGACCCTGCAGAGACGCTACGCCTGTCTGAACCACTGGGTGGGAAACTTTTGGAAGAATACACCCAGCTTGCCAGGTATCAGGGAATGAGGGAGGGAGAGGTAGAATCTTTGTTGGGCAGTGTCCCTAGATTGCCAAATATGAGGGTACAGCCTTGAGAAGTCAGTGAAGAGTTGTCAGTGTCCCCTCCCCCCAGGGAATGTGGACTCTGGCTGTCCTTGGGTGGCTTCCATGAGCGTGGCCAAGACTGGGAGCAGACTCAGAAAATCTACAATTGTCATGTGCTGCTGAATAGCAAAGGTGAGACTTTATAACCCTTTAGCCTGCCTCTTCCACCAAACTTAGATTCTCCAGAATTGTTTCTCAACTCTATTTCCTTGACCCTAGGATTTAGGGGTGTTACTTCTGTTCCTAGCCTATAAACTGTCTACTCCTTGGGAAGAGTAAGCAAGGCTTCTAGAACACGGACACTGAATATTCCTTCTTACTCTAGGGGCAGTAGTGGCCACTTACAGGAAGACACATCTATGTGATGTAGAGATTCCAGGGCAGGGGCCTATGTGTGAAAGCAACTCTACCATCCCTGGGCCCAGTCTTGAGTCGCCTGTCAGCACACCAGCAGGCAAGGTGGGAGTTGTGAGAGGGTGCGGGAGGGGAACTGGAATACTTTGAATTGGTAGTAGAGAATAGAAAGTCCTAAGGAGGGGGGTAATGAAAGTATGACTAGATGCTGTAACGAACAGGGCAGGAAGACTAAGTAGGCTATTTTTCATTCCAGATTGGTCTAGCTGTCTGCTATGACATGCGGTTCCCTGAACTCTCTCTGGCATTGGCTCAAGCTGGAGCAGAGATACTTACCTATCCTTCAGCTTTTGGATCTGTTACAGGACCAGCCCACTGGGAGGTAAGATGGCGCCTTTTTAAAACGTAAGGGCCTTTTCTTAACCTCAGCCTCCTCCCTTGGCCCCACCAGTTAAATTCCTTCCCCTTTCCACCTAGTAGGAAAACTCATTCCCCAGATAATTCTCTTACAGAATAGTTAAAATAGTAAAATCATTCCTAGGCAATTATCAAAAGTCACAATAGGTAGATTGGTTTGTAGTGTCCCTTGTCACTTCCCCACTATTTGCTACATGTACTTAACTGAACACACATCTCATCCCCAGGTGTTGCTGCGGGCCCGTGCCATTGAAACCCAGTGCTATGTAGTGGCAGCAGCACAGTGTGGACGCCACCATGAGAAACGAGCAAGTTATGGCCACAGCATGGTGGTAGACCCCTGGGGAACGGTGGTGGCCCGCTGCTCTGAAGGCCCAGGGCTCTGCCTTGCCCGAATTGACCTCAACTATCTACGACAGTTGCGCCAACACCTGCCTGTGTTCCAGCACCGCAGGCCTGACCTCTATGGTAATCTGGGTCACCCACTGTCTTAAGACTCGACTTCTAAGTTGAGACCCCCCCCCCATCGTGAGCCAGTGTTCATGTGACTTGGAGGCAGGACCCAGGCACAGCTCCCCTCAATTGGAGAACCGTGACTTTCTTGATGGAACACAGGCTTGGCTTCTTGGGAAAGCAGCTTTCACCTGAGGTCAGACTTCAGTTTCAGAAAGGTGGCATTTTATATAGTCATTGTTTATTTCATGAAAACTGAAGTTATGCTGAGGGCTGAGCAGCACTGGCATTGAAAAATATAATCATCATAAAGTCTGTGTCTGGACATCTCCTTTGGGAGCTACAAGGGGAGTTGGTATTGTAGTAGCTGGACTGGGCTCCAGTTCTAGACCTCCTGGCTCATTCAACATGCCTCCCTACCTAAATAAAAGTGCAACACTCAGTGCATGTCCCAGCCCCATTCTCCCAAGCATGGGAGTGAGCACAGGAGTGGAGGGGAAGGAAAAAGGAATTACTTCACTTTCACCTATGATGCCCTTTGCCCAGGCCAGAAGAAAGCAAAGGGGAAAAGGGCTGCAGGGTACATTATTTATTTTCACTTGAACATGGAAAGAAAGTGTCACACTCCCCCTTCCCCTTTACAGGGGGAGTGCATTTTAATCAGCAACCTCTTCTCCATCCACCCTGTGTATGTGCATACACATACGCCACCACAGTTGGGAGGCGTGACTAGGCTGATCCAGTCCTCTTATCTATTCCTCCCTTGAAGAGGGTTTGAGAAATGCGAAAAAGGAAAGAGCCACATCAGGCAGAGGTTTCAGCCATGGAATGGAGGAAAGAAGGCAGAGAGGAGCAGCACCAGAGGCCAGGAGAGAGTGGAAAGGGCCACAGCTTCTTTGTTTTAAAAAAATTCTATAATTCGGAAGAGGGTGGCGATTAATTTTCAAAATACACTTCAGAGTCCCACCTTCCATATAGCTCCCTTACTCACAGCCCTTTGGTTTTTTTTTTTTAGACAAAATTTAAGAGCTCTCATAAAGCCAGAAGTATTGATAACCCCTTAGTGCACCCAAAAGCAGTGTTCACATCAATCCCTTACAAAGACTGTGTTCTGTAGACTTTGTTTCTCCCTATACATTTGTCTTACGGCTCAGTGGTAAGGTAGCTGTAGAGACACACGTTGAGGGGTAAATGGAAAAGGGAAACAAAGGGGAAGCCCAGGCACATGGGTGCAGGGAGGGGTGGGGAACACCACTTCCACTTTCCTTTGTCTTTTTCTTTTTAAAAAAAAAAAAAAAAAAGGGCAGGGGTGTCATTGGTTGGAAGGGTAGAGAACAAACCCCAGAACAGTGTAAGCTCCAGAGGTGGGTGATGGGAACACTCCCCAAAGAAGTGAGAAGAGGGAAAAGGTCAGGGCAATGCTTGCAGCATCAAGTTCCTCAGGAGTTTCTGTCGGCCCAGCTCATAGTCCTCCTCATCTACATTTACCAGCAGCTTGATGGCTTCATGGCCCACAGCTTGCTTGAGGGAGTCTGTGATGAAGACACCTTTAAGTGCCTCTAATAAAGAGCCATTGATGTAGTCGCGCCAGAATGCGTCGAGGTAGGTGAGCTCAGAGAACTTGATGTCACAGATGATGGAGCCCAGGTCCCGGGACTTGAGGATGGTGTTGGCCTGGTTAAAGCGCTCAAACTGGCGCTCAAGTGGGTCCTGCTTGTTAGAGAAGACGTTGCCCTGCAGAGCAGTCTCATGCTGGCAGTACTCAGCCCGAACCCGCAGTCTGATGTCTGTTAGAAAGAGAAGATACCGAGCAGAAGAGGTTACAGTGAGGGATGAGTTTACAACCCAAGCTTGAAAACTGAAAAGCACGGCAGAATAAAGTAGGCAACATCACCTGACAGCTTCTCTACCTCTTCCCCAGGACTAGTTCTATGTATCTCTAAAATCCTTGCCTGACTACAGGAGGTTGCCTTAAATGGAACATGCCCAGGTCAGCACTGCTCCCATTACTCACAAGCAGCAACTTGCTTATAGGAGATTATTTTGCTAATTACCAGGCACAGAAGTTCATTTTAATATTCTCATCCTTAAAAAAAAAAAAAAAAAAA
>NW_016107856.1:292433-296184 GCF_001604975.1 Cebus imitator
TTAAAAAAAAAAAAAAAAAAAAAACTCTCATCTTGACTTGGTTCATCCTACAATAAGGATGTCATAACAACATTCCGGTGATGTAGAGTATTAAGAGTTTAAATGTACACTGCCACAATCATAAAGAGCAGTTCTTCCACCAGATACCAAACCATTCTGCCTCACTTTGCAATGGCATTCAAAGTGAATTTCACACTGAAGAGCATAAACTGTCTAGTGTCCCAGCAGGTTTTTTTTGTTTGTTTTTTTTTTTAAAGAGATGGGGTTTCACTATGTTGGCCAGGCTGGTCTCGAACTCCTGTCCTCAAGCAATTCACCCGCCTTGGCCTCCCAAAGTGCTGGGATTATAGGTGTGGGCCACCGCACCCGGCCTCCAGCAGTTCTTTATAGTCTCCCTCAAGTCTGCTCCACCTCTGGAACTCTTGAACTTCCTCACCACATGTCTGTTTTTCCTTGGGATCTGGTGTCACTGACTTCCGGCGTTTTCGCTGGCTCCCAAGTGTGGCTCTCCCTCGGGCTGGCCGCTTGCTACACATCTGAGGACCCGAAGTGGGGCAGCACACCACAGGATAGTGGGGAGGCACTGACCAGAAAGTAAAAGGGAAGAAAACACAGTAGGATTAAGGCAGAAATTCAAACACATCTCTTGGAATGAGGAAGGAATCATTTAGACTTAGGACTCAAAGCAGTGACAATAATGTGACTTGAAAAGACACAATGTGAGAGCAAATATAGGACCTAGGAGAAATGTCAACACCTCACCTGATTTTTTTTTTTTTTTTTTTTTTGAGACGGAGTCTTACTGTGTTGCCCTGGCTGGAGTGCAGTGGCGCAATCTCAGCTCAGGGCAACCTCTGCCTCCTGGGTTCAAACAATTTTCCTACCTCAGCCTCCTGAGTAGCTGGGACTACAGGTGTGCACCACAGCACCTGGCTAATTTTTGTATTTTTAGTAGAAACAGGGTTTCACCATGTTAGCCAGGATGGTCTCAATCTCCTGACTTCGTGATCCGCCTGCCTCAGCCTCCCAAAGTGCTGAGATTACAGGCATGAGCCACGGTGCCCAGCCATGATTTTTTTTTTATGGCACACAATATGGGGGCACAGCATCCTTTCATTTAAGCTGGCAAAGCCCTAAATGTGATGAAATCAGTGTCATTTTACTTGATTATGGAAAGTAAGGAGAGTTAATGTCTTCTCACCTGTTTTAGGGGACTGGGGAGACCTCGGTTCTGGATCACTGAGGGCTCTGGGGGTCACATAGCGAATTGATGTCTCCTCCAGATACTTGTCTACAAGATCAGGGCACACTGTAGGAGGAGAAGAAATTCAGGAAAATATACACCCTTCCCTTCTCTCAGTCCAAACCTCCAATGGGCCTCACAACTTACTCTCCTAAGTACTCCCCATGGTCAATGTGTTCTCCCCTTTAGATGCCTATGCTGCTCTTTCCTGGCCTCCCACAACTCTTCCCTGATTCCAGCCCCTAATACACCCTCACCAGCCCGTCTCCTCTTGAGGGTGACGTAGGGCAGCAGGTCGTGGCGAGTGATGATGCGCAGCAGCTGCAGCACCTGACGAAAGTTACTTTCATCACAGCGGCCCTGGCGCTCCAGCGCCAATAAGAAGTCACGTCCATTTCGGATGAGTCCACGCTCATGGTCATCAATGACATCAACAAAGAGGAAAGAAAGCACGCGTACATCTCTGTGCGTCAGATGAGTGCCCACGATGTCAAACATGCGGTGCAGGCTATATAGCCCATGTTCCTGCTCACCATGCTCTTCTGGCCACATCTGGCTTGCCTGCCGCTTTAGGCCCGCCATGCTGCGGGCTCAGGTATGCAATGCTTTCCGGAATCCCTGCTCAGCAGCTGCAATCCCCACCGCACTGAAAGGTCAGGGAAAGAACCGATGAGTCACTCAATGGCAGGAACTAGTCTTAGGCGTTCCCATATTTTCAGTCACTAACACAATGCCTGGTATAGTACAGTGCTTTATACATGTTTATTAAATTTTCAAAAGTATTTGTTTAAAAATAAACACTGGCCGGGCACAGGGGTTCACACCTATAATCCCAGCATTTTGGGAGGCCAAGGCAGGAGGATCACTTGAGCCCAGGAGTTCAAGACCAGCCTGGACAACATAGGGAGACTCCTGTTTCTACAAGAAAAAAAAAATTAGCTGGGCTTGGTGGTATCCATCTGTAGTCCAGCTACACAGGAGGCTGAGATGGGAGGATGGCTTGAGGCCAGGAATTCAAGATCAGCCTGGTCAACATAGTGAGACCCCATCTCTACAAAAAAGAGAAAAAAATAGGGCATGGTGGCATGTGCCTGTAGTCCCAGCTACTCAGGAGTCTGAGGCAGGAGGATCACTTGAGCTCAGGAGTTCAAGGCTGCAGTGAGCTATAATCCTGCACTGTAGCCTGGGTGACAGAGTAAGACCCCATCTCAAAAGAAAAAGAAAAGAACTAGTTTAAATTCTGACTTTATCACTGAAAAGCTGTGTAGCTGTGTGACCTTAAGTAAGTCACTTAAGTTCAAATTCTCAGTGCCTTCATCTATAAACAGGGATGAATGAATCTATACCTCAGAGTTAAGAATCCAATGAGAAAATACATGCATAATCACTTGGTAACCCTTATATAAATGGTTGTGAAACAGATTTCAAAGATACAAGCATTCTTGGCCTTTGCAGCCCAGACTCCTCCCTCCACATTATTCCTACAATCCAACCACATCCATTGCTCAGAAAGTTTATCAATAATAATCACCAAAACTCATGGATTTAAATCAACAAACATTAAGTTTCTGCAATAAGCATTCTTGTAATTCTATACCATTTGTACTCCCTTGATCTTCACACTATTTGACAATACCAACTTTTTTTTTTTTTCTGAGACAGAGTCTCACTCTGTCGCCCAGGCTGGAGTACAGTGGCAAGATCTCAGCTCACTGCAACCTCTACCTTCAGGGTTCAAGTGATTCTTGTGCCTCAGCCTCCTGAGTAGCTGGGATTACAGGCATGCGCCACCATATCCAGCTAACGTTTTGTATTTTTAGTAGAGACGGGGTTTCACCGTGTTGACCAGGACGGTCTCGATCTCTTGACCTCGTGATCCTCCTGCCTCGGCCTCCCAAAGTGCTGGGATTACAGGCGTGAGCCACTGCGCCCAGCCTTGGCAATACCAACTTCTAAGCTTTCCTCATGAATGTCATTTACCAATCCCCTATCAGTGACCAATCACAGCCCCACATTCGTTATATAGTTTGGCACCTGATTCACAAAGTTCTTCCATAATTGTGGGTATTAACAATGACACAGCCATTAATCAAGTCTCAAATCCAACCACTTTCACTCCATTCAAGTCACTCATATTTACTGCCCCACCAGACAGTACCATCCAATACTGTCTACTCTCTGGTCACAATCTCCAATCACCCAACCAATCCTAAATTCCTGTTAATGCTACTTCTAGATATTTCTTAAATCTCTACTACCTTTCTACCTCCACTGCCACAGTTCAGATTACAATGATCTCTCACCTGGAGTACTGCAACTGCCACTTTAAGGGTTCTCTGCACCACCAATCTTAACCTACCTAAATCCATCCCCCACCATATCTAGTTCAGTTAGCTATCTAAAGTGCGCAACTGACCGAGTCACTTTCCTGCTTGAGACCTGTTGATAGCCCTGTCCTTACCTATAAGAACACTTCAAATTCTTTTTTTTTTTTTTTTTTTTTTTTTT
>NW_016107856.1:296404-300787 GCF_001604975.1 Cebus imitator
TAGAGACGGGGTTTCACCATGTTGGCCAGGATGGTCTCGATCTCTTGACCTCGTGATCCACCCGCCTCGGCCTCCCAAAGTGCTGGGATTACAGGCTTGAGCCACCGCGCCCGGCCAAGAACACTTCAAATTCTTTACACATACATCAAGCTTCCTAAGATCAGGCCTACCTTCCAAACCTCATCTCCCACCACATCCACTTTTTATTCTCTAACATTATCAGTTTGTTTATAGTTCACAAACATCATGCAATTTGTTTCTCTATACTTTCTTCAAGCGCTTCTCTTTGCCTGAATGCCCCTCTCCCTTCTCTATTCCACACCCCCATCATCACTCTTTTTCAGATGGCTAACTCCTACTCATTCTTTAAGAGTCAGCTCAGATGCCATCTTCAAAATGCATTCTTTACACCCCCATGCTGAGATAAGTAGTCCTCTTCTGTGCTCTTATGGAACACTATGCATATCTCCTTTACACCATTTATCACCATGTACTAAAATTATTTGTGTACTTATTATCCCATTAGATCCTACTCAACTCATGGAGAGGAACTATGTCATAGCCATCTTTGTGCCTAGTAATGGACAGAGCCTCAAATACAGTAGGGGCAACTCACTGTTGAACTGAACTTAATCTCCAAGAGATCACCACCAGCAATTCCAATTAAGAAACAAACTCACAAAAGTCCAAGAGTGAGAGGACCCCATTAAAAACAGATACAGGAGCTGGGTGCAGTGGCTCACGCCTGTAATCCCAGCACTTTGAAAGGCTGAGGCAGGTGGTCACAAGGTCAGGAGTTCGAGACCAGCCTGGCCAACATGGTAAAACCCCGTCTCTACTAAAAACACAAAAATTAGCCAGGGGTGGTGGCAGCCGCCTATAATCCCAGCTACCTCGGAGGCTGAGGCAGGAGAATTGCTTGAAACCAGAAGCAATTTTGCCTTTTATCACTTTATCCTGAATGAAAGAGTGAAATTCCACATAGGTAACTCAGTTACCATGCATATATTCTAACCATAGTCTCCTCTGCACTGTTCAGAACTACCACACCATATCACACCACACCACACTACCCTACTCAACAATAAGACAGGTTGCTCTGTCCATTTTATACAAAAAGGAACTGAGGCTAGACTAGGAAAGAATAAAATAATAAGCTTCTTTGGAAAAACAAAGCTGATGGAGACTTGTAAAGCTGAAGGGTAAATAGGAACTGGTCCTCTCTTCCTCAGATGAGAAACTAAGATGAAAGCAGAGAGAAACTCATTCTCTTAAAAAAAAAAGGGAGGTATACTCTGGGATCAGTTAACCCTATACCATGGGTTCTGATATGTGGAAAGGAAATATAATCCATATATGATTTTGAGAGGCCAGATGCCCCACCCAAAGCATGGGAAACAGCTGGGAAAATAGCTTTTCAACCAGAGACTGTTATTCCCTCCTCTCGATTCACCTGTTGCTGTCACTGGGTACAAATGAAGGTGCTAAAGGAAAATAAGTTCTTGCTCATAGCGGGCAACATGAGAAAACTGAGCCTCCTCAGAGCCCCTGCAACTTCTCCTTGCTGCCTATCCCACCTGTTCCCTTGGGCCAGCTGTTGATTATGAGGATCTCAGATAAAGCAGATGGGTAGGTTTCACATTAAACCAACCAGAAGAGCTGGTTGCTCCAGAGATCCCTAATTTAAAGTGTGCTTAAACCCCAGGAAATGAAGAAACATTGTCCCCACACACTCTCACAATGGAAAATGAGGCAAAATACAGGAAAGCACTGTGGTCCTAACTAGGCATCAATGGATGTAATTCTATCAGCTTCAATCCCTTGAAAGTTAACTTCCTACATTTGAGAGGAAACAAGCAAACACACACACTAGCCACCTTTAAGTCCTAGATTCCAGGTTAGATCATCAACGTACTAAGGATTATCAGAGCTTTTAGGTCAGTGGTTCTCAACCAGGGGCAAATTTGACCCCTGAGGGATATGTGGCAATGTCTGGAGACATTTCTGATTATCATGCTCGGTGGGGAAGGGGTTGCAATCATCATGTAATGAGTAGATGCCATGGATATTTACAACATCCTACAGGCAAGGTACAGTGGCTCACGTCTGAATTCCCAGCACTTTGAGAGGCCAAGATGGGTGGATCACTTGAGCCCAGGAGTTTGAGATCAGCTTGGACAACACGGCGAAACCCTATTTCTAGACAAAATACAAAAATTAGCCAGGCGTGGTGGCCTGCACCTGTGGTCCCAGCTACTTGAGAGGCTGACATAGGAGAATCCCTTGAGCCTGGGAAGTCGAAGCTGCAGTAGGATGTAATAGCGCCACTGCACTCCAGCCCAGGTGACACAGTGAGACCCTGTCTCAAAAAAAAAAAAAAAAAAAAAAAATCCTATAATGCACAGGACAGTCTACCACAACAAAGAATCATCTAGCACAAAATGTCAATAAACCCTATAAAGGGTGGACCATGATGAAGGGTCAAAAGAATGCATGTCACTTTCCACATTAGATCTAGAAAAAGCCATTTGGTCCTTCTAATCCAAACCCATCAAACATTCCAGAAAAAAAGAAAGGCCTATTAGACATAGAGGTTCATTTAACTTCCAAGTCCAACTAGCACTAAGGTGTTTCATGCCACTCCAACCTTGGCTCCTCCATCACCTGCTGTAGGCATTCCGCTGAAGAGCAGGTGAAGCAGGGCTACACTCACTCTGTCCCATCCCAGGAGGTCTACTAGGACCTAGTTCAATCTGGAGTTCTGTAATCCTCTGCAAGACAGACACAAAGGATCCTGCTCATAAGCCTCAGGGCCATCTTTAAAGTCTTGAAACTAGAAAAGTAGCAGACTCTACTTGTTAGGTTATTAATCAGACTTATATTGCTTATTCAATGAAGCAAAATATAGAAATATGTAAGGTCACTGGGAGAAATATGAGAATACTGACATGCAGGTTAAGAGGCAGCCCTCTCCACTTAATGCAACCCAGATGAGAGTTCCAAGAATCTATCTCTACAAACAATAAACAAAAATTAGCTGGGCATGGTGGTACACACCTGTGGTCCCAGCTACTCTGGTCGCACCACCACACTCCAGCCTGGGGAGCAGAGTAAGATCTTGCCTCAAAAAAAAAATGTGATAGGCCGGGCACGGTGGCTCAAGCCTGTAATCCCAGCACTTTGGGAGGCCGAGGTGGGCGGATCACGAGGTCAGGAGTTCAAGACCAGCCTGGCCAACATTGTGAAACCCTGTCTCTACTAAAAATACAAACAGTAGCTGGGCATGGTGGCTCGTGCCTGTAATCCCAGCTGCTCCAGAAGCTAAGACAGGAGAAATGGCTTGAACCTGGGAGTCAGAGATTGCAACTTTATGCCACTAAACTCTAGCCTGGGCAACAGAGTGAGACTCTGTCTCAAAAACAAACAAACAAAACAAAACAAAACAAAAAAACCATGACCAGTTTCCTCTAAAACCAAAATATACTCATACTTCTGTGGCAGTGAAGCAAGGGAGCTCAACTTAAAACATACAGAGATTTTAGGTATCAGAATGGTGAGGAGAATGTAACCCCGAGAACAGATTAGAAATAATTCAAGTCTCGGTATCAGAAACATTGCCAAATACCAAGGGAAAAAACTCTAGTACACAGAGAGTCCTGATCCCAATGACTGGTCTGACTCCATTTGAGATACTAACTCATGAATTCTCCCGTACAGTTTCCCAAGAATAATTGATTCTGATGAATTGCTATATTCCTGGAGTTTTGCTTTTTTCTTTAGAGAAGTCCAAGTCAGCCAACTCTGTAGGCATCTTCAGGATTTCCTCCTGATTGGTCCTCCTCTACTGTGTTTCTACTTCCAAGCAAAATCTGGTCTCCTCCCAACCAGGAATATCCGTATTTTTTGAGGTACTTGGCTCTCTCAGAAGCCTTTAGGGGAAAGCCACATGAAATATATAAAAAAGAGTAATATCTTGAAATGAAAACGACAGTCATCTCCTCCGAACAGGGATATTTGTAATTTAATAGGAGAATTGGAGCTGACTCTTTCCGAAGTCCTCAAAGGAAAAGTCATGCAGAAGAACTAAAAAAAAAAAAAAAAAAAAAAAAAAAGTGGTGCCCTGAAACTTGAAGTGAAAGCTACATGGGAAATCTTAAAGATGGCTAAGAGTACATCAAGAGTTTTCTTGCTGGTGAGACTAGGAAATGTAATCAAGTATCTAGAAGTCAAAGTTACATTGTATGTTTTCAAAAGAATGATGCCAGGATCCCCCCAACAGCTGGAAGAAAGAGAAAGAGGAAAGGTTTCCCATGGAAGGAAGGTGCCCCAGTAACCTTCCAAGGTCAACATTTAGCAGACAATGTACTAAAGTCTTCCACATGT
>NW_016107856.1:300852-308943 GCF_001604975.1 Cebus imitator
AAAAAAAAAAAAAAAAGTTTGAGAGCTGACCAAGAAGACCAGACAATAACAAACCAAAGCTGGGGGATTGTCCCAAGCCATCTAAATCTCCTTCTCTTTCCCCTCCTAACTCCAATTAACTAAAACAGCGATCGCAATAGATCTCATGCACTCAGATGAGTGAGTGAAAACTCATTTTCCCTGGCATTCTCCTCATTCATGGACCCAACCTCAAAATAACTCTCATGCTATTTCCATTCCATTCCATTGTTTGAAAACAATAAAAAAGTTTCAGACTTACCTCTGCAAGAAATTTAATTTCCCAGGTCTCTTCCTAGCACAAGTTTCACAGCCAGCAGCAAAACAAAAACAAATAAGGAGGGGAAAATAATTAATTTCAGGTTTTTGAAACCTCAAAGGCCCACAGAATTAGTCAATCTTGTTGCAAAAATACACAAACAAGCCTAAAGCCATTTAGAGAACACTCGCCCTCAACAAGTCGCCAGGCTTCCCTAACTCTCGATTAGTCAATTTACAAAAACAATACCAACTCCAAGAATTTCCAGTCTCAATGGCTTGCGGCAAGAAAGTTCCCAAATTTAAGAACTTCTGGGAAAACCAATTATCCTCTAACACCTTCTCATCTTCCTCAATTCCTTATTCCTATTTTGTTACAATATTAACGTTAACGTTCATCTTCAGAAAAAACTGGGAGGAAAGTGGTTACAGCCAAATAAGGCATTTTCTTCCCCATTACTTTCACATATCAGACCAAGCACTATCCTCCAAATTCAGCCTTTGGCCCTTTCCCTTAACTTACACACAATGAGAACAAAATATCCAAAGGGGCAGCATCCACTCATACATCTGTGTTCACCAGGGAAAGTTTTTCTATATACAGTATGCATGTTACACCCTCCCTTCTAGACTTAAACAGCAAAAGGGTCTGGAAACTACAGCACTCATTTAGCCTGTCTAGATGCCATGCTATCTTTTCTCTTTCCCTCCTCAGACCTCCAGAGCCTCCACCTTAGCATACAGGATTCCAATATAGCCATGTCTGCTCCCCCACTCTTGTACTGGTAATGCTAAAAACTAGAAAAGTCCTTTGCTCTTCCACACTTGGGCGACACCGGTTTTCCCATTTTCCCAACCAGGAAAAACAAGGGAACAGTAAGCTAGGGAGTCTTTTGGAAAACAAACCCAGCTGAATTCTCATCCAACCCCAATTCTGCAAACCCACATGACCATTCCCTTCTGCCCTTCCCACCCTCTTAAAAGCTAAGGGCCTGGCAATTAGAATTGGCTGCAACTGATGCTGCTTAACTCTGTTCTCTCCTCCTGGGCACCGGGGAAAGGGAAACCCCCGAACCTCCATCACCCGTGCAGCTCCACTGTCCTATCTCCCATTCCACTCCCCTTCCTCCCAAACTTTCCTCCCAGTCTCTCACTTTCTCCATTACCTCCTCCCACCGACACTCTCTCCATTCCCCAAACCTCCGTTCTCTCCTTTTCCACCCAAATTCTCCCCTAGGCCCTTCCCCCTCCCACCTCCAATTCAGCACTTTCGAAGCCCCGCAGAAACGTCTTAACTCCAATTCTCACCTTTCCCCACCTCCTCGCAACACCCCGCATCAGAGTCCAGTCCTCCCTCCAACCACATGCCACGGCCCCCTTCCCCTTCACACCCTCAGCCTCTCCGTCCTGCTCCTACCCGCTTCCACGCGAGCGATCGCAGCCCCACTCCCCACCTCGGCCTCTCTAATACCCCTGGCCGGGCGCAGTCTCAGCCCTTGTTTACGCCCCTCCCCATGCCCTCACTCCTCCGCCTCGACCCCTGCCCTCTCCCGCAGTTGCCATCTCCCCTGCACGCCCCCCTCGGCAGCTCCCCTCCCCCACCTCTCAGCGTCCCGTCACCTCCCTCTCTTGAGGTTCTCAGGCTGGACGTCGCCACCGCCTCCCCCTCCACTTTCCTTCCCCAAGCCCTTTGCGGCCCCGCCCGGCCCCGCCCCGTCCCGCTCGACTCCCTCTCCCCACTCCGGCCGCCCCTCCGCCTCACTCTCGGCTCAGGCTCGGCGCCGCCATGTTGGATCCATCCGCGCCGCTCTCCCGGGCCTGTCTCACGGCGCCGCATCCGGGCTCCAGCCGCCGCCGCCGCCGCCGCCGCCGCGGGCGTGGGGGAGGGGAGAGGCGGGCGGGGGTGGCTGCATCCTGAACGGCGCCTCCCGGAACCTGGCCGGTTAGTGGCGGCTTCGAGACCATAGTGAGACATGAGCTGGAGTAGCCATAGTAAGTGAGGGCAGCCTGGCAGCGGCATTAAGCGGGGAGTGGATAGCTTCACTTCGGGAGGAGAGAGAGGAATTGGCAGCCATCTTGCTTTGGGGCAAGCTGGCAACGCCGGTTTTTCTTGACTGCTGCTTAGGGCGGCAATAAGGGATGGGAGAGGATATAGCATTCTTGAATGTGGAAACATTGGTGGGGCCTTCAAGACCCACCGAAAGGCTGGGATTGGCAGCCCTGACTCATAAGGGCGGAATAGCACGGGGATCGGTTTGCCTGGCGAACTTGAGTGAAGGGTCAAGATCTGGATTTCACCTTTCCTCTGAGCTTCCTGATAACCCGGACGTTCCGTAAACCCGGATCCGGAGCTGAAAGCGCTGCCCAGATCCCGTCTCGGAATTCATTCGTTCAGCATTTACCTTTTGAACGCCGGCTTCCTGTAGGAAGTGTCGCCTAGCCGATCCGTGTAGGGCTGTTGGGAATTGGGGGTGGGGAGGATGGTGCGGGTAAGTTCTGGAGCAGCCAACAGCCTGATGTGGCTTAAGAAGAGGTAATAGATAGGGGGAGACCAGATTATGCAAAGCCTTGTAAATTAATTGATTTTTATCCTTAAGGCAACGAAGTCTTTTAAGAATGTCAACAGAGGTGTGAACAATGTTATTTGCATTTCAGATCGCTGCGTGCAGTGTGAAGGATGAATTGAGGGGACAAAGTGAGAAGCAAGGAAAACAATTAGGCTCTTTTCCAGGCAAGAGGTGATGATGGTCTGTCTTGTGGAAGGGAGAGTGCAGATGGGGAGAAATAAATTGGATTAAGAGGTATGAATGTTCTGACTTGGACAACTGGGGAATAATGATACCATTTCCTTTCTCGTTTAGGGGGAGATAATGAGTTTTGGGTGCCCCTGGGATACTAGCTAGTGTGGATTGGGAACCCAAAAGAAAGGGTTGAGGTGTGTGTGCGTGTGCATACAGGTAGCTGTTGAAGCCATGAAGTGGGCTAGAGAGGATACCTGCATTTGCTGGTAGGATGAGGGAGGCTGAAAAGAACACGGAGAAGGGGCAAACCGAAAGGAAAGAAAACTATAGAGAACTGTCAAAGAAACTGGTTAAAGCATTTACTGTAACAGAGATAAGGTAAAATGCAAACTAAAATGTATCCATCAGGGCTGGGCGTGGTGGCTCACACCTGTAATCCTAGCAGTTTGGGAGGCACAAGTGGGTGGATCACTTGAGGCCAGGAGTTTGAGACCAGCCTGCCCAACATGGTGAAACCCTGTCTCTACCAAAAATACAAAAACTAGCTGGGTGTGGTGGCACATGCCTATAATCCCAGCTACTTGGGAGGCTGAGGCATGAGAATTGTGTGAACCCAGGAGGCAGAGATTGCAGTGAGCTGAAATCTCACCATTGCACTCCAGCCTGGGCAACAGAGTGAGACCCTGTTTCAAAAAATAAAATAAAATAAATAGGCCAGGTGCTGTGGCTTACACCTGCAATCCCAGCACTTTGGGAGGCCAAGATGGGCGGATCACTTGATGTTAGGAGTTCAAGATCAGCTTGGCCAACATGGTGAAACCCCTTCTCTACTAAAAATGCAAAAATCAGCCGGACGTGGTGATGCACACCTGTAGTCCCAGCTACTGGGGAGGCTGAGGCACAAGAATCACTTAAACCCAGGAGGCAGAGGTTGCAGTGAGCTGAGGTGGCTCTCTGTCTCAAAAAACTAAGTAAATAAAATGTGTCTATCAGATATTGCAACAAGGACCAGGCACAGTGGCTCACACCTGTAATCCCAGCACTTTGGGAGGCCTAGGCAGGGGAATCACTTGAAGCCAGGAGTTGGAAACCAGCCTGGCCAATGTGGCAAGACCCCATCTCTACAAAAAATACAAAAATTAGGCAGGGGTGGTGGTGTACACCTGTGATCCCATCTACTCTGGAGGCTGAGGCATGAGAATCACTTGAACCCAGGAGGCAGAGGTTGCAGTGAATTGAGATCATTTCACTGCACTCCTTGTAACAGAACAAGACTTTGTGTTTTTTTGTTTGTTTTTTAAAAGGCCAGGCACCGTAGCTCACACCTGTAATCCCAGCACTTTTGGAGGCCGAGGTGGGCCGATCACCTGAGGTCAGGAGTTCGAGACCAGCTTTGCCAACATGGTGAAACCCCTGTCTCTACTAAAAATACAAAAATTAGCCAGCGTGGTGTCAGGCACCTGTAATCCCAGCTACTTGGGAGGCTGACGTGGGAGAATCACTTGAACCCGGGAGGTGAAGGTTGCGGTGAGCGGAAATTGCAGCAATGCCCTCCGGTGAGACTCTGTCTCCAAAAAAAAGAAAAAGATACTGCAACAAGGAGGTCATTTAGGAAATTTGGAGAAAGCTGTTTTGTAGTTGCGGCGGACAGAAAACAGATTGAATTGAGAAGGCACAACATATAAAGACAGTTTTTTTCATGGTGTTGACGTAAAAAGGAGACTAGTGGTAGGGTGTTGCAGGAGGGAGAATTCCAAAGAAAGGGAAGAAGTTTTAGCTACCTGTGGGGTAGCTAGATAGATATGTCCTGATGGCATGTTTAATATACAGATCTAAAATGTAAGAGAAAAATATAAGTGGAGAAAAAAGCAAACAGAATAAATATGACACATTTACACATGCATTAAAGAAATTATGAAGAGCAGGCCTAAGAGGGATGAGACTTATACTTTTCATTTTACATCTATCTTTATTGCCTGTAATTGTTTTACTATGCACATATTATTTATAAAAAACTATTTTTTTTTAAACCAAGTCTTGCTCTGTCACCCAGGCTGGAATGCAGTGGCATAATCTCAGCTCACTGCAACCTCTGCCTCCCAGGTTCAAGAGATTCTTCTGCCTCAGCCTCCCGAGTAGCTGGGAATACAGGCATGCGCTACCATGCCTGGCTAATTTTTTTGCATTTTAGGAGAGACAGGGTTTCATTATGTCGGCCAGGCTGGTCTGAAACTCCTGACCTCGTGATCCACCTGCCTCGGCCTCCCAAAGTGCTGGGATTACAGGCGTGAGCCATGGTGCCTGCCCAGAAAACTACTTTTTAGAAAGTCCTATGATATATAGGCCAGAAATTCTGAAACAGCAACACTTCAGTGGTAATTGAAGCCATAGATTTGGATAAGCTCCCCAGAAAAGAGCAGAGAGCTAGGAAGAGTGCTCTGGGGAATTCCAACGTTTAAGGCATAAGTAGAAGAAGAGCTCTTGGAGAATCTTTGAAAAGGAACAACCAAAGAGGAAGAAGAAAACCTGGGAGAAAATTGTCACAGAATCAAAGGGAAGAGTATTTCAAGGGGGTGGATGTTGAAAGTGTCAGATATCCCCAGAGAGGCAACTAATAGGAAAGTTGTTTGTACCTCTGAACCCAGGTTTCTTGGAAGCTTGGCACGAAAGTCAAATCCAGATCTTGAACCTTCCCCCAAGTATCACTAGGCAGTACAACCCCCACGCTATTCTGCCTTTATGCATCATGGCCGCCAGACCCAGTCTTTCAGTGAGTCTTCAAGGCAACACCAGCCAGTGCTGGCACCATCAATCTTACTACGCTCAATACTCTCGCTGGGTGTGGTGGCTCACAGCTGTAATCCCAATACTTTGGCCAGGAGTTCAAGATCAGCCTGGGCAACATAGTGAGAGACCCCATGTCTACAATTTTTTTTTTTAATTAACTGGATATAGTGGCATGTGCCTGTAGTCCCAGCTACTTAGACGGCTGAGGAGGATCACCTGAGCCTGGGGAGTTTGAGGTTGCAGTGAGCCCTGATGGCACCATTGCACTCCAACCTGGGTGACATAGGGAAACCCTGTTTCAAAAAAAAAAAGAGAAGAAGAATGCTACTCTCTCCCAGTCCTTCCTATAGCCCTGAAGCTGCCATCAAGAAAAACCTGTTTTTCTAGAAATGGTGAAATTAAGGAATTGAAAGTAGGAGTATTAGTTGGAGTTGGAGGTCAGAAACTATTTTTCATGGGTTTTTCTAAAATTTCCCAGGGTGATAGTAAGAGTTGGTACAAAGAGGTTATTTAATAGGTGCTGAAGGCTGGGTTTGGAGGATCACTTGAGCCCAGGAGTTTGAGGCTGCAGTGAGCTATTATTATGCTGCCGCACTCCCCCCACCAAAAAAAAAAAAAGGAAAAGAAAAAAGGTGCTAAAGGGCGGTAAAGCCAGATGGCATAAGCTTCAAAGGGGCAAGAATTTTTCAAGAGGATGGAAGCACAGTGGTCTGAAAGTAGCAGTGGGTAGCAAAGAGAGGGCTGATCCCTTGCCACCTCTTCCTACAGGAGCAAGAATAAACAGCCTGTAGAAGGTTGAAGGGAAAAGGTATTCATTAATTGGAAAAAAAGTCAAAAATTTCTACCTCACCTCTGACAATTTTTTCCTCTATACCCACTGGAATGCTTTTGTTTTGTAAACAACCTCCCTTATATACTCATTGTCTTCACAGATTGCTCTTAAGCTTTTTCTAGAGGAATAGAATAGCCAGCAGGACAGAGGTAGCTCTGATGTGTGCAGTGCAGATGTAATCCACATAAGCCCACACACAGGCAGACACAGGCACTACTACTTACAGTAGAATAACGTTCTCCCTCCATATCCATGTTGTGAAATAGTTTGACGGCAGTTCCTTTCCATGAACCCACCTCTCCTCTCCAAACCTAACCCAGCTCCATTCAGAGGATTAGAGAAAGCTGAGGATTGCCTTTTCTTTTTTTTTTTTTTTTTTCCTGTAAAATTTTAATAGCCGACATAGAGAAGAGAGGATTACCTTTTCTAGTCATAGTATGATGTCCAGTCTGCGTATTGCAGCCAATGGGAGGAAAACAGATAGCTTTTTCATTGAGAATGGAAAGCTGAAGGAAGGGCTGAGATTTGCCTTCATTAGGGCCTTCCAGAGGAATCCCTCTTACTCTGCAGGACTGACAGAACTCAATTATTTTCCCTGGGGCCAGACTTCAACGACCAAATTTTCCAAATTCCAAACATTGGGACAGTTGCCTGACCAGCTGTTCCTAAGCTAGTCAGTTTATTTGGAGGGATGTTTTCCGCTTGGGGAGCCTTGGAAGTTCACTCTTTCAACATGAAGTGTTAAGATCTTAATGCCAACAAAGAGAGCTGTGCAGATTTCCTGAGCTAAGCCAAAGGGACCTCATTCGTAGAGATGGGCACCCTCATGTCCATCACTGAGAAAAATATATTTCAAACAGTTTAGGGTTTTCTGTTAGCTATAGTTAGACTGCTGTTCCTCTTTAGCTTAAACTGCACCACAGCTGTACAGTTAAAACAAAAACTTCACCTTTTGTCTTATGAATCACCCTCTCCTTGATTCAACTAAAAACTTGGAGGAAGCTCCTCCAAGAAGATTGAGAACCCTGTGTAGAATTCTCTTGTGGAAGGCCTCTGTTTGTTATGTTTCTTTCTTTACATTAGTTCCTATCTCTTCCTCAGCTGAGAAAACATTCCTCCAGCTTTCAAAGACTGGTGCCTTCAGCTAACCCTGATGCCCATCCTTTTCAACATATCAAAACACTACTCCCACAGTTATCTCTTCCTTCTCTGGAATCTGTAACCTGGAATCCTTCAGCTGTCCCTCCACAGGCTCACATTCCCACTATGTTCTTAACTATAGTTTTCAACTCCCTGTAATTCTCAGTAATTAGAAAGGCCTTTTTACTATCCTTAGATAAATCTCTTTGTAACTTCCCCACTTAGTGGTTCTGTTTTTTCTCTCTGGATCAACACATCATAGCCACATGTCCCTACTAAATATTTTCTTTTTTTTTTCTTTTTTTTTTTTTTTTT
>NW_016107856.1:309157-316570 GCF_001604975.1 Cebus imitator
TTGACCAGGATGGTCTCGATCTCTTGACCTCGTGATCCACCCGCCTCGGCCTCCCAAAGTGCTGGGATTACAGGCTTGAGCCACCGCGCCCGGCCCTACTAAATATTTTCTTACAAGTCAATGGTAGTACCAGTTTAGAGTAGATGTATTATCTTTCTTGATCTGAATACTCTATTAAGGCTGCTTGCCCTAGTCCATGTTCCTTCCCAACTCTGCCGGATTAATCTTTTCAAACGAGATATTCCCTTAAGGAAGTCTGTATCTTGTTAGCACTAGCCCCTTGTCACAAGTATCCTCTTGACTCTTCCAGGGCTACTCGGATCCCAGTGTCCCTACCAGGGTTTTACTCTTCTACTTTACCCTGCAGGGAATTGCTGACCTGATGACCTGCTCTACTTCTTGGTTTCCTATTAACTCTAAGCTGCCCCAGTTACTCATTTTCATCCAGGCTTTATACTACTGGCTCCTCCTAATTTCAGTTCAGCTTCGAACCTAGCTCTAAGTCCTTAACTAGAATTCTGGCATCTCTGGCTCCCAAATAAAGGCGTAGGGACCTTGGCCACGCATGGTGGCTCATGCCTGCAATCTCCTGCCTCAGCCTCCTGAGTTGCTGGAATTACAGGCATGTGCCACCACACCCAGCTAATTTTGTTTTTTTTTTTTTTTGTAGAGACAGGGTTTTGCCCTGTTGGACAGGCTGGTTTTGAACTCCTGACCTCAAGTGATCCACCCGCCTTGGCCTCCCAAAGTGCTGGGATTACAGGCGTGAGCCACCGCGCCTGGCCTGGCCTAATTTTGTATTTTTAATAGAGATGGGGTTTCTTCATATTGGCCTGGTTGGTCTTGAACTCCTGACCTCAGGTGATCTGCCCACCTCAGCCTCCCAAAGTGCTGGGATTACAGGCGTGAACCACCGCGCCTGGGATAATGATTATATTAAATGATGTATAGAAAGTGTTGCACAGAGCCGGGCACGGTGGCTAACACCTGTAATCCCAGCACTTTGGGAGGCCAAGGCGGGCGGATCACAAGGTCAAGAGATCGAGACCATCCTGGCCAACACAGTGAAACCCCATCTCTACTAAAAATACAAAAAAATTAGCCAGGCGTGGTGGCACGCGCCTGTGATCCCAGCTACTCGGGAGGCTGAGGGGGAAGAATCGCTTGAACCCAGGAGGCGCAGGTTGCAGTGAGCCAAGATTGTGCCACCACACTCCAGCCTGGTGACAGAGCAAGACTCCGCCTCAAAAAAAAAGAAAAAAAGAAAGTGTTGCACAAGGCCTAGTGCTTGATAAATGTTACCTAATATTTATTATTATATATATAACAAGTTTCACCAGGTTTCAGAAATTCAGCAGGCTCTTTATCAGTGACTCTCTGCTGCCCCCATGGGGATGACTTTTCCAAGTCATTGGTTATTCCAAAGACCATAACATAAAACAGCCCTGTCTCACCAATCCCACCAGTTAATTAGAAAATTAACCAATTTTTATTTGGCTGGTTGTTCAATTAAATAAATATGCTCTTATATTTCAGACCATTCTCAAACTTTTTTAAATAACAGGCTGGACATGGTGGTTTATCCCTATAATCTCAGTACTTTGGGAGGCCCACGTGGGCGGATCTCTTGAGGTCAGGAGTTTAAGACCAGCCTGGCCAACATGATGAAACCCCATCTCCACTAAAAATACAAAAATTATCCAGGCGTGGTGGCAGGTGCCTGTAATCTCATCTACTCTAGAGGCTGAGGCAAGAGAATCGCTTGAACCTGGGAGGCGGAGGTTGCAGTGAGCCAAGATTGCGCCATTGCACTCCAGCCGTCTCTGAGAAAAAAAAAAAGATACACTGCATCCATGATGTTCTCTTAATCTGTTAATCTAGTAACACTGACAAGAAGGAAAACTCATTCACTCGTTTATTTAATAGATATATGTTAAGCATTTACTAATGTCAAGATTGCGCCATTGCACTCCAACCATCTCTGAAAAAAAAAAAAAAAAAAGACACACTGCATCCATGATGTTCTCCTAATCTGTTAATCTAGTAACACTGACAAGAAGGAAAACTCATTCACTCGTTTATTTAATAGATATATGTTAAGCATTTACTAATGTCAGGTATGTGATAGACATACAGGATAAGATAGACAATGGAGAACAAATCAGAGAGGGTCCATGTCTTCCTGTAGCTTACCATTTACATGGGTAGACAGACATTATTAAGGAAATCAAATAACAAATACATAATTCTAAGTTGAAATAGGTGCTATGAAGGAAAATAACAATGTTGTGACAGAAACTAGGGAAAGCCTCTCTTTGAGGAGGTAACATATAATAGAAGCCAAAAGACATGAAAGAAGGGCCTGGTGCAATGGCTCACACCTGTAATACCAGCATATTGGGAGACTGAGGCAAATTCGATATCAGCCTGGGCAAGATGGTGAGACCTTTGTCGCTACAAAAATAATTAAAAATTAGCTGGTGATGGCATGTGCCTCTAGTCCCAGCTGCTTGACAGGCTGAGGTAGGAGAGTTGCATGAGCCCAGGAGTTCAAGGCTGTAAAGAGCCGTGATTACCCTACTGCACTGCCCTTCAGTCTGAGCGACAGAGCAAGACCCTGTCTCTCTAGAAAAGAAAAAGGGGGGGGGGAGGGAAGAAGAAGACATGAAGGTGGCATGTGTTTTGTGGAGAATGGAGAGGAATGTCCTTATATGCTCTTATATTTCAGACCATTCTCTAACTTTTAAAAATAACAGGCTGGGCATGGTTGTTCACGCCTGTAACCCCAGCACTTTGGGAGGCCGAGGTGGGTGGATCTCTTGAGGTCACGAGTTCGAGACCAGCCTGGCCAACATGGTGAAACCCCATCCTACTAAAAATACAAAAATTATCCAGGCCTGGTGGCAGGTGCCTATAACCCCAACTACTCCAGAGGCTAAGGCAGGAGAATCACTTGAACCCTATCCTTTCTAGGCTGAGAAAGGACCTGGAAGAAGAGCTAACAACTTGGGGGACTGAATCATATCCTGATGAAATATTGCAGGCTTCTGGGCATCATTGCTTTTTCATCTCACTGCTCATAAATCACTCCTTTTAAAAAATAAAAAATAATGTGGCCGGGCTAGGTGGCTCACGCCTGTAATCAAAGTACTCTGGGAGACTAAGGCGGGTAGATAATGAAGTCAAGAGTTCAAGACCAGCCTGACCAACATGGTGAAACCCTGTCTCTACTAAAAATACAAAAATTAGCTGAGTGGTAGGGGCTCAGGAGGCTGAGGCAGGAGAATCGCTTGAATTCAGGAGGCGGAGGTTGCAGTGAGCCAAGATTGCACCACTGGACTCCAGCCTGGGCAACAGAGCGGGACTCCACCTCAATAAATAAATAAATAAAATAAGGTTACCAACAGGTTGAAAGTAAAAGTATGGGAAAAGATATGCAACATAAACCAAAAGAAGCTTATATTAAAATCAGACATAGTTGACTTGAAGGCAAAAAGCATTATTAGAAATAATGGCGTTTTGTCAATAACTTTAATGTACCAGGACATTAAAACATTTCTAAATTTGTATGCACTTAACAAAACCTCAAATAATATACAGCAACTGAGCTACAAGGAAAAATAGACACATTCACATAGTGGGAGATTTAGCACACCTCTCTCAATAGAGTATTCCTCTTTCAAAACTGATGGAAAAAGTCAATAAGGGTCAGGTGCAGTAGCTGATGCCTGTAGTCCCAGCACTTTGGGAGGCTGGGAGGGGAGGACTGCATGAGGCCAGGAGTTCAAGACCAGCCTGGGCAACATAGAGAAACCCCTCATCTCTACAAATATTAAAAACAAAAAATTAGCTGAGCATGGTGGTACATGCCTGTAGTTCCAGCTACCCAGGAGGCTGAGGTGGGACAATTACATGAGCCCAGGAGGTTGAGGCTGGAGTGAGCTATGATGGCATCATTGTACTTCAGCCTAAGAGGCAGAATGAGACCATGTCTTTCTCTAAAAAAGAGAAAGATCAGCAAGGATATAGAAAATTTAACATGAGCAGCAAATTTGATTCAACAAGCATATAGAGTCCACTATACTCAACAACTTTAAATTATAAATTATTTGCAAGCACATTTGGAACATTTAAAAAACTGGACAGATTGTTTTATAAAGCAGATTTCTTCCAGCTACTTGGGAGGTTGAGGCAGGGAAATTGCTTGAACCAGGGAGGTGGAGTTTGCAGTGAGCCAAGGTCACACTACCGCAGTCTTTCCTGGGTGACAGAGCAAGACTCAAAGTATGTTTCTTGCCTACACTACAGTTAGGCTAGAATCAGTAACAAAAAGGTAACTGAGAAGTTCCTATATTTACAAGTTAAATACAGCCGGGCAGGATGACACATGCCTGCAGTCCCAGCTACTCAGAGGCTGAGGCCACAGGATCCCTTGATTGCAGGAGTTTGAGGCTGTAGTGTGCTAAATACACTTCTAAATGACCCACAAAATAAATCACAATTGGAGTTAGAAAATATTTTGACCTGAATGATAATGTAAAATGTCACAAAGCAAGGCCAGTGCCGTGGCTCAAACCTATAATCCCAGCACTTTGGGAGGCCAAGGCAGGCAGATTGCTTGAGGCCAGGAGTTCAAGACCAGCCTGGCCAAAGTGGTGAAATCACATCTCTACCAAAAAAAAAGTAACAAAGAGGATGAGCACGGTGGCTCACACCTGTAGTCCCAGGACTCTGAGAGGCCAAGGTGGGAAAATTGTTCAAAGCCATGAGATCAAGACCAGCCTGGCCAAGATGACAAGACAGTCTCAAAAAAAAAAAAAAAAAAAAAAAAAAAAATAGCCAGGTGTTGGTGGCCCACACCTGTAGTCCCAGCTACTCAAGAGGCTCAGGTTGGAGGATCGCTTGAGTCCAGGAGTTCAAGGCTGCAGTTATTCATAATTATGCCACTGTACTCCAATAGCCTGGGTGACAGAATGAAACCCAGTGTCTTTTTTTTTCTGTTTCCTGAGACATTCTCGCTCTGTCACCCAGGCTGGAGTGCAATGGTGTGATCTTGGCTGACTGCAACCTCCGCCTCCCAGATTTAAGCAATTCTCCCAACTCAGCCTTCTGAGTAGCTGGGATTACAGGTGCCCACCACCATGCTCGGCTAATGTTGTATTTTTAGTAGAGAAGAGGTTTCACCATGCTGACCAGGCTGGTCTCTTAACTCCTGACCACAGGTGATCCACCCACCTCAGCCTCCCAAAGTGCTGAGATTACAGGCATAAGCCACTGTGCCCTACCGACCTGGTCTCTTAAAAAAAAGGTTTTTTTTTTTAAATAGCATATGCCCCAATTTATGGGGTATGACTAAAAATGTGCTCAGAGGCCAGGCGTGGTTGCTCACACCTGTAATCCCAGCTCTTTGGGAGGTTGAGGCAGGTGGATTGCTTGAGCTCAGGAGTTTGAGACCAGCTGGCCAACATGGTGAAACCCCATCTCTACTAAAAATACAAAAAATTAGCTGGGTGTGGTGGCGAGCACCTGTAATCCCAGCCACTAGGGAGGCTGAGGCCAGAGAATCGCTTGAACCTGGGACGTGGAGGTTGCAGTGAGTGGAGATTGTGCCACTGCACTCCAGCCTGGGTGACAGAGGAAGATTCTGTCTTAAAAAAAAAAAAAAAAAAAAAAAAAAAAAAAAAAAAAAAAAAAAAAAAAAAAAAAAAAAAAAAAAAAAAAAAAAAAAAAAAAAAAAAAAAAAAAAAAAAGAAAGAAAGAAAAAAAAATGCTCACAAGAAAATATGTAGTCTTAAGAGCACATAAGAAAAAAGCGCCTGGGTTTTGTGGCTTTCACCTGTAATCCCAGGGCTTTGGGAAGCCAAGGAAGGAGGATTGCTTGAGCCCAGGAGTTTGAGACCAGCCTGGGCCCCATAGGGAGACCCCTGTCTCTTTCAAAATAAATAAGTAAATAAATAAATAAATAATTTAGGATGAAAGAAAAGCTGAGAATTTGTGAGTTCTGCATCCATCTCAAGAACCTAGAACAATAAATTAAACTGAAAGGATTTAGAAGAATGGAAATGTGCAGTGCACATAGAGATGTCTGGAAGAATATATATGTAAAACGGTAATGGCTTTAAAAAATCTCTTGGGGTGATATTTTTGAGTTAATTTTATTTTTCTCTGTTGTTCAAATAAGCTAGAACAAATAATAAAGCCATTGTAATTTTTGGGAAAAAAAACACTGGAGGAATTT
Source organism: Cebus imitator (assembly GCF_001604975.1). Classification (NCBI taxonomy): domain Eukaryota; kingdom Metazoa; phylum Chordata; class Mammalia; order Primates; family Cebidae; genus Cebus; species Cebus imitator. The sequence goes on from NW_016107856.1 coordinate 315,396, forward strand.
TTTTTTTTTTTGAGACAGAGTCTTGCTGTCACCAGGCTGGAGTTCAGTGATGTGATCTGGGATCACTGCACATCCACCTCCCAGGTTCAAGCGATTCTCCTGCATCAGCCTCCCTAGTAGCTGGGACTACAGGTTTGCACCACTATGCCCGGCTAATTTTTGTATTTTAGTAGAGACAGAGTTTCACCATATTGGCCAGGCTGGTCTCAAACTTCTGACCTTGTGATCCACTGCCTCAGCCTCCCAAAGTGCTGGGATTACAGGCGTGAGCCACCGCTCCCGACTAAAATTTTTGGTTTTTTTTTTTTGAGACTGAGTCTCACTCTGACACCCAGGCTAGAGTACAATGGCGAAATTTCAGCTCACTGCAACCTCCACCTCCAGGGTTCAAATGATTCTCCTGCTTCAGCCTCCTGAGTAGCTGGGACTACAGGTGCCTGCCACCAAACCATCTAATTTTTGTATTTTTAGTAGAGACGGAATTTCATCTTGTTGGCCAGGCTGGTCTAAAACTCTACACCTCAAATGATCCATCCGCCTTGGCCTCCCAAAGTGCTGAGATTACAGGAACGACCCACCAGGTTGACCCACCATGCCCTGCCTGAGGAAAATGTTTATGAAATAATTGAGATCATTATGGTACCACCACCACTAGAAGCTACAAGCAAAATACTGAAAAACTCAACCTCATATCTGAAATTTTTCTACTTGATTAAAAATACTATGAGCAGGCCAAGGTTCGGTGGCTCATGCTTGTACTCCCAGCACTTTGAAAGGCCAAGTCGGGTGGATCACCGAGGTCAGGAGATCGAGACTATCTTGGCCAACACGGTGAAACTCCATCTCTGCTAAAAGTACAAAAAATTGACTGGGCGTGGTGGCTCACGCCTGTAATCCAAGCACTTTGGAGGCCAAGGCGGGCGGATCACCTGAGGTCGGGAGTTCAAGACCAGCCTGACCAACATGGTGAAACCCCATCTTAAAAAAAAAAAAATTTTTTTTAAAAATACAAAAAAAATTAGCTGGAAGTGGTGGCACACGCCTGTAGTCCCAGCTATTTGGGAGGATCAAACAGGAAAATTGCTTGAACCACAGGAGGTGTGGAGATTGCAGTGAGCCAAGATTGCCCCACTGCACTCCAGCCTGGGCTACAGAGAGAGACTCTTAAAAAAAAA
>NW_016107856.1:318250-326466 GCF_001604975.1 Cebus imitator
TTTTTTGGAGATAGAGCATTGCTCTGTTGCTGAGGCTGAGTGCAGTGGTACAGTCTCACCTCACTCACTGCAACCTCCACCTCCCGGGTTAAAGCAATTCTCCTGCGTCAGCCTCCCCCCGGAGTAGCTGGGACTACAGGTGCACACCACCACGTCCCGCTAATTTTTTGTTTTTTAGTAGAGACATGTTTTTTTTTACCATGTTGCCCAGGCTGATCTGGAACTCCTGAGCTCAGGCAATCCACCCGACTCAGCCTCCCAAAGTGCTAGGATTACAGGCCTGAGGCACCACACCTGACTCAATTCCATTTTATAACTATTTTAGGATAATGTCCATGAGGACAGGAAATCCACCTGCCTGGGAATCCACTGTAGTTCCAATGCCTGGAACATATGAGAAACTCCATAAACATTTGCTCATGAATGAGTTCTTCCTCTGAAAAACAGTGAGGCTCAGGCCTACATACTCTTCCTTCAGCCTTCTCAATTTTAGCTTCTTGTCTCATGTGAGCATTACTTAATAATAAGCTAAATCCATAGCTTAAAAATAAACATTTCTCTAAAAGAGGCATATCCTACAGAGATGCAACTATGCCTATAATAGAGGTAGGCCTATGTTTATAACAGAGACTGTACTTTGTATTATCATACATATTATGTGCTGTGCTTTACTAAATGGTTTAATAAGACGATTTTCATTGTTTTAATGAAACAAAAACAACATGCAAATTTATAGACAGCTTTTCTGGTGATTACTTTATGTATCAAGATCCTCATTGACGTTAAAATATTGATTGAACATTTAATCTGTGGCAGGCGCTATTATTAGGTTTTAGAAGTACAGCATTGAACAAGATAGATACACAATCCCTACCGTGATTGAGCTTCCAGGCTATCAAGACAATTATACAGTTAATAAAGTATGATGAGTAGTTACCATAGAAGTATTCTTGGGGATACAGGTCTTCTGCCTGCACTTAAACAAGAGCAGCTCTATATTTATCATTTTTATAATTTGAGACTCCAGGAAAGGTTTTGTTGTTTTATTGTTTTTTGAGTCAGAGTTTCTCTTATTGCCCAGGCTGGAGTGCAGTGATGAGATCTTGGCTCATTGCAACCTCCACCTCCTGGGTTCAAGGGATTCTCCTGCCTCAGCTGCCCAAGTAGCTGGGATTACAGGCACACACCACCACGCCTAGCTAACTTTTTAGTAGAGATGGGGTTTTAGCATGTTGGTCAGTCTGGTCTTGAACTTCTGACTTCGCGTGATCTGCCTACCTCTAGCCTCCCAAAATGCTGGGATTATGGGTGTGAGCCACCGCACCTGGCCTAAGATTTTGTTTGTAAACCTGGCTTCACTACCATATAAAAGTTTTAAAACTGCCATTTATTTTTCTGAATTTCATCCTGGCTGCCTATTATGTAAATGAATGACCATTGCATATACAGTTATAACTATGTAAGCTTTTTCTTTTTTTAATTTTTTAAAATAAAGACGGGGTTTCACCATGCTGGTCAGGCTAGTCTTGAACTCCCAACTTCAGGTGATCCACCCGCCTTGGCCTGCAAAGTGCTTGGATTACAGGCATGAGCCACCATGCCCGGCCAAGCTTTTTTTTTTTTTTAATTGAGACAGAGTTTCACTCTGTCACCCAGGCCAGAGTGCAATGGTTCATTCACAGCTCATTGCAGCCTTGACCTCCCAGACTCAAGCCGTCCTATCTCAGCTTCCCAAGTAGCTGGGGACACAGGTGCCTGCCACCACATCCAGCTAATTTTTAAACTTTTTGTGGTGACAAGGTCTATTTTGCCCACGCTCTTCTCGAACTTCCGGGCTCAAGCAATCCTCCTCCCTTAGGCTCCCAAAGGGCTGGGATTAAAGGTGTGAGCCACCATGCCCAGCCTTAAAAGCCTTATTATCCTCATTTTATAGTTGAGAAAATGCAGTTCACAGAGTTAATTCTCTAAAGTCTTTCGACAATTAAATTGCAAAGCCTCATTCCAAATCTCTGCTCTCTATATCACACCTCAGTGCCTACACCCAAAATGGAATAAATCTTATTTCTCCTAGAAGAGAGATCTCTAGTTAAGAAGTACAAAGTTTTGCCTTAGCCTTAACCAATATCCAATATGTTTTTAATGAAAGAGATATATAGCACGCTAATAAAAAACAAAAACCACACCATCATCTCAATCAACACGGAAAAAGCATTTGAAAAAAAATAAGGCCGGGCGAGGTGGTGGATCACGCCTGTAATCCTAGTACTTTGGGAGGCCAAGGCAGGCAGATAGCCTGAGGTCAGGAGTTGGAGACCAGCTTGGCTGACATGGTGAAACCTCGACTCTACTGAAAATGCAAAAATTAGCCAGGCGTGGTGGCCTGTGTCTGTGGTCCCAGTTACCAGGTGGCTGAAGCAGGAGAATCTCTTGAGCCCAGGAAGGGAGGCAGAGGTTGCAGTGAGCTGAGATCACCACTGTCCTCCAGCCTGGGTAACAGAGGGAGACTCTGTCTCAAAAACAAACAAAACATAAAACTCCCTTATGAGAAAAACCCTCAATGCAAGAGGGGAACTTCCTCAACCTGATAAAGGCCATATATGAAAAATCTACAGGTAACATCATATCTAATGGAGAAAGACACTGATTTTCCCCCTAAAGGCAGAACAAGATAAGGATGTCTGCTAGTAACACTCTTAATATTGTACTGCAGACCGGGTGTGGTGGCTCATGCCTGTAATCTTAGCAATTTGGGAGGCCACGGTGGTGGATCACCTGAGGTCAGGAGTTCGAGACCAGCCTGGCCAACATGGTGAAACCCCATCTTACTAAAAATACAAAATTAGCTGGGCATGGTGGCGTGCACCTGTAATCCCAGCTACTCAGGAGGCTGAGGTAGGAGAATTGCTTGAACCCAGGAGGTGGAGGTTGCAGTGAACTGAAATCGTGCCACTGCACTCCAGCCTGGGTGACAGAGGGAGACTCTGTCTCAAAAAAAAAAAAAAAATCACCAAAGGCTGAAATGATTCACTGAATAAACTGGATATTTATTTTATGTTAAAAAAATTTTTGGTCTCACTTTGTCCCTCAGGCTGGAGTGCAGTGGTGTGATCTTGGCTCACTGCAACCTTGAGCTCCCAGGATAAAGCAGTCCTCCTGTCTCAGCCCCCCAAATAGCTGGGACTGCAGGTGTGCACCACCGCTCCCAGCTAATTTTTGTATTTTTTTGTAGAGATGGGGTTTTACCATGTTGTCTAGGCTGTTTTCGATTTCCTGGGCTCAAGCCATCCACCCACCTCGGCGTTCAAAAGTGCTGGGATTACATGTGTGAGTCACTACAGCCGGCCAAACAGGGTATTTAAATTAAATCTACAATTAATATGTATAGATTTTATTATTTTTTTGAGAAGGCATCTTGCTCTTATTGCCCAGACTGGAGTGCAATGGCACTATCTCGGCTTACTGCAACCTGCGCCTTTTGGGTCCCTCTTGGGTTCAAGCGATTCTCCTGCCTCAGCCTACCGAGTAGCTGGGACTTACAGGCACGTGCCACCACACCCGGCTAATTTTTGTATTTTTAGTAGAGATGGGGTTTCACCATGTTGGCCAGGCTGGTCTTGAATTCCTGACCTCGTGATCTACCTGCCTTGGCCTCCCAAAGTGCTGGGATTACGGGCCCAGCCTTGAAATACAACATTTTGCAAAAGGATTACCGAGTACCTACTGTGTGTCATTCACCTGGGTTAAAGAGACAGTATTCCTTCCTAGATTAGTTAATTCCAGATCAAAATATGTCTAGGGGGCTGCGCCAGGTGGCTCACAGCAGTAATCCCAGTACTTTGGGAGGCTGAGGCAGGAGGATCGCTTGAGCCTGGGAGATGGAGGATCCAGCGAGCTATGATCGTACCACTGTACTTCAGCGTGGGCTGGAGTGAGTAAGACACTGTCTTAAAAAAAAAAAAAATCTAGGACTCAGCGAATGATTAGACGAAAGCGCACATTTTGCTGGGATTTGTCTTTTGATTCTGCATGGTTTCTAATATTTATCAGGAGTTAAACATCCTTTTACGGGATAACTGCATCTAGGCAGGACTATATATAAGCAAAGAAAAAGTCTTCGAAGAGGAAACACACGAATCGCTCGCTTTAGGAAGGCAGTGCCTTGAAAAGTGCCTTAAGCAGCCTGAAGTTCTAAGAGCATTCCAGGTGTGCGAAGGTGTACGGGTTTTCTGCGATTACTTCTCTGAGCATGAACGGAAGTCACCCTTTGTGCCTTCTGCGGTGATTTTAATGACAGGTGTCATATATAGGACAGAGTAATCTATTTACATTCTGTTCTTCTCAATGCACTCAAAAGCGGGTAACTAGGTGACAAGAAAATAAAGATCTTATTCAAAGAAGTCTAACGGCAACCGAACGTCTCATCTTCCCATAGTAAAGATGGCGGCGCCTTGAAGTAAGCTACAAGCAACACCACTTCCGTGTTTCCCTTGCGCCCTGGTCCAAGATGGCGGATGAGGCCACGCGACGTGTTGTGTCTGAGATCCCGGTGCTGAAGACAAATGCCGGACCCCGAGATCGGGAGTTATGGGTGCAGCGACTGAAGGAGGAATATCAGTCCCTTATCCGGGTCAGTTGTGTTTCTACTGTCTAACGCGTAGCGGAAGGGTTGCGGGAAATCAGGTGTCCTCAATAATAGGCTCCGTGTGGAAGCTGCTTCCGGTTTTTAAGTTTAACGCCTAAATTATAGAAATGGGACGATTGCGGGGTTGGGGGACTAAGGAGGGATGGTGGGGAAAGGGCAAAAAAGACTCAGGTGAGGTGCACAGTGGGGCCAGACCTTGCGGCTAAAAGCAGCAATTATTTTTGGGATACGCCTCCCCGGAAGGTGACGTGTCTCCCCGGCTCCAGGTGTTTGTTCACCTGGATGTAGGAGAGGTGGTCAAAAATCCTCGGGGCGCCAAGCCTCAGTCCGCATCTATCTGCTCCCTCCTTCACTCTTTCAAACTACATTAGGGCTGAAAATTCAAGTAGGTGTTAACTACACAGAGTTGGGGAGTTTAGCTCTTAGTTAGAAACGGGTGGTCTTCTCACCTAATCTCTCTACTGTGGGAGGATAAGAAAGATTGTCTTTTTATAGTCGTTTCGGTCTGCTTCAAAGGCCAGCAGTTCTAATTCTCCTACCTCATGTATTCATTCACTTAAAAAAAATTACTGTGCATACAGAACCTAGGGAGAAGATACCAAGCCGAATAAGGTAGAACTTACTGGGGTAGACAAAACCAGATCACTAGAATACAGTGTTTAAGTGGAGAAAGATGGAGACAGATAGGGACAGACGTAAAGCGATAAATGGCTAGGATGTTTTGAGACCATGAGGGGAGATACCCAGCTTGCATTTGGTCACGGAAGGCTTCCTGGAAGAGGTAATGCTTGAGCTGAAACTTAACGAGTAAACATAAGTTAGCCTGATAAAACATAAGAGTGGAAGGACATTCAAGGCAAAAGGGACAGCATGAGCAAAAGCATAGGATCTAGAAATGGCACTGGCATGATGTGTTTGAAGAAACGAAGTAGCTCTGAGTTGTTAGAGCATCAAATGTGAGGTAGGCAATGGTAGACAAAGCTAGGAGACAGGTTTGCGCACTTTAATTTTCTCTTGGAGGCTTTGGGATGCCGTTAAAGGATTTTAAGCTGAGGAATAACATGGTCAGATTTGCGTTTAGGTCAGTTGCATTGGCAATAAGGGGAAAATAGAATTGTCAGGGACAAGATTGAAGGCAGGAGACAAGTTAGGAGGCTGTCATTAATCTCAGCAAAACAAAAGGCAATCTAAACTAGGCAGTTGTAGTGAAGCTAGAGAGAAGAGGTAGATTTGAAGAATATTCAGAAGGTAAAATCAGCATGACATCATTGATTAGTGGAGTAAGGGATAGGGAGGGTCAAGGATGATTCCCAGGTTTTTCCTTGGGTGAATGCTAACACTGCCACCTGAAATTGGTAATTCAGAAAGTGTATCCGAAGGAATATTATAAATTCCAAATGGAAATGCTGAGTTTGAAGTATTTACGAAATGAAGTTCGAAATTTCAAAATACAGTTGGGTACTAGAGTCTGAAGTTCTGAGGAAAGACCTAGACCAAAGATAAAAATCTGGGAGTCATTAGCATGTGGGTGCTAGTTGAAAACAGGACTATATGAAGCTAGAAGGAAGGGAATCACTCAAGGAAGGGGTCTACTGTTATGAGTTGCAGGATGAGGGCAGACATTATCAGAAGTGAGAGGAGAATCCAGATGATATCTTCAGGTCTTTGCTTGCTAAATTGAGTGGTGGAACCCAAACATTCTATTCTCTGTTATGGACAAACCCCCACTTACCAGTATAGCCTTGTCTTCAGCTTTATGTTAGAAAAATTAGATAAACATATTAAAGAAAAGTAACCCCATACTTTTCTTTCGAGAGGGGGACTGCCCTTGACCCCAACTCCTCTCTCAAAGAACCTCATTCTCTGCTTCCAGTATGTGGAGAATAACAAGAATGCTGACAACGATTGGTTCCGACTGGAGTCCAACAAGGAAGGGACTCGGTAGGTAGAGTCTCTTGGGAGGTGTGGGGTAGGAGTCTTAATATGACTTAGGCAATTTGGTATCCTAGTGCCCACTACCAAAGCTACCCTGTCTCATGTCAGCTGTCTCCACTCCCACAGCTCCCGAGTTCCCCAGTTCCCATTCAATGAGTCTCCCAGGGTGGTGGCCTAAGCAAAGATGTCATTTGAGTATTGGAAGAGTAGGCAAATTAGACTGAGGTTTGGTCTTTGTTACAGGTGGTTTGGAAAATGCTGGTATATCCATGACCTCCTGAAATACGAGTTTGACATCGAGTTTGATGTGAGTGTGATGGAGTGGGAAATATGAAAGTTAGTAGAAGGGGAGGGATTAGATGATTGGGAACAAGCTAACCTTTCTTGAAGGTACCAAAGAAAACTGTTAAAATGGGAGGGAAAAGCTGAGGTTTGAGGCAAGCATCAATTACAGTTACTCATCTCTGTGTCCAGAATCCTGGTATGGACATGCTGCTTGGGGAGTTTGCTTAACATTTCAGTTTAATCAAGAAATATGTATGTCTGATTAGATTAGTCCCTCTCTATCCTGATTGTTTGATTAAGGTTTTATCATTTCTCCAGATTCCTATCACATATCCTACTACTGCCCCAGAAATTGCAGTCCCTGAGCTTGATGGAAAGACAGCAAAGATGTACAGGTAGGACTGAATAGGAAATGGCAAGGGGTCAAAGAAGGCCTTAAGGAAGAACTTTGTTTCGGGGAGGGAGAGCAACAGGAAGAATAGCTAAGGATGCTTGGCTTGATGTTTGGGTGATGGGATGATCTACGCATTAAATCAACATGGCAGATTTTTACCTATGTAACAAACCTGCACATCCTGCACATGTACCCCTGAATTTAAAAGCTGAAAGGAAAAAAAAAGGAAGAACTACTGAGACCAGCTCAGCCATAGAGACCCCCACCCAGGTGGTGCTGAAGGAATTGAGAAACAGACACCCAGATAGAACAGCAAAGTGGGACTATCCAGGGGGCCAGCAGCTTGCGGAGCTGAGAGCCTCCGGGGGCTGACAGCATTCTGGGCTGAGGGCCTCAGGCAGACTCTGACTCACGTACTTATTCTCTCTGAACAGGTGATTATTATTAACAAACAGGTGTTCTGTGTTTTCTCATAGAACCAAGATAAACTAGGTAGGCAGCTGGTGCCTGCTTACCACTGATCAAGGACAAACCAGAAAGTATTCTCCATGAGGGAGCCATGGGGACAGGGTCACATGGCCCCCGCTTAAAGAATTGTTTTAACCTGTGTATGATATTCATCTACTGTCTTGTCACTTTGGAATGCCCCAAGTAGTTTTCTACTGGGGGGGGGAGGCAGCTAGGTTTTCCTTGCCATCGTTCTTCCTAGAAAACATTATATTCTATCATTCATTCAGCAACTCTCAACAAAGAACTTTGGAGGCAGAGATTTTCCCAGGGTCTGCTGGCCTAGTAGGGTGCCAAGCTCTCCTCTGCTGAGCCGAGGCAAACTACTTAGCTGACCTTGTTCTCAATTCTGATCAATAGTAGTCTTCCTATGCCCCCAAGAGGCTGCTGTGCTTTATGGTAAACTTAGCACGTCTTCCACTCCCAGTCTTCCCCTCCCACGATAGCGTGGGA
>NW_016107856.1:326636-355655 GCF_001604975.1 Cebus imitator
TCTCTCATAGGGGTGGAAAAATATGCCTGACGGATCACTTCAAACCTTTGTGGGCCAGGAACGTGCCCAAATTTGGACTAGCTCATCTCATGGCTCTGGGGGTAAGTTTTGTGTTTGGTATAAGAGGAAGAAGAGGGGTTAGGCCCTGAGCAGTACAGGAAAAGCAGCTAAGAGTAAAAGGAGCAACAGTGTTGTCCCTTAAGCTTGTCTCCAGGAGGGAGTTTCTAATGGAACAAGAAGCACTGACCGGTTGTAATCTCACACGATTTTCCTTGTATTGCAGCTGGGTCCATGGCTGGCAGTGGAAATCCCTGATCTGATTCAGAAGGGCGTCATCCAACACAAAGAGAAATGCAACTAATGAAGGATCAAGCCACTGAGGCAGGGCAGAGGGACCTTTTATAGGTTATGATCCTGTTTTCCTATGCATCACACTTAACTCACGCAACTGCTTCCCTGAACACCCTCCACCTCTAGTTGTTACTAAGTAGCTGCAGCAGGCATTGCTGGGGAGAAGCAAACACCAAACAGTATCGCTACTTAGTTTCTAAGGCTGCACGGGAAGGGAAAGACTGGGCTTTGGAAAATCTAGAGGCAATTTATATCCGCCCCAGGTGGAGCAACATGCCATCCTGGAGGCATAGGGCGTAACTGAAAGTGAGTACACAGTCTTTGGTTTCTGGAGATAACTCATCAATAAAAGCTGCTTCCTCTGGTAGCCTGTGGTTCTCATTCGGAGCTGTTAAGAGAGGGCAAGTGGGCTAAAACCTGAGACACATGAACAGCTATGCTGGGTTGGGTTGAGAGGGAGTCGAAAGTAGAGGATGCTCTGGTCAGGAGTGGGGAATGAAATGTTGACTGTTCTCCCTGCTGCTCAGATCTACCATTGTGCTTTAGTGGTGATCCCTGTGTTAGCCTGCAAGAAATGGTTTTGCAGGGCCAGCACTTCTCGCCCTCCAGGGATCTTCCCATCCCTCTGTGAAGTGGTAATGCTTCTCCACGGGTCTGCGGGCTGGATCCAGGCCTGCAGCTTGCCACACTTGCACCCCTGCTGTCTGGGAAGGATCTGTGCTGTAACCCTCGTGGCCATACTACGACTGTCAGATCTCCATCCCTATGGCCTACAGGATGGGGCGACGGCACCCTATATCTCAGGGACTTGCTTTGGAGTCATGGATTAAAGCCCACTCTGGGCAGGGTTGAGAACTAGCGGCCCTAAACTTGGCCGCGTTTCCATGGTGTCGATCGGGGAGTCTTGGGGGCGGGTTCACGCAAGCGCCAAGGGACTGGGTGGGAGGAGTTCGAGTATGGATGCGCAGGCGCTTTGAGAGACGGTGAAGCCGGTGGCTGCTGGCCGGGCGGGACCAACAAAGATGGCGGCGGCCCCTGCGGCGGGAGCGATCTGGGCAACGGCTGCGGCTAAAGCTGCAGCCGGGCCCACGGGGGGGCTGCACGGGGGTAGTAGGGGGTGGCCCTGAGCTGCGCCTGGCCCCGGCTGGCCTCTCCCGCCGCCTCACCGGGGGACAGGTACGGGCCGGAGCGTTATGGCATGGCGGGGTGTGGGGGGGGCGCAGAGGGAAGACTGCTCCAGACCCGAGAGGACACTCTCCACAAAGGCGCGTGGGGCCCGGTGGGACCCGGGAGAACTGGGCTGGAGGGACAGCATCCCTGGACCTCGGGGAATACACCGCCGGTTTCTGTAGCCAATCAGCGGCCTCGGCCTTTCTGCCCTCGAGGGGGGCGGACCCGGCTAAAGCCCTGCTGTGGTGGGAGAGGTGCAGAGATTAAGGGTCTAGGAGTTGTTCGTCCTCCAACCCCGATACTGCCCCCTGAACCTCGACACCATGTCGGAGGTCGGAGGTGGGGGCGGGAATGGATCGTAAGTCACCCATTTAGTCTGCTTCATTTAGCAGCCCAAAGGGGCAGGGATTTGAGGATGGAGGGCTGTCTTTTGGGGTGTTATTCTTGCATCTGCACTGTCATTTGGTTGGAGGTCTTAAGTGACCCAAGGCACATCCTAGTTTATTATCCAGGTATGGGGTCCCATGTTATGTTAGAGCCCAGATAGAAGTTATCACTGGGTTTTCAGTAAAGCTGTATTCTGCAGGCAGGGGACGGGAGTATAGAAAGGGTCAAAGCCATGGGCTGCTATCTTTCATTCATTCGTTTACTCCATAGATACTAAGTATTTATACCAAACACAATGCCAGGTATTGGGGATATGATGGCTGATTCAGTAGACCTGGTTCCTGCCCTTAGTGCATATACTGCTCCCCACTTTTGTTGATGTGTAGTGGTGATGACTGAGCAAATCTAATGTGGAAAGTGAGAGGACGGCAAGATACTGGGTATGGAATGGTGCAAAGCAATAAGGGAAAATTAGTGTGGCAGGGTGCAGTACAGTAGCCTGGGTTCCTGTTTTCTCCCATGTTCAAATGCTGACACTCTCTTCTCCTCCCAGGTCCAGCCTGTGGTGTCCACAATGCCCCAGGCCTCTGAGCACCGCCTGGGCCGGACCCGAGAGCCACCTGTTAATATCCAGCCTCGAGTGGGATCCAAGCTACCATTTGCCCCCAGGGCCCGCAGCAAGGAGCGCAGAAACCCAGCCTCTGGGCCAAACCCCATGTTACGACCTCTGCCTCCCCGGCCAGGTCCCCCTGATGAACGGCTCAAGAAACTGGAGCTGGGACGGGGACGTACCTCAGGCCCTCGTCCCAGAGGCCCCCTTCGAGCAGATCATGGGGTTCCCCTGCCTGGCTCACCACCCCCAACTGTGGCTTTGCCTCTCCCATCTCGGACCAACTTAACCCGTTCCAAGTCTGTGAGCAGTGGGGACTTGCGTCCAATGGGGATTGCCTTGGGAGGGCACCGTGGCACCGGAGAGCTTGGGGCTGCACTGAGCCGCTTGGCCCTCCGGCCTGAGCCACCCACTTTGAGACGTAGCACTTCTCTCCGCCGCCTAGGGGGCTTTCCTGGACCCCCAACCCTGTTCAGCATACAGACAGAGCCCCCTGCTTCCCATGGCTCCTTCCACATGATATCCGCCCGGTCCTCTGAGCCTTTCTACTCTGATGACAAGATGGTGAGGACTTGACAGCGCACGTGGACTTCATGCCCATGTTCCTCTATGCTTTTCTGCCATCCTCTGCCTTTCCTGTCACCCATTTCCTTCAAGCTGCTTTCTCATACCCTTGAGCCTCCCAGACCCTTTTCTGGGTTGTTGGTGACTCCCCAGCATGGTATGCTGTTTCGGTCCCCAGGGAATTAGCCCAACTATTTAGAATTCTTCTTTAGGTCCCCAAGTCCTTCCTTTCTCTTGCTGCACCTTCTCTGCTGGGACTCTGCCTGGGCCTAATTAATCTCTGGAGCTAAAGAGAGGCAGGCTCAGAACATCTTAGCAAATGTGGTTGCACATTTTCTGAGCTAAGTAAGCTAGGCTGATTGCAATTGGAGTCAGCAGGAGAAGGGGCTTTGAGAAGGGGCCACGGGGGCAGGAGGGGGTTTTGGGGGCAGAAAGGTGGGAGTGGTGAGCAGCTGGGCAACCATGCCTGTCCTTGGGGAGTTGCCCCAGGAGCTGCAGCGACGGCTAGCTGAGCAGAGGAGTAAGTGGGCAACAGGTGGGACAGCCATGGCTGAGTCCGTGGTACATTCAGCTGTGATGGGCGTACTGCTCGTGACCAGTGAGGTAGGGAGACTAGAATACCGAGTGAGGGGAATAGGGTAGAGTTTGGGGATGAAACATGCATGGGATGAGGGAGGCAGTGGGCAGCATGCTGTTGAAAGGATGAAGTGCCAGCTAGGATATATAGGAACTTGCCGATTGTACTCTGACCTTCCAGGCTCATCACACACTGCTTCTGGGCTCTGGTCATGTTGGCCTTCGAAACCTGGGAAACACGGTGAGGGCCATTCTCTTTTTCCTCTCTAAAAGGAATGTGAAATGGTGCTGGGGCTGGGGAAAACCCACAAGCTTGGGGAAGGCATGTGGAAGGAGAGCTCTGAAGCTCTTTTTAAGGCTTTCTGGGCAATGGTCTGGAGAGACAACAGCAGTGTCCCTGCTGCTCCCCAGTGCTTCCTGAATGCTGTGCTGCAATGTCTGAGCAGCACTCGACCTCTTCGGGACTTCTGTCTGAGAAGGGACTTCCGGCAAGAGGTGCCTGGAGGAGGCCGAGCCCAAGAGCTTACTGAAGGTGAGACAACAATTCCTGCTCCCTCTGTTCAAGTCCCTTTTTCCACAGCCACTTGCAGGTCCATCTGCCAGTGCTGGTGGCCCTCAACCCTTAAATCTGGCGGTTGTATCTACTTTTCCCACTGCCTACTTTCCTGAAGGTTGTTTTTGCCCTCTTAGCCACCTGTTGCTTGCCTCTTCCAGACACTAACCTTTGTTTCCCTTCCCCACTCATATCCCAACAGCCTTTGCAGATGTGATCGGTGCCCTCTGGCACCCTGACTCCTGCGAAGCTGTGAATCCTACTCGATTCCGAGCTGTCTTCCAGAAATATGTTCCCTCCTTCTCTGGATACAGGTGGGAGAGCTGGAGGCTATGGCGTTTCTCTCTGGCCGTGTCTAGGGGTAGGGCCAAGCAAGGGCCTTGGCAGCACTGTTCTGAGCCTTGTGGTGTTCTTTATCCAGGAGGTGGGGACTGATATCTGGGCAGGGAATAGTGTCTGTGGACTAAGAGGGTGGTCAGTTGCCCATACTCTTTACCTGGCTGTAGCCAGCAGGATGCCCAAGAGTTCCTGAAGCTCCTCATGGAGCGGCTGCACCTTGAAATCAACCGCCGAGGCCGACGGGCTCCACCAATCCTTGCCAGCGGTCCAGCTCCCTCTCCACCCCGCCGAGGAGGGGCTCTGCTGGAAGAACCTGACTTAAGGTAAGGGTCGCTCCCCCTACCTCCTCTCCCCAGTAGTTTATCAGCAGCATTCACACTTCATAGAACTGAACTAGTGAAGACTGAAGATGTAGGGTCTAGGGAAACCCTTTAGTACAGAATATAGTGTGAGAAACTCTTCTAAGAAATGGAAGGAAGGAAGAGGGGGAGTCTATGGGGAGCAGATGGAGGCAGAAGATCATGTTAGGGATGTCACCAAATCGAAGGAGAAGGGGATAATTAATTTACCAGTAGAGGAAGACAGCATATTCTTCCCTTGTGTACATTCCTTCCTTTTCCTCTCACCTTGGATTTCCCTAGAAAGTTCACTGAGGCATTATTTCTTTGACTTTTCCTTGAAATTTAGGGAGGGAGCAGGGGTGTGGGTGGGGTATAGGGCTTTGTGGGTCATTTCGGTGGGCGTTGGGGGTGCCCAGTGTTCCCACTGTCTCATGGGTCTTTCCCACTTCCCTTGGATCTGTGGTAGTGATGATGACCGAGCCAACCTAATGTGGAAGCGTTACCTGGAGCGAGAGGACAGCAAGATTGTGGGTATGGAACGGGGCAAAGCAATGAGGGAATATTAGTGTGTGAGGTGGTACAGGCTTGGGGGGAGGAAATCGATACTATCAAGGGGTATGGGAACAAGACTGGATGATGCAAATGTGAAGTTGTGTGAAGAGTTGGTTAGAGTGTTGGTAGTGGGAAAGGAAGGGTCAGGCAAAGGGGCAGGAAGAGATGGAAATCAAGAAATCATCTCATGGCATCCAACAATGACTTTTTCTCCTGTCCCTGTGCTTCTATCTAGACCTGTTTGTGGGCCAGTTGAAAAGTTGTCTCAAGTGCCAGGCCTGTGGGTATCGCTCCACGACCTTCGAGGTTTTTTGTGACCTGTCCCTGCCCATCCCCAAGGTGGGACTCCAGAGGATTCCAGGGTGGATAGGACAAGGGCTCTGTGACCCAAGCCTACACACCTCCAAAATGTGGGAGGGAACCCTGTGGGTCTCTGGAGCAGAACTGAAGCCTGGATTGATTGAGAAGAGTTGGAAAAGGAAATTCAGAACATGTTGACCCTTTCTTCCCCTTTTCCCCCAGAAAGGATTTGCTGGGGGCAAGGTGTCTCTGCGGGATTGTTTCAGCCTTTTCACCAAGGAAGAAGAGCTAGAGTCGGAGAATGCCCCAGTATGTGGAGGTTCACAAGGGTTATAGTAAGGGTGGGAGACCTGGGGGGACTTCATGTGGATAAAAGGGATTGCATGATGCCTTAGAATGGGGAATCATATTTATGTATCTGGGTTTATGTAGGAGTCTCAGACGCGTTCTAGTACTCCTGGGGCAAAGGGGAGATGCCAAGAGGATCCAGCCGTAATTGGGAGCACACTAAGTTTGTTTGTGGATAGGGGTGTCAGAAAAGCCAATTGAGGTTAGGAGCACATTAACCTAACACTGTTTGCCATTTATTCAGGTGTGTGACCGATGTCGGCAGAAAACTCGAAGTACCAAAAAGTTGACAGTACAAAGATTCCCCCGGATCCTCGTGCTCCATATCCTAATCTTCACATTCTTTCTTCTCTTGGGGTACCTCCCATACATTCTCTTTCCTCACATCTCCATGTTTCCAGAGAATTGAATTTTCCTTAGGAAAAGCCTGCCACCCACCTTTCCACAAGCCACTCTGCGTGTGTGTTGGGAGGGGGAAAGAACAGCCTTCAGGACAGAAGTCCCCCTCAGAGGCTCTCTGCCTCCCAAATGCTCCTTAACCAGGGCTTAGATCTGAATCGATTTTCTGCCTCCCGAGGCTCCATCAAGAAAAGTTCAGTAGGTGTAGACTTTCCGCTGCAGCGACTGAGCCTAGGGGACTTTGCCAGTGACAAAGCCGGTGAGTCTGGTGGGGAAGGTTCTAAGGAGCTGAAGGAGTGGGGGCACAGCTCTGATTTTAGAACTTGATCATCTCCAACCTCGCAGGAAGTCCTGTATACCAGCTGTATGCCCTTTGCAACCACTCAGGCAGCGTCCACTATGGCCACTACACAGCCCTGTGCCGGTGCCAGACTGGTTGGCATGTCTACAATGACTCTCGGTGAGAAGAGCCTCCTATTTACATCCTGCCCCATTCCCACTGCAGCCCTGACACTCTCCCCTTCTGTGAAGCCCCAGGAGAGCAGAGTGCCAGGTGAAAGGAGAGGTGGAGGTCTTGCCTGATCTCTTCTTGGATGCTCTGAGGCAGGGAGGAGGGGGTAAACCGAAATGGCCACAACCTGTTCCCGATCTCCTTTTTCCTAGTGTCTCCCCCGTCAGTGAAAACCAGGTGGCATCCAGCGAGGGCTACGTGCTGTTCTACCAACTGATGCAGGAGCCACCCCGGTGCCTGTGATGCCCTATCTAAGCCCTGGCACCTGTGAAGCCCTTTAAACACCCTTAAGCCCCAGGCTCCCCATTTACCTCAGAGACGTCTATTTTTGTGTCTTTTTAATCGGGGAGGGGGGAGGGGGTGGTTGTAGCTCCATTATTTTTTTTATTAAAAAGTACCCTTCCACCTGGAGGCTCCCTTGTCTCCCAGCCCCATGTACAGAGCTCACCAAGCCCTTGCCCATGTACAGCCCCCAGACCCTCTGCAATTTCACTTTTTGTGAATAAATTTATTAAGAAAAAAATGATGTGCTTATTTGTATTTTTGCTTAGGGGGTGAAACAGGACTGGGCCAAATTGGAGCCTTCCTGGGACCCAGTTCCCTCTGTAACAGGTGGGGGCGCTCTTAGAGCCGAGGGGGAAGGTTTCGGGGATGGTGCTGGACCCGGACCTGTGCGCCCCAGCAGTGAAGGTTAAGTACTGGGAGGAAAAGAGGGAAGGCACACTTGAGTGAGGCTGCGGAGAGGCCTGAACTAGAGTGCAAGCTCTGGGGCGACGGGTTTGGTGGGCGATGGGGGCTGACGCTGTTGACAAACACGGTACGTTGCCGGGCGGCCCTAGCTCCCGCAGGCCCAGTCTGTTGCTAACATCAAGGAGCTGTTTATGGAACCGCCTCCCCGTGGACCGGTCTCGTGTCCCTAACTACTCTCCCTAGAACCAAGCTTCTGGAGCCTTCCCTCCAGGGTTGTCACCCTAGCTGGGCGTACGAAGCTTGTGCTGGGGAACGCTAACTCCCCAGCGCTCGCCGCAGCGGCCCTAGGGAGGGCAGTGCCGGGTACGGCCGCTCACTTCCAGCTTGGCGCTGACGCCGTTAACCTCCGGCTCTTCCAGCGGCCGTCGCTCCGCCTCTGCCAGTTCAGTGATTTCATTGGTGAACGTGATCCGGGGCCTTCCAGCGCTCGCCAATCCAGAAGTAGGAGTGATAGGGTCAGGCGCGTGCCGCGAGAATAGAGTGGACGGAAAGTCGGAGAGACCGAAAGGGTTGGGGGTGGGAGTAGCGGATTAGGAGCACTTGTTGGCCTACCTAGGCGTGGGAAGCAGAGCGCATCAGAACTCAGGCTTGCTGCCCGCCGCCGGAGTCCTGCGAGGGCAGATAGCTAGGGTGTGGCCCTTATCTGCACCCAGCGGAGCGCCGGCGGGGTACGGTCTTAGGACCTCGACCTCCTCCCTCATTTTCTCTCATCCCTACCTCTTGTGGGTGAGTCCTGGCCCCTGGACTGGGACCTCAGTGTTCCACCAGCCCATCCGTGCACGCATAGTTTCCCCTAAAGCAATGAGTGGCCGAGGGTAGAACTCAAAATCGGTGGGGCTTCTGGAGCGCAGGATACCCCCGGTCTGCCTGTCCATATCGCCCCCTTTCCCCTAGGTTTCCCCATGGGCCGGACCGTGGTCGTGCTGGGCGGAGGCATCAGCGGCTTGGCCGCCAGTTACCACCTGAGCCGGGCCCCCTGTCCCCCTAAGGTGAGTGTTCCACTTGTGCCAGAGGGAGCTTCATTTAATGCCCTTTTCCCATTTCCATCCAAAGCTAGATGGATCCTGGCCCGCCGAATGTGCCTCTTCCCCTCCCTTCGTGACCTCTAACCGGCGGCTACAGGAGGTGCTGCAGTGTCTCTCTCTCTTGTCGCCAGGTGGTCCTGGTGGAGGGTAGTGAGCGTCTGGGAGGCTGGATTCGCTCCGTTCGAGGGCCGAATGGCGCTATTTTTGAGCTTGGACCTCGGGGAATTAGGCCAGCGGGAGCCCTAGGGGCTCGGACCTTGCTCCTGGTGAGAGGCTTGTGGGTGTCTAGGAGAGGCTGTGGAGGGGCTTTCACTGGGGAATAGAGTTTAGGAGAGGAAGTATGTTTGGTGGGTCAGACCTTCCCTTAGTTTCTCCTCTTCTGAGGGCATGTGGAGAGCAGGTTTCTGAGCTTGGCTTGGATTCAGAAGTGCTGCCTGTCCGGGGAGATCACCCAGCTGCCCAGAACAGGTTCCTCTACGTGGGCGGTGCCCTACATGCCCTACCCACTGGCCTCAGGTAACACCAACACCTCCTTACTGTACTCCCTTTTGCTATGCCCTCATCCTCATATGCCTCCCATATATTTCTTTATCTCCCTGTCAACCTTCCCAGCAAAAGGGAGCCAAATGAGTGAAAATTACCCTAGCTCCTGGAGCTGGGGAGGTATGTCAGGAGCCTCCCCCTCACTATGCCTTTCCCCATGCAGGGGACTACTCCGCCCTTCACCCCCGTTTACCAAACCTCTGTTTTGGGCTGGACTGAGGGAGCTGACCAAGCCCCGGGGCAAAGAGCCTGATGAGACTGTGCACAGTTTTGCCCAGCGCCGCCTTGGACCTGAGGTGACACCTGCTCAGAGGCCCCAAACCTCTTCCTAAACCAGCTTCAGAGCTCTCTATTCGAACCTACCACCTAGGGGCTCTTCTGTATCACTTGGGGATGCCCTCTTCTCTTCATACCCCACCCCCTCATGCTTCCCAAAACTCATTATTGGGAGTGAAGGCCTTCACTTCCATCCTTCTGTCATAGTGTGAATGTTCCCCAACCCAAACCCTATCCCACCCCCATTCCCTACCAAATAGGGGCTCTGGAAATGAGTCAGTGCAGATTATTCTTTGGCTCCTCAGTCCCAGTCTCACCCTCAAGGTGGCGTCTCTAGCCATGGACAGCCTCTGCCGTGGAGTGTTTGCAGGCAATAGCCGTGAGCTCAGCATCAGGTCCTGCTTTCCCAGTCTCTTCCAAGCTGAGCAAACCCATCGTTCCGTATTACTGGGCCTACTGCTGGGGCCAGGTGAGGGGGATTGGTTCAAAGGGTGAAGATATTAAGGACTGCCAAAGTGAGGGATGGGGGACAAGGGGTGCTATTCAATGATTTTTTTTTTTTTTTTTTTTTGACGGAGTCTTGCTCTGCCTCCCAGGCTGGAGTGCAGCAGTGCAATCTCAGATCGGCTCACTGCAACCTCTGCCTCCCAGGTTCAGGCAATTCTCCTGCCTCAGCCTCTTAAGTAGCTGGGATTACAAACATGTGCCACCATGCCCGGCTAATCTTTGTATTTCTTTTGTAGAGAAGGAGTTTCACTATGTTGGCTAGGCTGGTCTCCAACTCCTGACTTCAAGTGATCCACCTGCCACAGCCTCCTAAAGTGCTGGGATTACAGGTGTGAGCCACCACATCCAGCCTCGATGATCCTTTTTTTTGTTTGTTTGCAGCTGAGTCTCACTCTGCCACCTGGGCTGGAGTGCAGTGGCACCATCTCGGCACACTGCCACCTCTGCCTCCCAGGTTCAATCGATTCTCCTGCCTCAGCCTCCCAAGTAGCTGGGATTACAGGCACCCACCACTACCCTCAGCTAATTTTTTGCATTTTTAGTAGAGACAGGGTTTCACCATGTTGGCCAGGCTGATCTCAAACTCCTGACCTCATGATTCGCCTGCCTAGGCCTCCCAAAGTGCTGGGATTACAGGCATGAGCCACCGTGCCCAGCCCCTCGATGATACTTCTTTGCTTCCTCTGCAGGGCGGACCCCACAGCCAGACTCAGCACTTATTCGCCAGGCCTCGGCTGAGCACTGGAGCCAGTGGTCACTTCGTGGAGGCCTAGAGATGTTGCCTCAGGCCCTTGAAACCCACCTGACTAGTAGGGGGGTCACTGTTCTCAGAGGCCAACCAGTCTGTGGGCTCAGCATCCAGGCAGAAGGGCACTGGAAGGTAGGGGAACCCCTGGAGTGTAATTAACCTATCATCTTTATCCGAGTTGTTTAACTAGGCCAGGGCCAATAGGACTGGAATTCCTCATTGTTTTTGTGCCTTAGAAGCTACTTAGACATGGGCTGCCCCAGAATTCTAGATCCTATTTGTGTGACTCTTCCTCAAAGACCCTATGCAAGTCTGTAGATAGAAGTAGTACTTATAAGTGGCTTAGAGTTAGGGGAAAGAACCCAGCTTTGCTGGGCATGGTGGCTAACGCCTGTAATCCCAGCACTTTGGGAAGCCGAGGCATGCAGATCACCTGAGGTCAGGAGTTTGAGACCAGCCTGACCAACATGGAGAAACCCCGTCTCTACTAAAAATACAAAAAAATTAGCCGGGTATGGTAGCACATGCCTGTAATCCCAGCAACTCAGGAGGCTGAGACAGGAGAATTGCTTGAACCCAGGAGGCAGAGGTTGTGGTGAGCCAAGATCATGCCATTGCACTACAGCCTGGGCAACAAGAGTGAAAGTCCGTCTCAAAAAAAAAAAGAACCCAGCTTTACTGAACATTTTGGAACAGCCACACTGGCCTGTCTGTTCCACTTCCTGGAGTACACAGAGGAGTGATTCTTGTGAAGTCTACACAGTCACCCAGTCTCTTCATCTTGGGTCAGTATGCAGTCTTCCCGGCCACATGGGTGCCTGGGAAACTGAGAGTGAGGCATCAGAAGTCTCTTTTCACTCATCAAATTCTCATTTTCTGGGTCTCTCAAATGTTTTCATTCTCTCAGGTATCTCTAGGGGACAGCAGTCTGGAGGCTGACCATGTTATTAGTGCCATTCCGGCTTCAGGTAATGGGATAGCCACCTTCCCCTTCCCCCACCCCTACCAGTGAGAGGCAAAAGCTGTACCTTCTTGGGCCAGCAGGACCACACCATGCTCCTGAACTGATTATCTCTATGGGAGTCTAATCCCAAAGAGGACTGACAACTGTAGTGGGAATGCCTCCTGAATCAGGCCTCTGCCTTACCTCTAGTGCTCAGCAAGCTGCTGCCTGCTGAGGCTGCACCTCTGGCTCGTGCCCTGAGTGCCATCACTGCTGTGTCTGTAGCTGTAGTAAATCTGCAGTACCAAGGAGCTCATCTGCCTGTCCAGGTATGATAAAGAAGGGAAGGAGAGGCTGAGTGCAGTGGCTCACACCTGTAATCCCAGCACTTTGGGAGGCCAAGGTGGGTGGATCATGAGGTCAGGAGTTTGAGACCAGCCTAGCCAACATGGTGAAACCCCATCTCTGTGAAAAATATAAAAATTAACCAGGTGTGGTAGCACACAACTGTAATCCCAGCTACTTGGGAGGCTGAGGCAGGAGAATCGCTTGAACCTGGGAGGTGGAGGTTGCAGTGAGCTGAGATTGTGCCATTGTACTCCAGCCTGGGTGACATAACAAGACTCAGTTCCTCCCTCCCACCCCCCCAAAAAAAGGAGAGACAGGCTCAGCTAGAGCCCTTTCCTTCTGACCCATGAATATCCTTCTTTCTAGGGATTTGGACACTTGGTGCCATCTTCAGAAGATCCAGGTGTCCTGGGAATTGTGTATGACTCAGTTGCTTTCCCTGAGCAGGATGGGAGCCCCCCTGGCCTCAGAGTGACTGTGAGAGGAGGAAACTTTGCCTAGTGGCATTTCCAGAGGGCTCCTCTGTGCTCTAGTATAGGCAAGGCCAGACTGATCAGTGCTATATTCCCTCCCTAGGTGATGCTGGGAGGTTCATGGTTACAGACGCTGGAGGCGAGTGGCTGTGTCTTATCTCAGGAGCTGTTTCAACAGCGGGCACAGGAAGCAGCTGCCACACAATTAGGACTGAAGGAGCTGCCGAGTCACTGCTTGGTCCATCTACACAAGGTAAGTTGGGATAAACTTCTCTCAGCTCTCCGTTGAAGGCCTTGAACACAGGGAACATTTGCCACTGTATGTCAGCCAAGGCCTGGGGCATCAATAATAAACTTTCCCTGCATCCTCTCCTCTCTTCTCAGAACTGCATCCCCCAGTATACACTAGGTCACTGGCAAAAACTAGGTAAGTTGGGAAAATAGCTGGGTTGAGGAGGGCCAAGGGCATCAGGCCCCCAGCTATAACATTCCTTTCATGCTTTCCTTCTAGAGTCAGCTAGGCAATTCTTGGCCGCTCACAGGTTGCCCCTGACTCTGGCTGGAGCCTCCTATGAGGGGGTTGCTGTTAATGACTGTATAGAGAGTGGGCGCCAGGCAGCAGTCAGTGTCATGGGCACAGAACCTAACAGCTGATCTCCAACTCTCACTCATGAAAATAAAAGTTGCTGGAGCTTGACTTGGTCTGGCTGTTCTATCACCTATAAATGTAGGGGGGAGCAGAGAGGCAAAGTGTGCCTGGGATGCAGAAAGCAGAAGCAGATGCGAGACAAAGTCCTTTATTAGAAAATATATCAAAATCCCAGCCCCCTGAGCCAGGACCAGAAGAGGGAGCTATTCCAGCATGGGCAAAAAATGCCCAGGGAGGGGCTTCCTTCACCAAACTACTTCCCAGGAACCATAAATAGAATAAATATTCACAGAGGTCCCAGGAGAAGCCAGATCACTCTTCTCTCCATGAAGAGGAAGGGGCTTGGGGTCCAGCCCTGCTCCTACCCTAGGGGCAGGGACTCCCAGGAATCGTCACATAAAATCATGACATCAAGGATTCACAGTCATAAGCCCTACAGGAGACCCTAGAAAGAGGGGCCCCCTAGGTCTAGAGGAGCCCAGCTCCAGTCCAGCAGTGTGGAGAGACCCCTGGCTCCTAACACGGCACCAGAGTTCAGTTCCCCCACAGCCCTCTGAGAACAGTGAGGAGCTGAGGGTGGGAAGAATACAACCCTGTGAGTTCGGTTTCATGATTAAGGTAGGCAGGAAGGAGGAGTCAGTGTGAACCTCGGAGGGCTGTGTGGTTGGCAGTAGGTGGAGGCCCAGGCCTGGCTGGGGGCTGGCGTTGCAGCATCTCTTGACGGAAGGCTTGGGAGGAACCAGGTGGGTAACGGGGCCCAGAGGGAGCCCGAGGACCCCGAGGGTCAGTCCCAATGTCTGCTGTGATGTTGGTATAAAGAGGACCCAGCTCTCGAGCCAGCAGTCGGTATGTCAGTGAGTTCATACCATCTTGTGTCCAGGAATTCTGGGTACGGACCAGGAGGTCAAATCTGAGGGTTAGAAGTTGGAGACTAAGACACAGAAAGGAAGAGCCAGAAATCTAGGGACTTTTAGGAGTTTCCTGGCTAGGGGTACAGAACCCTGAGGATCCAGTAACAATTACCAGGCAGTCCTTCCTTCTTCCTACCTGTGGGGATTTTCCTCGTTGCCCTTATCTCCTCGATGCTTCACCATCTTATAGTGCCCTACAGATGTGGGGGGCCGAGAGATCTTCATCCCAGCCAGGCGCACCCTATGGGAAAAGTGAGGGGATCATGGAGGATCCAGAGTGCAAACAACTATTGCTCAGTAAAAAAAAAAAAAAAAAAAAAAGAGCCCAGGGCTGAAGTCAAACAGAAAGAAGGAAACGGGTGAAGAGAATGTAAAAGCTGGATGTATCCAAGTCCTCAGGGCGCAGTGCCAGTCACCCTGGAGCCTTACAACAGTTGGCAAAGGTAGGTTTGCACCTCCTCCCCTGGCTTCCTAAATGGCTCCTAGGAGCTGCCCTTGCAGTCTAGGAAGGACACAGAGAGAGGCCATTCTGTCAAAAGGATAAGAAAAGACTAGGAGTTGCAGATCCAAGCTCAGCAATTCCTATTTAGAATAGTGACTGAGCTACCCCAAATTCTCCCACATCCCCCATGTTAAGAAAAAGGTAAGCCAGGTGCAGTGGCTCACACCTGCAGTTCTAGCACTTTTGGATGCCGAGGCAGAAGGATCACTTAAGGCCTGGAGTTCAAGACCAGCATTGAAAAATAATGAGACCCTGTCTCTAGGGGAGGAAAAAAAAAAAAAACCTCGCAAGAAAGAGGCCAGGCATGGTGGCTCACGCCTGTAATCTCAGCACTTTGGAGGCCAAGGTGGGCGGATCGCCTGAAGTCAGGAGTTCGAGACCAGCCTGACCAACATGGTGAAACCCCATCTCTACTAAAAATACAAAATTAGCTGGGCATGGTGGCAAATGCCTATAATCCCAAATACTGGGGATGCTGAGGCAGGAGAATCGTTTGAACCTGGGAAGCAGAGGTTGCAGTGAGCTGAGATCGCGCCATTGCACTACAGCCTGGGCAACAAGAGCGAAACTCTGTCTCAAAAAAAGAAAAGAAAAGAAAAGAAAAGGGTAGAACCAGGTAATCAGGACCCTGAAAGAAACAAAATCCACCTCTGACACAGAAGCATGGAGTGCAGATGGCCTGGGAAGTAACTAGAAGAATATTTATATACATTTACAATTCACAGGGTGCTTCACACACATACAGAGGATGAGAATTCACAGAGATGTCATCACAGAGGACACAGGGGGAGGGTAGGCAATTGGTCCTGCATACCAAGCCCAAATATTCATACCACAGACATGAAATTGGGCCAGCTGAGGCTGAAGGTCAGAGTGTTTCACATGCTTAAAATGAGTTGGCCCTGTGCCAATGGCACAGGCCTTTTACAAAGTGACTCTGGGATACAATGGAGCAGAGTCCTTCTCTCCTAACCCCACAGGAAGTGGTCTGGCTGGAACCCTAGCAGAAAGCAAGACTAAACTGTCTCTGGGCCGCTTTCCAGCTCTGGAATCCAGTGATACCATTTCCTATTGATCTTATGTCCTCTCCCAAGAACAAACTAATAGGAGACTGAGGGATGACACAATGGGCAGCAGCATGCAAGCCCGACCTGGGTATCCTGAAAAGACTAAGGGAAATAAATGGGCTCAGTGCAAGACCAGGGAGCTAAAGGTTAGTGTTGAAGGACTATGGCCAGAGGTGGTCTTAGAGGACAGGAATCCAGACTGAGCTCAGGTGGCAGGGGGTGGCAGGAAGTCTGACCTGGTAGCAATGTCATCATCCTCACCACCCCAGCCCCAGTATTCATTGGGGAAGCCATTCATCTTCAGGTACTGGTCAGGAGTAAGTGCCGAGACTCCTCCGAAGTACTGGGGGTACGGGAGGCTGGGGAGAGAAAGATTCTTGCATGCCACAAGTCTTCTGGGGAGACATCCCCAACCACAATCCCCTTGGCTCTCCTCCTTCCACTGGACAGTGGGCTTCCCTGTTTCCCAGCACCCTTCCATGCCCTCTACCTGTATCCAAACTTGTTCATAGCAACAGCAACATGGCGGGGTCCCCGGGGGTCACACACATACAGATTGTGGTCATTTTCTGGCAAGAGGTCCACATCGTGCAAGAACAGGCAGTCCCACTCTTCATCACGCAAGGCCTCTCGCACCCCAACATTCAGCAGTTTTGCCCTGTTAAATGTTCCATTTCCAGCCTGGAAGATAATGGAGGGGGACCAGACTATGTCTGTAGGTGGCATGGAGAAGAGGGGGCTAAAGAATAAAAGTAAAAAGGAGGAAATCAAAGCGGGGTGGAGGGAAAGGAGAATGAAAAAGAAAGACTATCTTTTTATTTTTCCATTTAGTCATTTGACAAATCTAGCTTGTGTATTGGTATGGGCCTGATACATAGATGCTGCTGTCTAGCATTTAATCCTGACAACTGGCAACAAACAATGGTGTGGTGTGGAACAGGTGGTGTAGTAGGTATCTTCTGCTCTTTCCTCATGTTAGATGGTTAAGTTTCTTGCTCAGAGTCATATATGTAAGAAGTGACAGAACAAGAATTTTAGCCCTATTGTGTCCAATTCTAAATATGCACAAAGCATTCAACAAAGGAAAAATCACAGAAAAGTGTAGGACAGTGGGAACAACCTAAGCAGATTAAGGAGAGGTATGGGACTGACAGATTTGAAAGAGCAGTGCCAGGTGCCTGTCCACACTCGATAGTCTGGCCTTGCTAAAATTATTCCAGGGACCCATTAGATGTGAGTGGAATGGCATGTGCTTGAGGAGTCCTTAGAAGAAAGAAAGTAAAAATGAAGTGGAGATTGGGGGTACCTGGTGGATGACATAGATGCCATAGGCAAGCTGCTGGCGCTGCAAGAACGGGTGCAGGTGGTAGAGCAGCAGGCGCAGGTGGTGCTCCCGGGCACGATGGGGCACAATGATGGCTGTCCGGGAGCGGGGCTCACACCCTGCAGGGCGGTACCGGCCCCCTGGTTCTACCCGGGGATTCCGCTCCACGATCTCTGCCAGTGATGGCACTGGGCTAAAGGACACCGACACAGGACCCACTGTTGGGAAGGAATGGCAAGTAGAGGGATCAGAGGGGTAAAGAGAAAAGAATCAAACTAGGGTCTGGGAATACTTCTGGCACTGGCAGTCTGGTTCTGGGGTTTAGTTCTTAGCGCTCACTCAGAAATCTCACATGCCTTGAGTGCCCTTCATTGGGACAGCTCTACAAAGGCTGGAAGGTGCAGGATCCTTAGCTAGCCTACTTTTCTCATTTTAGGGTTGCATAACTTTCTCCTGTCTCACAGGGTTGGAAGCTACAGTTGAAGGCTGGAGAGAACAAGACTTACAACTAATTAAACCAGGGCTCATCTACAAGGGAAACAATTTCTAGCCTGGGCCAGGAAAAGCCCATAAAGGGGCAGGCAGTAGAAAGTGTGAGATGACTCATGCCTGTAATCCCAGCACTTTGGGAGGCCGAGGCAGGTGGAACACGAGGTCAGGAGCTCAAGACCAGCTTGGCCAAGATAGTGAAACCCCATTTCTACTAAAAATACAAAAATTAGCTGGGCGTGGCAGTGCCTGCCTGTAATCGCAGCTACTCAGGAGGCTGAGGCAGGAGAATTCCTTGAACCCGGGAGGCAAAGGTTGCAGTCAGCTGCGATTGCGTCACCGCACTCCAGCCTGGGTGACAGAGCAAGACTGGCTCTCAAAAAAAAAAAAAAAAAAGTGGAAACGCAACAGTCTAATCTAAACTCCGAATTCAGAGTCCACTCTATCTCAACCTCAGCCTATCTTCAGAGTCCATTATCCTCTTCTAAGTCCCACTCCTGCCACTTCATGCCTCCCTGTCCCCAAGCCTCCTGTTCCTACACCTTGTCCTTCCTTTCACAACCTCCTCCTGCACTTACCTAAGAGAGGAGATCGTTCTGGACAGTAGGGCAGATCTTGAGGAGCTGGAGGACCCCCTGGGGCCCCAGGCAGGTGACTGAGGTTACTGTAGACATCACGAGGATGAGAATAGTCAAATGTTGGCCCCTGATCTCGGCCAAATAGGGCACTGAGACTTCGGAAGCCCCCCAATGACAGGTACATCATGACAGCCAGCTGGGAGCCCACAAGCAGGGCCAGCGTGCAGGGCCGCTCCAGCAGCCTCCGCAACATCCTGGGGGTGAGATCTAGGAAGGGAAAGGGGAATTCTAGGGGTAGGCAGGAAGAGAGCAAGCCAGCAGAGAGGTCAGTGGGTAGGGATGAAGGTGGTGCCAGGGGTAAAGGGGAAAAAGAGGCAGAGAACAAAGTCACAGAAGGGAGCACACAGGTGCACAGTCATGCAAGGAAACAAAACAATGTCACCACCAGTAGCCCTACCACCTGTCACTTCAGCCCAAGTTTCACTCTCTTCTACCTCCCCCCAAACCACTCCTACCATCTACTGTCAGTCCTCACCCCCACGAATGTTTACATCATTCAAGTCTCATGTTCATTTCAGAAGTCTCTAGAATACCCCTCTTCCAATTTTAGAGGGGAAGAGATAGACTCACCTAGGTTCAAGCTGTCTTCTTGGGGATCATGGGGGCTCCAGGGGGTCCCGGGGGGACAGAGATGTGAGGCATTATCTAAAATTGGAAATGTCACAGAGGGCAGAGAAAGGCTCCATCTAGCACTCCAGCAGCAAATCTGGGACCAGCTGGAACAGAAGTGGTAAATGATAACTAGCCACCTGCACCGCCAGAGACCAGGATCAGGGTGAAGCCGGTTTCCCAGCAGGGGAAGTGAAGCAAAGTGGTTGGAAAGGAAGAGGAGGAGCAGGAGATGGTAGGTCCCTTGCCTCTCTCCCGTGCTACTCTGGAATGACAGTGTCAGGTTGATACTTAATCACCCCCGTACCTCCACCCCAACAGGACAGACTTGTTTGGGGAGTGGGGATAGGACAGCTAATGGAAACAGTTTTCCCCCAGACCAAGAACCCGTTCAAGTGACGACAGGGTCATGACAGGACCGTGGAATGGACTAAGGAGTACCCAGGGCGAAGGAGGAAACAGGCTCCTTCCGTTCTTCCTGTGCCTGGGCGCCAGCTCCTCAGGTGCAGAGACCATGACCACCTGGGAGCTGAAAGCAAACAGCCCCGGAGCTCGGCGGAGAGTAAGGTGTGGGTGGCGTCCTCTACCTTTTTTTTTTTTACCTTTCCCCCGTTCTGGGGGTTGGGAGGAGGGTTACTGCTGAAGAGAAGGGGAGAGGAAGAGCAGGGGCAGAGACGGTTGGGGTGGGTGGAAGGGCTCACCTGGAGGGGCGTGGTCCGCGCTATACAGGGGGTTCAAACCCAGCTCTTTCGGAGCACGCCCATCCCATCTCAGTCTCCAGCTTTTGCCCTACACTGCAACGTGAGCCCGCCCGGCCCCCGTCCTTACTTCCACCTGGGACCCCATCCCTGCTCAGGCTCGTCTCCAGGCATTACTCAAACTTCTCACCCTCTCGACTGCCCGAACCTTTATCCCAGACCTCCGTCCCCACGCGTCCCCAGTGTACATACCCAGTCTTTTACTGCCTGTCGTCACCGCCACCCCGGCAGCCGGGCAAGCATCACTGCCGCCATCTTGGAAGCGGGCGCCGCGGAGGCGGAGCCTCGCGTCACGGGGCGTGGCCTCGGGGCGGAGCAACCCGGGCTGGGGAGGCACAGGGTCTGAGGCACCGCGTGGCCGGGGGCTGGTGCGGGAGCGGTGCCGGGCACTGTCCGCCTTGAACGCATCGTGGGCTACCCCTTGGGGAGCGGGAGCGGGAGCTCAGGTCCACTCCGCAGACTGCTAGTGGGATTTCATTTCCTGCCCCTCAGATTTATAAAAGCAAAAGCTCAAGCCCTTCCTTTTCCTCTGGGCCGAGACTGATCAAGAGGCCAGTGAGCCGGTTCTGGTGCTCCCGCTGACCTCATTATCACCCTGGGGTTTGCTGAGCCCTCTCCCAGTGTCAGTGGCACCCCTGCAGCCTAGTGCCACTTCGTATCAATTGTTCCTCACGCAGGCTACAGCGTTGCGGACTGCTCTAGCGCATTTTTGTATTCCCATGGAATCTCGCAGGCCTGGAAATAAAAAAACGATTAGTTAATAAAATAACGAAACATTGAATGTGGAGGGAAAGGCAGAGTCTTCTTTAAAGTAAAATTGTGTTTCCCCAGATATTAGAGTAAAATGGATGCTCTGCTCTGTTAATATGAAATATGTTTACCTTACGACAAACACTTCCCCCCGGGTATAAATTGTGTTCCTTTGAAGCAGATGTTCACGCTGAAGAAACAATCAGAGACTTGAATAACTCACAGAATCTGCCTCAGAAAGCCCATGATATTGTGTATCTTGTATGGAAAGAGGGATGTAAACAATATAATGTGATAAATATGCTGGCCTACAAGTGGCAAACGTACATGGAGATGCCAGAAAGGCTTCCCAGAAGTGACGGCTAATGGGAAATCTGAAGGACTTATGTAGTATCTCCTTCTGCTTTAAAGAGTCTGTTTTCATGGAAGTTATTTTACAATTCAGTATAGGTAACTGATCTGCATGCAAATTCTGTCCTGTCTGGTAGAGGTTCAATTAACCTGCTACTCCCCACGTTGTGGGAAAAAAAGGCAGCTTGGAGCTGGGCACTGTGTTGGCGCCTGTAATCCCAGCACTTTGGGAGGCCGAGGAGGGTGGATCACTTGAGGTCAAGAGTTCGGGAACAGCCTGGCCTACATGGTGAAACCCTGTCTCTACTAAAAATACAAAAATTAGCTGCGCATGGTGGCACGTGTCTGTAATTCCAGCTACTTGGGAGGTTGAGGCAGGAGAATCACCTGAACCTGGGAGGTGGAGGTTGCAATGAGCGAAATCTAGATACTACACTCCAGCCTGGGTGACAAGAGTGAAACTCCATCTCAAAAAAAAAGAAAAAGCAGTCTGGGCCTCAATTTTCATATTCATTTCTGTTTTCCTGATCCATAAATATGTCTATTCTCTTGATTTTCTCTTGTATTATAACATCTGCTAGTTGTTTTGTTTGTTTGTTTGTTTTTAAAGATGGGGTTTCACCATGATGGCCAGGCTGGTCTTGAACTCCTGACCTCAGGTGATCCACCCACCTCAGCCTCTGAAAGTGCTATGATTACAGGCGTGAGCGACTGCACCCAGCTCAACATCTGCTAGTTTCTTCATGAGTTAAGTAAAATCGACACGTGTTCATTTTTCTCTTAATTTCTTTTTTCCTTCCTTCTTTCTCTCCTTCCTTCCTCTTTTTTCCTTTCCTTTCCTTTTCTTTTTTCCAAATACCCAGGCTTCAAGGCAAATGTGTTATTTTTATTTTTTATTTTTATTTTTTCTGAGATGGAGTCTTGCTCTGTTGCCCAGTCTAGAGTGCAGTGGCTGCAACCTTCGCCTCCCAGGTTTAAGTGATTCTCCTGCCTCAGCCTCCTGAGTAGCTGGGATTACAGGCACCCACCACCATGCCTGGCTAATTTTTGTATTTTTAGTAGAGATGGGGCTTCACCAGCTTGGCCAGGCTGGTCTTAAACTCCTGACCTCATGATCCACCCGCCTTGGGCACCCAAAGTGCTGGGATTACAGGTGTGAGCCACTGTGTGCAGCCTACGTATTCATTTTTATATTGACAAAGACCCTCTCCCTAATGAAACTTTCAACAGGCTCCTCTGAGACCTCTTTTTGACTAGGTCTTGTCCTTTGGCCCTGTCTTGGACCTGCCTAGCCAATTATAGCAAGAATCCTGCCAAATCAGTTTAGGGATAATTCCCTGCCCACTTCTCCATCCACCCCTGATATCTGATCTATCTCATCACCCTCACTTGCCTTCAGGAAAGATCCTATTACGTCAAGGTCTGTTTAGCAAACATCCTCCTAGCCTTGATGTAATTTTCCTTCCATCTACTGACTGATTCTGCTCATTGACTATTGCAATAGTCCAGAAGAGTCTTCCTTACTGTTTTAACAAGTGTCAGAATAATTTTTTCTTTAACAGTATGAGCGTCATAATTTTACCTTTTTCTGAAAATTACTTTTTTTTTTTTTGAGACGGAGTTTCACTCTTGTTACCCAGGCTGGAGTGCAATGGCGCGATCTCGGCTCACCGCAACCTCCGCCTCCTGGGTTCAGGCAATTCTCCTGCCTCAGCCTCCTGAGTAGCTGGGATTACAGGCACGCGCCACCATGCCCAGCTAATGTTTTGTATTTTTAGTAGAGACGGGGTTTCACCATGTTGACCAGGATGGTCTCGATCTCTTGACCTCGTGATCCACCCGCCTCAGCCTCCCAAAGTGCTGGGATTACAGGCTTGAGCCACCCCCCCCGGGCACTTTTTTTTTTTTTGAGACGGAGTTTCACTCTTGTTACCCAGGCTGGAGTGCAATGGCGCGATCTCGGCTCACCGCAACCACTACCTCCATGGTTCAAGCGATTCTCCTGCCTCAGCCTCCCAAGTAGCTGAAATTACAGGCATGCGCCACCAGACCCTGCTAATTTTTGTATTTTTAGTAGAGACAGGGTTTCTCCATGTTGGTCAGGCTGGTCTCAAACTCCTGACCTCAGGTGGTCTTCTCACCTCAGCCTCCCAAAGTGCTGGGATTACAGATGTGAGCCACTGCACCTGTCTGAAAATTAACTTTTAGCAGATGAGCAGTGTTCCAGGCAGAGGACACCATAAGTGCAAAAGTCTGGAAACGAGGAAGAAACTACGGAGTTTGGAAAATTAAAACTGGGCCCCCAAGTCTGGACAGTAGTGAAGGGAATGTTGAGATATGAGACTGAAGAGGTAAGCAGGTGCCAGATAACGAAGGACCCCACAAACCACATTAAAAGAGTTTGGATCTTATCCACAGGGTGAGAAGAAGACATTAATCTGCTGTAAATAGAGAGTGCCATGATCAGAACTTTAGGAAATGTGGAGCGCTCATTGAAGTAGTCAAGACCAGAGGCAGAGAGACTATTTAGAAGGTTACTGCAGAAATCCATGAATAAGACGAAGCTCACGCAAAATAGGTAATACCCGTGGGACTGGAGGAAAGAAAGTACCTTTGAGAACTTTCAGGAGGCAAACAGACTTAATTGACTGGATGTGCCAACTTAGGTGTTGGGCTCCACGAGGACATCCAGATTTCTAATTTGGACCACTGGGTGGTGCCATTTAATGAGAAACAAAACAGGAAGAAGCACATTTGCCGGGAGGAGTGGAGGTGACAAACTTTAGACATAATGAGTTTGAGGTGCCCGTGGGGGCTCAAAATGAGATAATGCTGGGTTTAAATACAATAACAGCTTCGAAACCCATTGGCTGTGTACTGAGCAACACACTCTCTGGATTTCATCTGTAAAATGAGCTCTAGTCTTAAGGGGTTTTGTGATAATTAGTGAGCTCTATGGAAAACTTTTGAGCACAAGTAGAAGCCAAGACAAAGCCTTGATATTATTATTATTATTATTATTATTTAGGAGGCAGAGTCTCACTGAGCATGGTGGCTCACGCCTGTAATCCCAGCACTTTGGGAGGCTGAGGCAGGTGGATCACCTGAGGTTAGGAGTTCAAGACCAGCATGGCCAACATGGTGAAACCCCGTCTCTACAAAAATACAAAAATTAGCTGGACATGATGGTGGGTGCCTGTAAGCCCAGCTACTCGGAAGGCTGAGGCATGAGAATTGCTTGAACACGGGAGGCAGAGGTTGCAGTGAGCCGAGATCTCACCACTACACTGCAGCCTGGACGACAGAGTGAAACTCCATCTCAAAAAACAAAGAAGAAGAAGAAGAAGAGAGACAGAGTCTCACTATGTTGCCCAGGCTGGCCTCAACTCCTCAGTTCAAGCGATCCTCCCACCGTGGCCTCCCAAACTTGATTTTTTTGTTTGTTTGTTTTATTTTTATTATTTTGTGTAGCTTCTGATATATTATAACTCAAAAAGCCTTGTTTTTTTAAGGAGCACACTGTGTAGCGGAAAAGACAGACTTAAACAGATCATTGAAATGTGGTTCTTGGCTGAACATCATTGCTGATGCCTATAATCTCAGTACTTCGGGAGGCTAAGTTAGGTGGATTGATTAAGTTCAAGAATTCAAGACCAGCCTGGGCAATATGGCAAAATTCCCTTTCTACGAAAAATACAAAATTAGCTGGGCATGGTGGCTCTCGCCTGCAGTTCCAGCTACTCATGGAGCTGAGATGGGAGGATCACTTGGACCCAGGAGTTTAAGTCTGCAGTGAGCTGTGGTCACACCACTGCACTACTCCAACCTGGGTGACAGAGTAAGACCCTGTGTCAAAGAAGAAAGAAAGAAAGAGAGAAAATGTGGTTCTCCTAGAGGACTCTTCCTTTGAGCCTCTGCTCCTCCATCACGTCCTGTCTTGCAGGATTGACCCTCCCTTTCTATCCCTTCTCTATCTAACCATCTTCTTTTAGAGTCAGAGACTCACTCTGTCACCCAGGCCGAAGTGTAATGGCCTGATTATAGCTCACTGCAGCCTTGAACTCCTGGGTTAAGGTGATCCTCCTGCTTCAGCCTCTTCAGTAGCTAGGACTACAGGTATGTGCCCAGCTAATTTGTTTTTTGTGTGTGTGGAGATGGAGTCTCCCTCTGTTGCCCAGGCTAGTCTTGAACTCCTGGCCTCAAGCGAGCCTCCTGTGAGCCACCACAAAGGCCTATCTACTATCTCCTGGCCATTCCCTTACATTAATTTGTAAGCTCCCTGTTTTCAAGAACCTTCACGTCCGCTCTGTCTCACCCTGGCCACACCCTGGACCTAGCACCTAGAACTGTTATGTTTCTGAAAACTTCAATTTTCATACACTGGTTTCCACCACAACATCCTGTCTTTTTATATTCTGAATAAATCCTGGGGCCCATAGTGACCCAGTCAGGACATATAACACAATAGAAGAAACCCAGTCTAGTAACCAAAAACTAATTTAAATCTCTACTTAATTTATCAAGGAAACATCAGAGGCAGTGGAAAGGGCAGTGGAACAGGAGCACATTTTAATGGACAGCCCAACATCTTAAAATCCTCTCTCTCTGCCTAGGGTGGTGGCTTATGCCTGTAATCCCAGTACTTCAGGAGGCCAAGGCAGGCTGATCACCTGAGGTCAGGAGTTCGAGACCAAACTGATCAACATGGTGAAGCCCCATCTCTACTGAAAATACAAAAATTAGCTGGGCATGGCAGCACATGCTTGTAATGCCAGCTACTCAGGAAGCTGAGGCAGGAGAATCACTTGAACCCAGGAGGCAGAGGTTGCACTGAGCCAAGATTGTGCCACTGCACTCCAGCCTGGGCAACAGGGTGAGGCGCCATCAGAAAAAAAAAAAAAAAAAATCCTCTCTCCCATTCAACATTTTCTACTTGGATGGTATTTCTCCCCAAAACTATCCCTTCCAACTCCCCTTAGCCCACACTGTTTTTCCAGATCTCTCTCCCACTCAGCTCTTTCTCTTACCATATTATCCTCCAGTTTCTGGTCTGTTCTCTTTACCTCACTTTGTTTTTGTTTTGTTTTGTTTTGTTTTGTTTTGCTTTTGTTTTTTAATTTCTGCCCACAGGAGCGCTAGCCCCGCCTCCCTGCATCCCCTCACTTTGGTTTTGTATAATGTAGAAGAACCTGAACCTGACCTAACAAACAGAAATCATGTCTCCCTGACATCCTCCCACCATCCATGGTTTCCCTGCAGTCTTACAGCTTTTTTTTGAAACAAGGCCTCATTCTGTCACCCAGGCTGGAATGCAGTGGTACAGTCACAGCTCACTGCAGCCTCCACCTCCCGAGTTCAAGTGATCCTCTCACCTCTACCCCCACCCCATTCCCTGAGTAGCTGGAACTACAGGTGTACACCACCATGCCTGGCTATTTTTTTTTTTTTTTTTTTTTTTTTGAGACCAGATTTCATCATGTTGCCCAGGCTAGTCTTGAACTCCTGGCCTCACGTGGTCCTCCCACCTCGGCTTCCCAAAGTGCTGGGACTACAGGTATGGGCCACTGTGCTCAGCCTTACTGCTTACTGCTGCAAGGGGAGACAGACACCTCCTCCAGAAACACTTCTGTGACCTCATATTCTGTGCTAGGTGCCCCTCCTCAGTCATGGCGTCCATCACACAGGTCTGGAATTTTTGTCCTACCTGACTGTCTCGGCCGCCAGATTGTGAACTCTCTGAGGATGAGGACCATGTCTTTCCTTTTATCATCCCTTCCGTGTAAGCCAGAATTTGTGGCACACATTTACAAAATGGCCCTTAGATGTGACCTAGACAGTTCCTTGATATAACAATTTTCTCATGCTGATGCAGGGATTAGAAGTGGGCGAACAGGCAAAGGAAGAGATATAAGGGAAGGAAAAATCGGCATTTATTTATTTATTTATTTTTACCACTTGCTAAAAGCCAGACACAGTGCCAAGCATTTACATTATTATATTCTTTAGTCTGGACCTCTCTATGAGCCAGGTAATGGTATATACATTTTATAGATAAGGAAACTGAGGTTTATAGAGATCAAGTAATTAAGGTTGCATTATTACATGGGAGTAAGTAGCAAGGCTTGGATTCAGTTCGACTCCAAAAATCCATGTCCTTTCCACACACTGTGGAACGTTTACAATGTTTACAACCCATTGGCTTATTTACTGAAAAAATAAATGGGATAAACAGTCAATTCTCAATGCAAGATTAGGCCAATTAGTATCTTTTACTCTTCAGATCCATTTTCAGGCCAAAATTCTTATATTTTCAGCTCCCTACTGCTTATTTGCATTTACATTATCAAGAGTATGTGTTGGCCAGGCACCGTGGCTCATGCCTATAATCCCAGCACTTTGAGAGGCTGAGGCGGGCAGGTCACTTGAGCCTGGGAGTTCAACACCAGCCTGGGCAACACAGAAAACCCCATCTCTACTAAAAATACAAAAAATTAGCCAGGCGTGGTGGTGCATGCCTGTTATCCCAGCTACTCGACAGGCTGAGGCAGAAGAATCGCTTGAACCTGGGAGGTAGAGGTTGCATTGAGCCGAGATCATGCCATTGCACTCTAGCCTGGGTGACAGAATGAGGCTCTGTCTAAAAAAAAAAAAAGAGAGAGAGAGAGAGAATATGCTAGTGTGTCTCTATGAAGTTGGATGTGTGTATGTCAATGTTTCACTGTTGGTGTGCGTGTATGTGGCCTGTTTGTTGTCCCAAGACTGTGAGGATGCTTAACTCTACTTCCTCCCCTCCCTTTCCTTCCTAATTCTACTTAAATACTCTAGGCCTGTCCGCATGTAAGGTCCTGCCTGGGGAAGTTGTTCAGTGTTGTTCTCCCCCGCCTTCCCTGACCCCCCTCTTTCTGAGCATTTTTAGCACTGGTGGTTTCCTCCAGCTGTCATCTGGTTTCTCTTGCTGCCAATGATTTTGGCTTTCCCCCAGCAACAGTCAATGGGGAAGATATTCAATTGGTTCAGAAACACCCTCTCAGCCAATAAAACGTTAATACATTGAAATCCACTTTCTTCTCCCTTCCTCCCCGATAAGCCCTGACCAATGAGATGCTGGTTTTGTCACTTACTGCCAATCAGGTATTTTAGAAAACAAAATACTGTAATACTGTACAAAGATTACAGAATTGGGACTAGAGATGGCAGAAAAGTGTAAATGCCCATTCCGCAGCCCATTCCTGGAGGTTCCCTCCAGGAACCCTGGCTCTCCCACCTCCATTACAAACATAGTGGCTGGACAAATGCCCAGATTTCCTCTGTTTGAACCACAGAAGCAGAGAATCTCAGGGGCAGGAGGGGCTTTAAGAAACTGGCTCAACTTATTGCTTCAACTTCCTCCCCCACCTCAAACACATACTCATGCACCACACTTGCCATCCCACAAAATGACTTTCCCAAATTCTGCTTGAACTTCTCTAGGGACAGGGCACTCACTTCCTTGCCATTCAAGGCCTCTTCTTTTTCCATTTCCCCTTTTTACCTCCAGGACCAGATACTTGAACTGTTTCAGTGCCTCCTTACTTCCTGTTATTCCCGTTTCTGTTCCTCCTTATCTATCTACACCCCAGCTCAGGCCCGTGGGGGCATTAAGTAGGCAGATGGGAAACAGCTCACTGTGGCTCTGACAGGGAAATATGTGCCCCCACACCCGCCCCATCTCTAGCAAGAACTTGTTGGACTGCTATTAGGTAAAGCCTGCCTACAACCTGGGTCTTGGAGGGGTGGTAAGGCAGACACTGTTCCAGAAAGGGGTCAGGCCTTCCTGGGATTGAGGGCTGGCATGCCCATCACTTCTCTTTGATGAGCCAGCTCTCTCTGCCTCTCTTTCACTCTAGCTCCCGCTTACTTACCCAATCACAGAGGTGGCCCTAAGCTCAGTCTCATTCTCAGAAAAACTTACTTATGCCAGTGAGAACCCTTCTCAGTGGGCAAAGGGGTTTCTCTTTTTTTTTTTAAGAGATGGAGTCTCACTCTGTCACCAGGCTGGAGTGCAGTGGTGAGGTCTTGGCTCACTACACTGCAACCTCTACCTCCTGGATGCAAGCCATTCTCCTGCCTCAGCCTCCCTGGTAGCTGGGATTACAGGAGCACACCACCACGCCCGGCTAATTTTTGTATTTTCAGTAGAGACGGGGTTTCACCATGTTGGCCAGGCTGGTCTCCATCTCCTCACCCCCAGCTGTCATCTGGTTTCTCTCGCTGCCAATGATTTTGGCTTTCCCCCAGCAACAGTCAATGGGGGGGCCGGGCGCGGTGGCTCAAGCCTGTAATCCCAGCACTTTGGGAGGCCGAGGCGGGTGGATCAC
>NW_016107856.1:356640-359860 GCF_001604975.1 Cebus imitator
TTTTGTATTTTTAGTAGAGACGAGGTTTCTCCATGTTGGTGAGGCTGGTCTCGAACTCCTGACCTCAGGAGATCTGCCCCCTCGGCCTCCCACAGTGCTGGGATTACAGGCATCAGCCACTGCAGCTTGCCCTAGTCTCTTATTCTATAGTCTCTTTTACTGTCTCATTGCTTCTCTTTGGTGTGGTGGGAGGCAGGATGGGGGCAGTATACAACCTCCCCTGCCCAGAATGCAGTGTGAACCACTTTAGGACAGTCACATAAATTGTTTGTATTTGTACTTTACATCTACTTATCACAGAGCTCTGCTCATTGTACCATAAGCTCGTAGTATCAAGTTCCATAAACATACTCTCTGCAGTCTCATTTGGCTAACTAGATGAAACAAGTAAAGATCACTCTAGTCTTGTCTCCATCTTCTTCAGCCTGGTTGGTAGGAGGCCCACGGGAGGGCCACGGGGCCACAATTCCTAGTAGTGGGAATCATGTTTCCTGGAGAGAAGAGAGTGTGGGCAGTCTTTTCTCACTGGTGCAGAGGGAGCAGGCGCTGTGCTGCCTGGTGTGGAGTACAAAGTGCTGTGGAAGGCACTGCCTGGTACAGAACTTGATTAGCAAAGCCCAGCGCCAGTAAGCATAGCACGTAAAACCACTGCAACCTCCACACCCTGCCTCAACTCCACAGGCCCAGCTTCACATTCCAAGCAGTGTTTGGCAGCCCAGGTAAGAGCTGCTGCGGCAGAAGTGCCTTTGGTTCTTCCATTCTTCCCTGTTGCACTTCAACCTCAGAGTCTTCTTTACCTGTAGTTTCTCCCTCAACCCCACATTCCAGTTCCGTCCCCAATCCCTGGCAGTCCTGCTTCTGCCTCTCAAAACTCCACATTCTTGCAAGCTCTACCTACCACCCTTGCCCATCCCTGTTCCATCCGTGACACACTGCCCAGGTTGTTGTTCTCCTCCTCCTCCTCCTTCTTATTCTTCTTTTGAGATGGAGTCTCACTCTATCACCCAGGCTAGAGTGTGCTGTAACCTCCACCTCCCAGGTTCAAGTGATCCTCCTGCCTCAGCCTCACGAGTAGCTGGGACTACAGACGCGTGCCACCACGCTTGGCTAAATTTTGTATTTTATTGTTTAGTAGAGATGGGGTTTCACCATGTTGGCCAGGCTGGTCTCGAACTCTCCTGACCTCAGGTGACCCGCACACCTTGGCCTCACAAAGTGCTAAGATTACAGATGTCAGGCACTGTGCCTGGCCCCTTTTATTTATTTATATATTTTTGGAGTTAGTGTTTTGCTCTCTTACCCACGCTGGAGTATAGTGGCACAATCATAGCTCACTGTAGCCTCGAACTCCTGGGGTCAAGCAATCCCCCTGCCTTAGCCTCCCAAGTAGCTGGGTTTACAGGTGCCACCACACCCGGCTAATTTTTCAATCTTTTTTTTTTTGGTAGAGATGGAATCTTGCTATGTTGCCCAGGTTGGCCCCAACATCTTGGCCTCAAGCAATCCTCCTGCCTTGGCCTCCCAAAGTACTGGGATTACAGGTGTGAGCCACCTCATCCAGCCCCAAATTCTTTCTCAAGCAAAGGCGCCTTACCCAGAGGTGAAATGCAGCTGTTTTAGTCCCTCCCTCTGCTCACGTATCAAGTATTCTGCCATTTCAGGGCACCTGGCTCCCTCACCTCAGATCCTTTTCCAGGTTATTCTTTTTACCTTTTTGTCTATTTCCTGCCAAATCATGTCCTGTTTGGTTTTTTTTTCTTTGAGATGGAATTTCGCTCTTGTTGCCAGGCTGGAGTGCAATGGCGAGATCTTGGCTCACTGTAACCTCTGACTCCCACGTTCAAATGATTCTCCTACCTCAGCCTCCCGAGTAGCTGGGGTTACAGGCATGCGCCACCATGCCCAGCTGATTTTTTGTATTTTTAGTAGAGACATGGTCTCTTCACGTTGGTCAGGCTGGTCTGGAACTCCTGACCTCAGGTAATCTGCCTGCCATGGCCTCCCAAAGTGCTGGGATTACAGGCATGAGCCACTGCACCCAGCCTTTTTTTTTTTTTTTTTTTTTAATGAAATTTTATTCTAATTTCACGTCTTCTAGGCATTCTGCTGGGTTTACACTGGCAGATTCTGGAGACCCTGTTCCATCTCCAGATAGTCATAGGGGTAACCTCTCATGTGGCCATGGCTCTGACCTTTACTATTTTGAAAGTATTTTAGCATTTGTTCCCAGAACAACTTTGTGGGAGCAGATACTATTAGTCCCATACAAGCAATCGAAGGCTCAGCATCAGTGACTTACCCAAAACCACCCAGCTAATAAGATGCCCAGCCCCAGCTTGAATCCAGACCCACTGGCTCCCACTCCAGTGCTCTTCCTACTGCTGTGAAACCCAGACCCCTCAACTATCACCCTTGTTACTAAGTGCCCATTTGTGTTGATATAGTTGTTCTTGTTATCCTGCACCTTCATGTTCTTGTCAATTGTATTTGTAGCCACGTGTTTACCACGTCTCCTTCCTGTGATTGGGAACCTTCAGAGGTGAGGGACGGAATTTTCCTTTCTCTGTTGGTCCCTCAGAATCCAGGATAGGGGTCTGTCCAACCAAAGGAACGGACCCTGGGGGTAAAGGCAGGCACTGTGAATGTGGATCTTTGCCACCTTCAAGTGTACATGGAGAGTGGATGTGGACAGAAAGTTGATAATAACAAGTACGAGCAGCTGCCATTTGTTGACAACCTACCAGGTGCTGAGCATTTGCTAGTTCTTTATTTACATTATTTAATCTTCACAACAAACTTCTAAGGGAGGTATTATTATTGGCAAATGAGAAAGCTAATGCTCAGAGACACGGAGTTAGGATGCAACCACATCTGTCTGACCCCAAAAGGAACATATAAATAGCAGAATTCAATTCAGATTTTAAAAATATGGACCGGGAGTGGTGGCTCATGCCTGTAATCCCAGCAATTTAGGAGGCCAGGGCGGGTGGATCACCTGAGGTCAGGAGTTCGAGAACAGCCGGGCCAACATGGTGAAACTCCGTTTCTACTAAAAATACAAAAATTAGCCAGGTATGGTGGCAGGCACCTGTAATCTCAGCTA
Source organism: Cebus imitator (assembly GCF_001604975.1). Lineage (NCBI taxonomy): Eukaryota > Metazoa > Chordata > Mammalia > Primates > Cebidae > Cebus > Cebus imitator. Next base: position 359,744 of record NW_016107856.1, read on the forward strand.
TTCGGGAGACTGAGGCAGGAGAATTGCTGGAACCCGGGTGGCAGGGGTTGCAGTGAGTGGAGATCGTGCCACTGCACTCCATCCCTGGCAACAACAGTGAGACTCTGTCTCAAAAAA
>NW_016107856.1:360195-373934 GCF_001604975.1 Cebus imitator
CACACACACACACACACACACACGCACACCACTTATACCTATCACCACCACCCTGGATTTCCTAGCCCCAGGGTGAGGGCTATGAGGGGTCAGGGGTCAGGTTCGCTAGGACCCTAGTCCTTGCCCCCTTCCCTGGTGCTAAATAAAAGTGAATAAATACTAAATAAATACAACTGGGGCCCAGGCCCACCCTGCCTTCCCCCTCCCTCCTGTGACCTGCAGGCAGAGGGGGCAGTTTAGATGAAGGACTGTCTCTCAGCCCCTTCCATCCACTAACCCGTCACTGCCTCCCAGGGCAGGAAACCAGGGCAGGGCCAGCCTGCGCATTAGGGAAGAGAAGAGGGGCAGGTCTCACACCCACAGCCCCTCCCCACTGAGTCTTAGCATGAGGCAGCTGCAGGAACCCTCTCTTTCTCCCAGCTGAGTCCGAGGCCCCGGTGCCCAGAAAGGGCAGCCGGGATAGTGAGGTTATTTCCTGCCCGCCCAGGTGCGCCGCCGAAGGATCTCCAGAATCTGTGCTCTTCGGTGCAGCCAGTCCTGGGGAGTGGGGCGTGGTGGTGAAGTGGTTGGCTGGGGCACAAAGAAGCTGTATCGCAGGCGTGCGTTCTGGGGATTGCCAGCCACTAGGACTTGCAGTGTCAAAGGCTGGGCCAGTGGCCCGTGGCCTGTCAGTGTCTCCGAGGCTGCGGTGGCCCCACTGTAGCGCAGGCTGACTGCCCCAGGCAGTACCACATCTGTGGAGGAGGGCATCAGCGTGTATTCGCCATTGAGGGCATAGGAACCATCTGGCAGCTTCAGGGCCAAGTAGACACTCCGGTGGCCAGGATTCCCCTGCTGCCGGACAAGAATGTGGGTGGCTCCCGCAGGGATAGTGACCACATTGTTGTATCCGTACCTGTGTGGAAGGAGTAGACGGGGAGCTCAGGATCACCTGAACGCCCCCAGCCTTCTGAGCTGTGTTTATGTGACTGCATGTGCGTAGTGGCTGTCGCCCCAATCCTATGTGAGTGGTTCAGTCTGGATCAGAGCTATGTGCACATGTGCCCTACTGCCTCTTATCTCTGGACCTTTACGCCCACTGTTCCCTTACTGAGGTGCTCTTCCAAGCCCCACCTCCTTGGTATGTGTCCAATTCCTACCCTCCTTCTGAGACTCAGCTCAGAGTTCACCTCCAAGCAAGTCTTCCCTGATGCCCATAAGGGCGCTCACAGCACCCGGTTTGGACTCCAGCTGAACACATGGGACACTGCACTGTAACTGCTGACTCATCTATCTCCCACTAGACTGTGAGCTCTCTGAGAGTAGAAACAGTGCTGAGTTCCCCTCTGCATCCCCAGGACCCAGAATGTCCAGGAAGTTAGAGGGAGAGATATGGTAAAGAACCTGAATTTCCTGAAGGAGCCTGAGTGCTTGCTGCAGCCAGAACCATCCCCTCCGCACACCATGCACTTGTCAAACTTCTTCTTGGAGCCAATGATGCGGTCACAGCCAGCGTGGATGCAGCGGCCCTGGACACAGACTGAGGAGCTGTCCGGGGCACAGGGGGTCCCATCTACCACCTAAGGAGAAGAGAAAAAAACAATGCAAAGTTTCCTCCTAAGTCAAGAGGGGTTGGTAAATCAAACAAGACCCATGTCCCATCAGGGAAGGGATGTCAGAAAAGTTGGTTGAGGTAGGGGATGTAGACGGGTGAGTGCCAGCCACCATGTGGTGATAATCATAACAATAAAAATAATTATCACATGTAACATCTAGTCAGCATTCTCAGAGCACAGGCCAGTATGCTGTGTTTTACAAACACAAATCTCACCACCATTGTTTGAGATTTCTAGGGATGGAACATTAAGGTTTAGAAAGGTTAAGGAACCTGCCCAAAAGCCACACAAATGGCAAGCCAAGGAGCAAAGATTGTAGTTCTTTTCTTTTTTTTTTTTTTTTTTTCCCAGGGGGGGTTTTTTTTTTTTTTTTTTTTTTTTTTTTTCCCAGAGACGGGTTTTCACCATATTGGTCAGGCTGGTGATCCACCCGCCTTGGCCTCCCAGAGTGCTGGGATTACAGGCATGAGCCACCGCATCCAACCAAGACTGCAGTTCTTGCAAGAATTGCAGGTCTGTTTGGTCCCAGCACAGAGTGGTAAACCTTGATGGCACTGCCCCGGAATGGACACTAGAGGGCATCCAGCCCGTAGAAATTCTCAGGTTAAGGGCGAAGGGAGCAGATGGCTGCTAGGGCTTGTTTTCCTTTGTGCAGCTTTCAGACCACCACCCCATCACAGAGAGGGAGTGTCGGACTTCAGTCATCTCCAGGGGGCCTGGCCATTGAGGGACTAACTGTCCAGGAGCTGAATGAGGCCATGACTATAAATTGACAGAGAAGCCCACAGAAGAGGGGTCAAGAACTTGCCCCAAAGGTCACACATTCCATTCTCACCAAATGCAGCACTAGAAGATGGGGAGACAGAGAAAAAGAGCCCCAGGGAAATAGGATAGCTAGAGGGACCTGTTGGCCATGTATCTGGAGTCTGGGGCTCGTCTTCCTGATACCCATGTACAGATAAGTCTGAGTAGACTCCTGGACTGGGCTGGTGTGGCTGTGGGAGCAATGCTACTTTGGGGATCTTTGTCATCAGAAAGCAGAGGGAGCGCTGGGGGTGTGTGTGACCATGGACAGGGCCTGGGGGTGCCCTGGCCCTCACCCGTGGCTCCAGTACATAGTAGTAGCCCAGCGCCCGAGCCTGGCAGGTGAGTTTGCACTGGTCCTGGGGGGCCACGCCTGTGTAGCGAGGGACCCAGTCCATGGGCCCTGGGAAGCTCTTGAAGAGGTCGGTGCGGTGGTTGTAGGCAGCGCACTGCTCCTCGCGGAAGGTCAGGGCTGGAGGGTTGAAATAGACAGTCAGAGCCCCTCCTTCCTCATATCGCCCCACACCCCTCCACCCAGCCCCTCTGAGCTCTAGACAGCACAGCTCCACTCTTCTCCACAGATGGCCAAGGACAATTCCCAGAGGTTAAATGCACTCCACCCGGCAGAGGAGAACCAACACCCTCTTGGTTTTGCACTCAAGGGACAGTCCTTCCTGCTCTACTGTCCCCTCCCAAGGGCTCCCATCCCCGCAACTCCTTACCTGAGCCAGTTGGGCAGTCCTCAGTGTTGCAGGAGCGGAATCGGGTGCGGCGGCCCTCACAGTACTTGCCACCATTTCGGGGGACAGGCCTCGTGCAGTCTCGGGAGGAGAACTGGACACCACCCCCACAGGTCCGAGAGCAGTCGCCCCATGGTCCCCAGGGACCCCAGCCACCAGCCTGTGGAATCTGCAAAGGCACAGAATGGAAGTGGGGGATAAGTGAACTCTCTCCTGGGCTTAGGGCCAGTCCCCACACCCCCAGGCCCTTTACCCCACCCCGCCCTAGGATCTCACATTGAAGTCCTGGAGCTGGTCCACGTGGAGGCAGCGACCACCCATGCAGGCCTGTGCGGGCCCGCAGGGGGTGCCATCAGCCCAGGGTGAGTGCTTGGTCTGGCACATGGCATGGCCATTGAGGTGGCCAGAGCACCAGAGGGCAGCACAGGGCGGCGGCAGCTGCGGACAATGGCTTGAGTCGGGCCCAAAGGTCAGCTGGCACTGGCGGTCAGCATCATAGTCCTTGCCGGGGAAAGTCACAGGCAGATGCAGTGGAGCCTCTGGTTTGTCTAAGAGACAGTGCCCTGGGAAAGAGATTGGGGCACAAAGTCAGCAACGGGTTTAAGGGAGCACTCAGAATTGCCAGCTGAAAGCTTAGGCTCCCTGGGGCCTGATGGAACCTAGAAAAACAGGCCGGGCGTGGTGGCTCACGCCTGTAATCCCAGCATTTTGGGAGGCTGAGGTGTCAGGATTTCAAGACAAGCCTGGACAACACGGTGAACCCCCGTCTCTGCTAAAAATACAAAAATTAGCCAAGCGTGGTGGCACCTGCCTATAATCCCAGCTACTCAGGAGGCTGAGGCAGGAGAATCACTTGAACTCGGGAAGTGAAGGTTGCAGTGAGCCGAGATCAAGCCATTGCACTCCAGCCTGGATGACAGAGCAAGAGTCTGTCTCAAAAAAAAAAAAAAAGAAAAAGAAAGGAGAAAAAGAGAAAAACAACTCTAGGGCTATAAGAAGCTTTAAAGTTTTTAAATTTATGATTTATATTTTAATTACTTTATTTTTAGACAGAATTTTGCTCTGTCATCCAGGCTGCAGTACAGTGGCATGATCATGGCCCACTAAAGCCTCAAACTCCTGGGCTCAAGCAAACTTCCTGCCTTGGCCTCCTGAGTAGCTGGGATTACATGTACCATGTCCAGCTAATTTTTTTGAATTTTTTTGTAGAGATAAGTTCTGCTACGTTGTCCAGGCTGATCTCAAACTCCTGGTCTCAAGCAATCCTCCCACCTCAGCCTCCCAAAATGTTGGAATTACAGGTGTGAGCCACTGTGCCTACCCCTGTAAGAGGTTTTAATGGGCAGCTACAATGTATTTTTTATTTTTTTTTAGAGATGGGGCTTTACCATGTTGGCCAGGATGGTCTCTATCTTTTGATCTCGTGATCTGCCTGCCTTGGCCTCCCAAACTGCTGGGATTACAGGTGTGAGCCACTGTGCCTGGCCCTGGGCAGCTATAATTTATTGGATGCTTATTATGTGATGAGCATTAGCTAAATGCTTGACCAGCACATATTTAATCATGACAAATACCTATGAGAGAGGTACCGCTATTATACTTATCTGACAGATCAACTACAAACACAGGTGAAGTAATTTACAGTCACACATCTACATCTGCTTAAATAATAGAAGAAGGGGCGGGGCATGGTGGCTCAATGCCTGTAATCCCAGCACTTTGGATGGCTGAGGTGGGAGGATTGCTTGAGCCCAGGAGTTCGAGACCAGTCCAGGCAACACAGTGAGACCTCGTCTCTATTTTAAAAAGAAAAACAAATTATTAACAACAACAAAAACAAAGCTGGGAGCTGTGGCTCATGCCTGTAATCCCAGCACTTTAGGAGGCCAAGGCAGGCAGATCACCTGAGGTCAGGAGTTTGAGACCAGCCTGACCAACATGGAGAAACCCTGTCTCTTCTAAAAATACCAAATTAGCCAGGCATGGTGGTGTATGCCTGTAGTCCCAGCTACTCGGGTGGCTGAGGCAGGAGAATCGCTAGAACCCGGGAGGCGGAGGTTGCGGTGCACTTAGATGGAGCCATTGTACTCCAGCCTGGGCAACAAGAATGAAACTCCATCTCAAAAATAAATAAATAAATAAATAAATAAAACAGAATAAAGATAGGAACCCAATTCTGCCTATTCTATTCTAACCAACTATAGAATACTTGAATTTGCCTCTCATCAACATCTCTGCCCAATGGCAGTCATCCTGCTATACTCGCATACCTCATTATGTGACAAGGTAATCACCTTCACAGCCAGCACAGTCCAGGGGTGGGCAGTTCTGGCCCTCAGAAGGTCAGCTCTAATTCTACTGAGCCAAAATTTGCCTCCTCTAGCTGTGGTATTTATTCTGGGAGGAAGTGAGAACCGCAGAAAGACAGCAGCATTTCTCACCCCTTCCCACACTGCAGAGGAAGCACACTTTTGGGAGGCAATTTGGCCCATTCAGAATGCCAGCAGAAGTGAGAGTGGCATGGAGGACAGGAATCGAGTCCTACCTAGGGAAAGGTGAGTGCCATCTGCTTACCATAGCCATTGTCCAGGAAGTCAGTGATGAAGCGGGCACTGCAGGGGGACCAGGGCTCCTCAGGATCCACATGAGCCATCACAGGGGCCATGACATGGCGAGAGGTGCTCAAAGGCCCATTCAAACTGCTGCATGGCTTGGAGTTGTCATGGAGCATGTTGAAGACATGACCTGTGGGAGCAGAGGCCCTGCTAGGGTCTGAGGGTCCCTTCCCCATGCCCTGAGGGGCTCCATCATAAATCCAGCTGCAGCTGTGGATGGTCAGATCCATTCCCCACCTCACCCTGCCCCTAGTCCCTTCCTTTCTGGTACTCTCAGGGCTCCCAGTATGTAGCCCCATCTCTTGCTCTGTCTCCTTTTCCCCAAAACATACTCAGGGCCCTTCCCTATCCACTTTTCCTTATAGCCAACATTCCCAACTGTGACTCCACCCATTCCCTCTCTGACTCCCCCTCCAAATACACACACACACACACACACACACACACACACACACAGTTCACGGTAGTTTCTACCAACTTAAATATTTAATAGAAAAATCTAAACATATATCTACACCTGGAGCAGAAAGGAGTAATAGCCCTGTACCTAGGCCTGGGGGAAGAAATACCTTGGGACCCCCATTAACACTCTGGTGAACTTGCTACCCCCTTCCCCAGCTCCTCCTCCCTAATACCTTTCTCACCCACCCCAGCTGGCCCATGGCCCCACCCCCACCTTACCCAGTTCATGAGCAGCAGTGAAGGCCGACTGGAGCCCATCATCCTCCACGATAGCGCAGCTCCGAGCCGGGTCGCACACAGTGCCTACATCAGCCATACCCAGTGTGTCGCAAGTGGAGACCCCACACAGGTCCTACGGAGAGGGATCACAGAAGGTAAACAGAGAGCCACGACACCTGGTCCCATTGTGATGAGATTCAGATTCCTGGGGACCTGGACACTGAGGACCCAGCACTGTCAGGATCTAGGAAGCCACACATGGCAGTGTGGCTGGGGCCAGGCACCATGTCCCACAACTCTAGGGCATCATTTACATCACAGTCTATGTAGTGGTACTTCTTAGAATTGTGTAGTGCATGGCCTGCGGTGCTGACTGGGGCCTCACCTGGCGGGTGAACAGAATGGCCGTGTCAAAGTGGTCAGGGTCCGAATCCTCAGGGGTGTTGAGGCCCTGCTGCCAGGCACAGAAGCTGCGCAGGGTCTGGGCAGCACTGGGCCCCACTTGGGGCCCCTCCTCGCCTGACCCCAGGATCACTAGCCGAGTCACCACCAAGCTGACAGGATTGCGGATGCTTGGGTGCTTGAAGGCCTTGGCTGCTGCTGCCATCACCGTTAGCAGGTAGCGCTTCAGCCCCGCACCGTGAAATGCGGCCATCTTGTCATCTGCCACCACCAGTGTCTCCACGAATCTACTCAGTGAAGCAAAGCGCTGGAGAGAAAAAGGGAAAGGAAGATCCTGAAATAGCCTCAGACGCATGGGTCAATTGGTTCTCCCCTCCCTCACTTCCTGGGTCTGGAACTTGGCATCCTCAGCTGGGGCCCACACACCCCACTGGATTCCTGATTCCTTACTCCTGATGGGTCTTGGTCGGGCCCTTCCCCCAACACCAAATCCCATGGCTTTTGTGGTAACTCTGAGGAGTCAGCAGCTGGCTCTAAGAAGGGGAGGGAAGGGGACGCCACATCCCAGGGCTGCAAGAGCCCCAGAGGTGAAAGCAGCCTGGTCTGCCGTCAGGAGGGACTTTGGGGTCCTCCAGGGCTGCGTGTGGCTGGGGCCTGTGGAACCAGGGCTAGAGGGCTGGGCTGCAACGTGTCTGCCCTGTGTGGTTGGAGGAACGATTCAGTCAGCAGCTAGGGCCAGGGCCAGAGCTCAGCGTGGCGGGTGTGGAGGGAGCGTCTGGTCTGGATTAAAGCTGGAGAGGGAGGAGGGAAGGGAAGAAGGGGGAGACCAGGAGTGGGAGGGAGAAAGGATGGAGCCTCAGGCAGCCTCACAGTCCGGCCACAGTGTGGGACGGGGATTGACCAGGAGGAGGTACGGGATGCCCTCCCTCTCTTGCCACTCCTGCCCTAGTTTGCAGTTTGCCACAGTGATTTTAAAGGCAGCATCAGAAGCCAGAGACCAAACCCTCGGGCCTCAAACCTGACTCCTTTAGCTGGGGGTGGGGGATGAAAATCAAATTTGGGGCAGAGAAAAGAGCCAAGGCCATGGGGCTATTAGGAGACCTTTGCTGCTGGGGACTGTGGCCAGCAGAAGATGCCATGGCCAGGCAGGGGTGCAGCGGGGAGGGGGAGCAGTTATTCCCACTTATTCCCAGCCACCTCTGAGAACTCTCGGTGGGTCTGGCTAGGAGAAGGGTAAAGGGGAGAGGCCTGAGCCTTCCCTAGAAAGGAGGCTTGTGGAGACAGGAAAGGCAGGCAGAAGGGAGGGAAGCAGAGTGGCCAGAAGTCGAAGTGGGTGGAGAGAGGGTGAATAGGGGTCAGTAGGACAGACATGGTGGGAGGACGCGGCAGGACACAGACTCCAGGGTTGCCTACCTTGGCTCTTCGGGGTCTGGGGCTGGGGCTTCCAGGAGGAGCCTTGACGTTGCACATGGGACCTTGGCCGCTGGCAGGACTCTTCCGGCGTAGGATGTGAGCCCCAGGACCCCCAGCGGAGTTAGGGGTGCCTCCCTCCAGGGGCTGGAGGTGGAGTTCAGCCCCCCGGTACTGTAACACCCCTAACAAGGCTCCCCCATCCCAGTGCAGCGATGCCACCGACTCCGGATCTCCATTGATGGTACCAGTCAGGTAGGTGCCAGGCTCTGCTCCTCCCAGCAGCTCAGGCGCCTGGCCCAGGTACTGCACTGTCAGCCCCTCGACCTGCACGCCGGAGTCCTGATCCAGCTCTAGTAGCAGCGTCTCCCCAAAGGCCTGCAAGCGGCACAACAGTCTGGCAGGGGCGCCTGAGCCAGGCAGGATGCTGCCGTTGAGCTTCTCTGGAAACACGATCTCCTCCTCCCGTGGGAGGGGGCTGGCCAGCTGGGCTGAGGGCAGGAGAGAGGCCAGCAGTAGCAGAAGCAGCCACACCAGCCCGGAGAGCGGCACAATGGGGAGCTGGAGGCAGGGCTGGGCTCCCCACAGCCAGCGCCCCGCCAAGCCCCTCCGGGGATGTGAGCCCGTCTGGCACATGGCACTGGTACTGCTGCTGCTGGGAGGGACTGAGGCCGTCTGGGGCACCAAGTCCTCCACACCCGAGCTTTGGAAAGCTCTCCTCTGTAGCCTGGGGGCTTCGACTCCTGCCAAGGTCATAGGCAAAGTTTTCAGAAGGGCTGGGGACCTTTAGAGGAAATGGAGAAAACTTAGTCCTCGGGCTTAGGAGAGGTGCCCAGGGGTCTGGCTTCTCCAAACTCTCCTCCTGAGCTCTCCTTTCCTGGATCTTTGTCTCTCCCTGCCTGTGTCTTCTGCAGCTTCTCTGGGCTCTCCCTCTGTAGGACTCTGTCTGGGCCGCTTCTGTGCCTGTCCTGTCTCTGCCTTCTTCCGCCGTGCCTTTGTCTCTGTCTCTGTCCTCCTCTGTCTCTCTCGTGCCTGCCTATGTGTCTGTGGGTCTCCCTGTGGGTTCTCCCCAGCCTCTCTCCGCGCCAGCTCTTTTAAGCAAGTGAGCTTCTGCGATTGGCTGATCTCTAAGCCACTCAGCTGAGCTCTGTCGGTGGGACTCAGAGGGGTGTATCATCGCTTCCCAAAATCCTAGTTTTTGTTTTCCTTTAAAAAAAAATGGGACTTGCCCAGGGGAGGGGAATCTCTAGCAGCCGAATGGATGTAGGCACTGGGCCAGCTGATGACACAGCCTTTTCCCAAACCCCACAATCAGCCCTCAGCTGTCTCTTTTCCTTTTTGGTGGGACAGAGCCCCAGGAGAGGCAGAGAGTGAGGGAAAGGGCCTGGAAGGCACGCACAGATAGGATCACATTCCTGGGAGAATTCCTGCTCTTGCAGCCTAACCTAGCATGGCCTCTCTTTTCTCAAGACTTCCTCATGCTGCCCTTTGGCCCTAGTGGCTGGTTTCCAGGGCTAAGGGGACTGAGTGAGCTGCCTGAGAAAAGAGGGTAGGGAACAGGTAAGGAGGCATCAAGAGGGAAGAACAAAGAAACGAGGGAGCTTGACATGGCTCAGGATAGAACTGAGCAGCTGGGAAGAGTGAAAGAGGCAGAGCAATGTGGGGAGGCAAGGAGACAGTGATCAGGGAGTTTACTGCCCAAAGGTAGGATGATCCAGCTTGGAATGAACATACGGAGGCGGCAGATGACAAGGCAAGCGGGGTTAACGACTTTTCCTTTTATAGAAGGCAGATCCAGGGTGGCACCTCCTTTTTTTCTCTCTCTCTCTATTTCTTTTTCAGAGTTTCACTCTTGTTGCCCAGACTGGAGTGTAATGGTGTGATCTCAGCTCACCACAACCTCCGCCTCCCAGGTTCAAGTGATTCTCCTGCCTCAGCCTCCCAGAGTAGCTGGGATTACAGGCATGCGCCACCACACCTGGCTAATTTTGTATTTTTAGTAGAGACAGGGTTTCTCCATGTTGGTCAGGCTGGCCTCTAACTCCCGACCTCAGGTGATCTGCCCACCTTGGCCTCCCAAAATGCGGGATTACAGGGGTGAGCCATGGTGCCTGGTCCCGGCCAGCACCTCCTCTTTTCTAACGTCTCTTCTCTGCCTTAGGCTCTCCCTTCCTGAGTTAACACTACCCACACCCCCTCCAAGGCCCGGAACAGCTATTCCGCCTCCATTTCCCCCCAGGGTTCCCCTCCCCACTTCCTGACTCCCAATTTCCCTGGCCCAGCTCCCAGTAGCTTCCCCTAGGCTCTTGGCCCTGCTCCTACCCACTCCCAACTGCCCTAAACCCTCCCCCAGCCTCAAGTCAGACATCCCCCAGCATAGGCAAGCCTTGCTCTCAGGAACCCAGATTCACCCAGTATCAATCTGGGGGAATCCCCACCTGGCTCGCAGGGCCCACTCCACCTTGCCTTGAGAACCCAATGGTTCCTGGAATACCTAGTAATCTTTTCTTTTTCCTTCTCCCTGGGGCAGGGAGAGGGTAGAGGCAGCATTGTGCATATAGGGAAATTAGGGTACTGGGAGAAATCCATTGCCTGGGTGGGGCGAAATGCTGGGGAGGAAGAGGTGGTGTTAGGGAAAGGAAGCAAATTATTCCTTTGGCTTTGGACAGAAGGGAACTCAGAAAAGAGGTCTTGGGTGTGATCTCTCAAGGCAAGGAAGGGTTCAGAAGTAGGGGCAATTTCTGCTCACTCCATCTTCTGGCTGCTTGTTTCCCCAGGAAATCCCCAGGAAGGGGAATGCAGTCAGCTGTCCCTTTCCTTTCCCAGAAGTGGACCACCTTCTCCTGCCCCTCGTCCCCTATTCACTCTGCTTTGTCACCTCCTGTCCCCGGCATATCTTATATCGTATCCGTCAGAATGCTTCCTCTCCCCCTCCCTTCCTGCTCAGGTTGGTAATACCTGCCCTGGTGCCTATCACTTTCTGGATCACCCACCCCCTCCTCGTGACTGCCAGACCCACCTCTTGACGCACCACTTGCCTGCCCCTGGTCCTAAGCCAATGGGCCTGGGGCTAGAGGAGTCACACAAGGGTTGGGAGACCAGAAGGGGCAGGGGCAAGAGGAGCTATCACCAGAGGACTCTACTACCCCTTTCCACTCCCCCATTTGAGATGAGGACAAAGGGGGTGACTAAGCAGTGAAAGACAAAGGGCTTTAGAGTGGCTACAGCAGCGTGTGTGGGGGTGTTGGCAGCAGGGAGAAGGCACAAAAGCTGCAGTGTCCTAGGCAGCCCCTCAGGAGCCCCCACCCCAGTCCCAGCTCAAGCTTCCCCCAGGGCCAAGCGGCCCAGAGTCTATCCTGACTTCTCCCAGGCTGGATCAAGGCAAATAAATGCAGTCCTTCCCATCCCCCACCACCATGGCCACATTTGCTGTGTTTCAACAATAGACAGAAAGAAGGCCCAGGGAAAGAGCAAGGAATGAGGAGGGTAGAGGGACCAAACCTCTGCCCTGGCTCCGTGGCAGCTGCCTTGTCTATCTACCCCAGGTCCTAGTCAGTTCCCACAGCCAAGGATCTGGCCCCACCCTTTGGTACTGTTCCCATTAGGTCAATTCCCAGGCCAGAAGTCTGGCTTCCCCTCTTTTTCTGCAGCGAAGAATTCCTCGTCTCTGCCTCCCGGTCTGTCTGCCCCACCCTGCTGCGCTGCTGGTGGGCTGTGTCCCAGGGATCCTGTCTAGGGGATATCTGGGGAAGGCCTCTTTCCAAGCTCAGACTTGGAGAGTTGTACAAACTCAACGAGTGGGTGGCCCAGCTGGAGTCAGGCTTAGAGGGAGAGGGAGAAAACAGGAACTAGCCTCTAAGCCTGGAAAAGTCTTTGTCCATACAGAATTGGGATCAGACTCCTGGTGCTACTACATTTCCACGCTGTTGGCCATTACTCAGGAGGACTAAGGCAGGGTCAGAAAGACGTTAGGAAAAAGAGGCTGACGCAAGACGGAAGTGGGGTGTGAGGCATCTCTGAGGGCCCTTCCTGGGTCTGTGATCCTGTAGTAGGTTCGGGAAGCCTGGCGGATGTCAGGGTCACCCACAGAGGACCTCTACTCCCCCATCTGGGATGAGGTGGCTCCTACACACCCCGGCACTCCCCTCCGCACCACCAATGCCGGTGGCCTTGCATCCTATTTTTTGTTTTGGTTTGGCGGGAGCCCTGAGACCCGCCCAGCCCCACTTAGTTCCTTTCTCCAATCTCAGTTTAGGACATCTGGAAATTAGCTGGCTTTCCTGACTCGGATCTTTTGGATTCAGGGCTCAGACACAATCCGAGAGCAAGACTAAAGCGGGAGGGCGGCCAAGGCGGAAGGGAGTAGGGAAGGAAGCTCCGCGCGTTTCCAAGATACGCAGGCGGGCTCGTCGAGAAAGCACGAAGTATTTGCCCCTCGCTGGAATGGCAATTTTCCCTTACTAGCTCCTAGAAAAGCCAGCCAGGAGCTGTGGGAGAAACCGCCCTCAGTAAAGATGACGACAGTCACCGTTATCTAAACGCAAGTGAAGCCAAAGCACAGGACCCGGATGTTGTCAGGTAGCCGGTAGACGACCCTGCCAGCTTCCAAGAGGGCGGCTTCGCTGTGCGAATAGGTGAGAAGGCAACAAGGAGGCGCTCAGGAGTCACTTCCGCCCGGTTCTCCTTCCCGCAGTCTGCAGCCGGAGTAAGATGGCGGTGCTGAGGGCTCTGTGCAGCCTCCGCGGCGTCGCGGCCCAGGTGCTGCGGCCTGGGGCTGGACTCCGACTGTCGATTCAGCCCAGCAGGTGAGATCGAGGGCAGCCCGCGACGCACTTTATCCAAGGCTAGGGTTTCTCAGGTTGGGGACGCTCCATGGGCCTTGTGACTTCCCCCAGAAAATAACCCAGGCCTCTGACCCCATCGTCCAGCCCTGATTTCTTGGGCGACAGGATGCAGTGGCGCCCACTCTGGCGAAGGAGGGGAGAGGGTCTAGAGTTCATTCGGCCAGAGGTGAAATCAGCGGAGTGGGAGACTGCCTTTTAGCCTCAGTAATTTGCATGCACCTTTCCTGTCATTCCTGAGTAGAGCTCAGGCAAAGACCCAGAATGCCCGCTGTCTCTCTGTTGTTGACCTTGAATAAACACTTTTCTCAAGTTCATATTCACCTGGTTGAGTATATCAATATGATGAAAATATGAAGAAGCTAGAATCCCAACCTTGCATGCCCGGGGGTGATGGGTGAAGTTACTCCAGGAATAAATAAATAGTAGGAATTGAACCTCTAGAGTTCTGGCTTATTTTGCCAAAGCTACATTAACTTCAGATCAGTGACTTGGCATTAAAAATACAGGACATTGGCCGGGCTTGGTAGCTCACGCCTCTAATCCCAATTCTTTGGGAGGCTGAGGTGGGTGGATCACCTGAGGTCGGGAGTTCGAGACCAGCATGATCAACATGGAGAAACCTCATCTCTACTAAAAAAACAAAATTAG
>NW_016107856.1:374261-404504 GCF_001604975.1 Cebus imitator
AAAAAAAAAAAAAAAAAATCCAGGACGTCCTTCCTGGGTCCCCATGAGAGTGACTGGTAACACAGGAACCAAGTACTGTTCAGGACCTTGTCTAGGATCTGCCTTTAACTCCCCAGAGGTGTTCGGCAGTGGCAGCCAGATGCGGAATATGCACAGCAGTTTGGGGGACCTGTTATGTACCCAACCAAAGAAACAGCCCACTGGAAGCATCCACCTTGGAATGGTAAGTGACCAGAGTTGCTGTCCCAACCCACGCCCACCCCTGCCCCCAGCTAATTCCTTTTTTTTTTTTTTTTTTTTTGAGGCAGGATCTCCCTCTGTCTCCCTGGCTGGAGTGCAGTAGTGGAAAAGTGGCTCACTGTAGCTTTGAACTTAGGGGCTCAAAGCAACCTTCTGTCTCAGCCTCCCCATAAAGCTGGGACAACAGGGCTGTGCCACCACAACTAGCTAATTTTGAAAGCTTTCCTTTTGTAGAGACGGTCTTGCTATGTTGACCAGAATAATTTCAAACTCCTAGGCTCAGGCGATCCTCCCTTCTCAGCCTCCCAAAGTGCTGAGATACAGGCTTGAGCCACCATGCCCGGCCTCCAGCTGATTTCTAAGTGCTCTTGAGCTCTCTGTCTTAGGCAAGTTTTAGTCCCTATTCTGTTTGCTTCTTTCACCATGAAATTCACAGACATAAAAGTGATAATAACAGGTATTTGTTAAGTAGAGAAGGAAAGAAAGGATGTTGTAGAAGGAAAGAAAGGATGTTGTAGAAGAAAAGGAAGAATAGGTCCCAGTCAATACCCAAAAGTCCCTACCAATTTAAATCTTAGTGCCAGCTTTTTCCATGTTCAATATGTTTCAGGTTCAGTACCTTATCTCCCTCTCCAGACAAAGTGGCGGTTTTCCCATTGGTACCCCAATGAAACCTACGTGAATACAAACCATTTTTTCCCCTATCAAAACTAGCTCTTTCTTTTGACTTTTTATTTATTTATTAAAGACGGGGTTTCACCATGTTGGTCAGGCTGGTCTTGAACACCTGACCTCAGGTGATCCGCCGGCCTTGGCCTCCAAAGTGCTTGGATTATAGGTGTGAGCCACCACGCCCGGCCCCTTTTGACTTTTCATTTTGATCAGTGGTACCCTCATTCCCCTAATCCCTCAGGATTGAAAGTTTTTTTTTTTTTTTTGAGATGGAGTCTTGCTCTGTCGCCCAGGCTAGAGTACAGTGGTGCGGTCTCGGCTCACTGCAACCTCCACCTCCTGGGTTCAAGCGATTCTCCTGCCTCGGCCTCCCAAGTAGCTGGGATTACAGGCACCTGCCATAATGCCCAGCTAATTTTTGTATTTTTAGTAGAGACGGAGTTTCACTGTGTTGGCCAGACTGTTCTGGAACACCTGACCTCAGGTGATCCACCTGCACTGACCTCCCAAAGTGCTGGGATTATAGTCGTGAGCCACCGCGTCCAGCCAGGATTGAAGCTTTTTAGTCATCTTTGGCTCTTCTATCTTGCCCTCCATGTCTCTGTCCAGTATCCAAACCATGTAGATTCTTTCATAATGTCTCATATCTGGTCATCTCTCTCTTTTAATTTTCATTGCCATCATTCTTACTCAGATTTATCTTGTATTAGACTCTGATTATTTTAGGAGTCTAATATTCACTGAGTTTTTGCCACTGATGTTGTCCCCTTTCCATCTATCCTATACAATGTCATCACCTTCATCTTCCCCAAACATTATTTTACCATATTATTCATTCTCTTGCTCCAAAACCTTCAAAGACACTTCCAGTTACTTTCCACAAACTTACAGTAACAATATCTGAATGCTTACCATTTGCCCAACATTTTTGTATGCATTATTTTGTTTAATCTTTACAACAGTTCTATGAGAATATTACCCCAGTTGTGAGGAAATTATGGTCTAGGGAGATTAAAACTTGATTAAGGGCACACAGGCAGATTTGTACTCAAGTCTCTCAGACTCCAAAGCCCATGATGAAGAATTTTGATTGAAAAGATGGGCTCTGGTTTTAAATCTCAACTCTCCATTTACCAGTGAATAAAGTACCTATTTATAGCATTATTTTAAGGATTAAATGAGATAACATGTGCCTGGCACATGTAAGTCCCCCGTACGTGTTAATTGTTATTAATGATATTTACAGATAACTGAATCACTACCCCCTAATTTGTCCCAATACTCATCATCTCTCTCTTGGGAAGTCCCAATAAGAGTTCCACAGATGTTTACTTTCTTGTTTCTAAGATTTGGCCCATGTTGATTTCATAACCTGGAATGCCTCTTCTTCCTTCTACCTATCTAAATCATTTCCTATATTTAAGCTCAGATCCTACGTACATGAAGTCTTTCCACTGTTCTTTCCTTCTTTTAAAAACTTAGTGGCTAAGGCACTTTCTTGGTAACTTACAAATTTGACCTCTGTTCCTAGTTTTTCACATGTACTTCTTTCCCAAATTAAAACGTAAGCTTCTTGAGGGTAAACACTCATTTACTGGGAGTAAGCATTAGGTATACATTTTCTGACTGGTCGGCCATTCATTGGATACATTTGGAGGGCAGTATATCATAGTAGTTACAATGTTTGGATCCTGGAGCTAAACAGGCTAGATTAAAATCCTGGTACTGCCACTTACTAGCTTTGTGATCCTGGAAAAGTCATTGAAGCTCCATGGCCTCAGATGATCCAATAAAATGAGGATAATGATAGTACCTATTACTCATAAAGTGCCTAAGGTAGTTATATAAGCATTATTATTAAAAACATACTCTGTGCACACTGACTATGAACCATGAAAAAAAAAGTATTCTAGGAGATATAGAGTGAGATTCATGGTGTCTGTCATCAGAAAGTTTAGATCTTCCTTTTCCCCATCTAAGGGTCCCCTTCCTGGTTATAGTAGAGATTAGGAAATTAACAAAGTATGGAATGGTGAGTTAGAAGATCTATAGAGAGAGGTTAACTCCTTGCTGTCTTTTGGGGGATCCCAAGGGAATTGCCATTTGGCTCTGAACTATTTTGTACTTCTCAGACGTGGACCCTCCAAAGGACAACATAGTGAAGAACATGAAGCTGAACTTTGGGCCCCAACACCCAGCAGCCCATGGTGTCCTGCGACTAGTGATGGAATTGAGTGGGGAGAATGTGCGGAAGTGTGATCCTCACATCGGGCTCCTGCACCGAGGCACTGAGAAGCTCATTGAATACAAGACCTATCTTCAGGTGTGGGGGGCGAACAGAGGCCTTTTGGTGGGATTTCGGGTTGCTTTAATCCGGGCCTTGCCAGTTTGCTGCCCTTAAAATCTGAGGGGAGGAGGATGTTGAGAGGAGTAACCCGTCGAGGTTATTAGGACGCTCTTGGTTGGTTGGGTAGAGGGAAGTGGCAGGAGATGCTTGAGTCATTAGGATTTGGTTTATTCAGCAGCAGTGCTTTGAAGCTGGAACTACAGTCAACCTTTCTCTGGCTGACTTTTTGGCTGGCCCCTTTGCCATTACTTGAGTGCCTCAGTTTCCCTGTTACTATGTTATACTAGTGCGTCAAAGCCAGTGTCCCTAGGGACAGGGAAAGAGGGGAGAGACGTCAGCTCACTAAAATGAACAGCTGATTCTTGTATCTTCCAGCTGTCTACGTTTGTTTTCAAAACATTCAGTGAGTCAGAGCAAGTGAGAGAGGGGGTTTATGACAGAGTTTGCCATTTTTAGGAGAAATTTATGACCCAAATGATGAGGGTCAGATTTGAAGGAGCTGGATCTCTAATAGGAATCTGAAGTTTTTTTCTCACTGTCATGAAGAAAGCTCCTGATAACAGGATGGTAGGATTAGGATTTAGATCCAGCCCAGTCTCAGGGTGCGCAACGACTAGAATGCAATTCCCCAAGAGAGTCTTGGCAATGACAGTTTCTGGTCCCGGAGTCTGTGGGTTAACCCCTGCAGCATTATCTGCCGTCACAGTGACATCAGAATAAGAACAGGCTGTCCCAGCTAGTAGCATCTTAGCTCCACCCTTTTCCTGGAAGCTGAAGCTAGGTCAACAGACAGCTAGGACTTAGCTTTTTGCATTCTGGAGGAAAGACCGTTTCTACCTAGTGGTCTGTCTTCCTTGAATACCTCACTCTGCCGGGGCGTGGTGGCTCATGCTTGTAATCCCAGCACTTTGGGAGGCAGAGATGGGTGGATCACTTGAGATCTAGGAGCTCGGAAACCAACCTGGCCAACAAGGTGAAACCCCATCTTTACTAAAAATACAAAAATTGCCCAGGCATGGTGGCACACACCTGTAGTCCCAGCTACTTGAGAGGCATAGGCAGGAGAATCACTTGAACCCAGGAGGCAGAGGTTGCAGTGAGCCAAGATCGTGCCATTGCACTCCAGTGCCTGGGTGACACAGCAAGACTCTGACTAAAGAAAAAAAAAAAAAGATGAAACAAAAAGAAAAACCCTTCCTGATACTCCTTTTTTTTGAGTTGGAATCTCACTCTGTTGCTCAGACTGGAGTGCAATGGTGCAATCTTGGCTCACTGCAACCTCTGCCTCCCAGATTCAAGGGATTCTCCTGTCTTAGCCTCCCGAGTAGCTGGGATTACAGGCACACACCACCATGCCCAGCTAATTTTTTTGTATTTTTAGTAAATATGGGGTTTTACCATGTTCCCCAGGCTGGTTTTGAGCTCCTGAGCTCAGACAATCCACCCACCTCGGCCTCCCAAAGTGCTAGGATTATAGGCATGAGCCACCACGCCTGGCCATGATACTCCTAAGATTGCCCTTCTCCTTCAGTACCTCAGGGTTTTTTTTTTTTTCCCACACCTGTTTGTGAAAGGAAGAAAAGGAAAAATTAATTTATTTAAAAAATAAATGTATCTCAGGTTTTTTGTTGGTTTGTTTTTGTTTTTGTTTTTTGAGATGGGGTTTTGCTTTTGCTGCCTAGGCTGGAGTGCAATCGCACAATCTTGGCTCACAGCAATCTCCACCTCCAGGGCTCAAGCAATTCTCCTGCCTCAGCCTCCCAAGTAGCTGAGATTACAGCCATGTGCCACCATGCCCGACTAATTTTGCATTTTTAGTAGAGATGGAGTTCCTCCATTGTTGGTCAGGCTGGTCTCAAACTCCCGACCTCTGGTGATCCTCTTGCCTCGGCCTCCCAAAGTGCTGGATTACAGGCATGAGCCACGTGCCCTCCCAAGGACTCTTGACAGTGGTGTCCTGGTGCTAGCTCATTCTGGCTTGCAAGAGTGCAGTTGTTAAATTTTCAGGAATTTTGTGAGCCAGTTATTAGAAATTAACTTATATAGGTTTATGATTTAATACATTATATTAAAAGCAAAGATAAGATTAAATATTCAAAGCTTATCACTTTATTATTCTACCACATTTCACTATGCTCTGCTCTTGAGGTCTTTGCTTTCATTGTGTCTGTATGGTGGAAATACTGTATAATGGTGTGTTACTCTTCCCAATGCTGCATTTAGTTACGTGGTATTGGTAACTTAAAATTGGCCATTGTGGGAATATTTTTACCACGGAAATTGGCAAACATGACAAATCAGAGTCCTGCCTTACTTGGAGAGCCCATTTTTAAACATTTACCAGCATACTACTGGTTTTGGGATTTTTTTTTTTTTTTTTTTTTTTTAGAGACAGGGCTTCACCATGCTGGCCAGGCTAGTCTTGAACTCCTGACCTCAGGTGATCCGCCTGCCTCGGCCTCCCAAAGTGCTGGGATTACAGGCGTGAGCCACTGTGCCCAGCTTTGGGATATTTTATCCTGCTTTGTTAGGGCTCCTGAAACTAGAAAGGCTTATGCAGCACCAACTTCTGATGCTCACAGAGAGCATGGCTTCAGGCAGCCAGAATGGGCTCATAAGCCTGTTAGACGTGACCCACATTCCTCCGTCTTCCCAGGCCCTTCCATACTTTGACCGGCTAGACTATGTGTCCATGATGTGTAATGAACAGGCCTATTCTCTAGCTGTGGAGAAGTTACTAAACATCCGGCCTCCTCCCCGGGCACAGTGGATCCGAGGTAGGCCCCCCGGCTTCTTCTGCACCCCACTGTGAGCATAGCACAGTGCCTTTTCCACCCCTTCCCCGCTGAACCCAAGCTTAGTGTTCACACCCCAGGCTCTGCCCAGACCACCTCTCTGTCAGCCTCAGTGCTTGGCTCCTGTATCTTTTCTTCTCCTTGTCTTCACCTCTCCACAGTGCTGTTTGGAGAAATCACACGACTGATGAACCACATCATGGCTGTGACTACACATGCCCTGGACATTGGGGCCATGACCCCTTTCTTCTGGCTGTTTGAAGAAAGGGAGAAGGTAAGAGAGGGAGGAAAGGATAGGAATAGGGAAGGAAGTACAGGAAGTAGAGAAGGTATGAAGGAGATAGGAGACTAAAAGAAGAGAGAACATGGGAGAACATTTAGAGGGAGAAGGTCTGTTTAACTTGGTTTATATCTGTAGAAACCATGTCATGAGGGGTTGGTTGGGAACAAGAAGGCAGAACGTTGGGGAGTAGACCACCATGGGACCTGGGGGCCTGGGACTTTCACACTGATTCTCAGCATGTCCTATCAAGATGTTTGAGTTCTACGAGCGAGTGTCTGGAGCCCGAATGCATGCTGCTTATATCCGGCCAGGAGGGGTGCACCAGGTGAGCAGATCCGACGCTGCCCCAAACCTCCAGCCCAGGCCTATTTTCCCTGTGGCCACTGGAGGGCAGTGCTGGCTGATGGAAGTGCCAACCCTGTAGCCCTGCGGGAGGGGGTGCTGGGCCGCTCTCCTTGGCGGAGGCTATGCAGCACTCAATACCATTTCCGTTTGGCTTCTAGGACCTACCCCTTGGGCTTATGGATGACATTTATGAGTTTTCTAAGAACTTCTCTCTTCGGCTTGATGAGTTGGAGGAGGTAAGCTAGGAGTCAATGGGAAAAGTCTCTCTTTCCCCCGCAAGAAGGGCTTGCGGGGTTTTATTCCCCAGTTGTAGAGAAATACAGAGGTATCTGAAGAGTGTGATGAAGAGAATTAACACCAGTTTTCTCAATCAATAGTTGCTGACCAACAATAGGATCTGGCAGAATCGGACAGTTGACATTGGGGTCATAACAGCAGAAGAGGCACTTAACTATGGTTTTAGGTGAGGGGCATACAACTTCCCTCCTTAGGAGTGGGGATGGGAGTGGGGGAGTTCCAGCCTACTATCTCGTCTTTTAAGACTTGTTGGCACCCTGCTAGTCATACCCTGAATCTGAAGGAGAAACAAGGGGGTGCTGAGGAAGAATGAGCCTCTATACTTGGTTTGTGGAGAGTGATCCTTATTCCCATGATGCTCTCCACAGTGGAGTGATGCTTCGGGGCTCAGGCATCCAGTGGGACCTGCGGAAGACCCAGCCCTATGATGTTTACGACCAGGTTGAGTTTGATGTTCCTATTGGTTCTCACGGGGACTGCTATGATAGGTAAGGCCCCAATCTTTTCTTGGCTGATTGTCCAGCTAGTTTCTCTTGCCTCACTCTTCTCTTTTCCACTTCCTTCTTTACTCTGCTTCTCAGTATCTGTGGGAGCTCTTGTGTGTCTTAAACCAGGTTGCTGTCAAAGCACTTTCACTTACATGGCATTTTTTAATTTTTTTTTGAGATGGAGTTTCACTCTTGTTTCCCAGGCTGGAGTGCAATGGGGTGATCTCAGCTCACCACCACCTCCCCTTCCTGGGTTCAAGCAATTCTCTTGCCTCAACCTCCTGAGTAGCTGGGGTTACAGGCATGTGCCACCATGCCTGGCTACTTTTGTATTTTTAGTAGAGATAGTGTTTCCCCATGTTGGTCAGGCTGGTCTTGAACTCCCGACCTCAGGTGACCTGCCTGCCTCGGCCTCCAAAAGTGCTGGGATTACAGGAGTGAGCCACCTTGCCTGGCCTATGACATCTTATTTTATCTTTATATTATCCTTGTCTTAGGTGGAGCTAGCTTTGGCTGCATTTTATAACTGAGAAAGCTGAGACATAAAAGTTAGGGATTAGCTGGAATTTTTCTGCAGAAGTGGTTGAGACTGGAATCCTCCTTATCCAGTGTTCTTTCTACTAGATTTTTAGCTTTAAATTCTCCTCCTGGGCCGGCACGGTGACTCATACCTGTAATCCCAGCACTTTGGGAGGTGAAGGTGGGCAGATCACTCGAGGTCAGGAATTCAAGACCAGCCTGGCCAACATGGTGAAACCCCATCTCTACTAAAAAAAAAAAAAAATTAGCCAGGTATGGTGACACATGCCTGTAATTCCAGCTACTTGGGAGGCTGAGACAGGTGAATCGCTTGAACCTCGGGGGTGGAGGTTGCAGTGAGCTGAGATCGCACCACAGCACTCCGGCCTGGGCAACAGATCGAGACTCCATCCCAAAACAGCAACAACAACAATTTCTCCTCCTGTTTACTGACGCTGAGTCAGATTTGCTACTGTGTATTTTTTGTTTGTCTGTTTTATTTTTTTTAACTGGTAGCTACTGTGTATTTTTGTTGTCCATTTGACTCTCACCCATTCTGTCGTCTAAAAAGTGTGTAAGGGGGTAATTAAAGAAATAAGTACTATAGGCCATGTTGTGAGAAAATGAGAGGGTTTGGGGAAGCACCCAAGAGTAGAAGCAAAAGACTACAGGGGACTGGGCCTGGTGGCTCATGCCTGTGATCCCAGTACTCTTTGAGGGGCTAAAGCAGGCTGTTGCTTGAGCTCAGGAGCTGGAGATGAGCCTGGGCAACAAGGTGAAACCTTATCTCTACAAAAAAATAGTTGGACATGGTAGTGCACACCTATAATCCTTGCTACTTTAGAGACTGAGATGAGAGAATCACTTGAGCCCAGGAGTTCAAGGCTGCAGTGAACTGCGTAACCCTAACTCAAAAAAAAAAAAAAAAAAAGACTGCAGGGTTTATATGGGTGGCCAAGCCAAGCAGAGATGCTATACTTGGAGAAAAGATTGGGGAAAGTTGACCTAACCCTTTTGAGGTTGGCCAGAGGGCATCCTTCCCAGCCCATACCTGCTCCTCTGACTGTTCTTCTCTTGCTCTGTCTTATCTACTTCAGGTACTTGTGCCGGGTGGAGGAGATGCGCCAGTCCCTGAGAATTATTGTGCAGTGTCTAAACAAGATGCCTCCTGGAGAGATCAAGGTTGATGATGCCAAAGTGTCTCCACCTAAGCGAGCAGAGATGAAGGTTGGCTGCAGGGAGGTGGAAAATGTGGGGTGTTGGAAAGGGGCCAGTGGCTGGATTAAATCCTACCTTTCAGTTTTCTTTCTTTGTTTCTTTTTTTTGAGACAGAGTTTCATTCTTATTGCCCAGGCTGGAGTGCAATAGTGCAGTATTGGCTCACTGCCATCTCTGCCTCCCAGGTTCAAGCAATTCTTCTGCCTCAGCCTCCCAAGTAGCTGGGATTACAGGCATGAGCCACCATGCCCAGCTAATTTATTCAGTAGAGACAGGGCTTCACCACCATGTTGGTGAGGCTGGTCTCGAACTCCTGACCTCAGGTGATCCAACTGCCTCGGCCTCCCAAAGTGCTGGGATTACAGGTGTGAGCCACCCTGCACAGCCCAGTTTTCCTTTTATAGAGAGTTCACTGTATAAGAGATTTTTAATCTCCCATAGCTCTCTTGTTTTATTCTGTATCCTCTCTGCCTACTGACTTACATGTGGATTTAGTCTTCCTGAGAGTAGAGATTATTTTCTGTGCTGGAGTAAGGCCTAGGAGACAGAGTTTGGATTCGGTTTATTGATGCTCCCTTTTTCCTCTCTTCAGACTTCCATGGAGTCACTGATTCATCACTTTAAGTTGTATACAGAGGGCTACCAAGTTCCTCCAGGAGCCACATATACTGCCATTGAGGCTCCCAAGGTGAGGAGAGGAGGGGAAGGAAAAGACCATATGTGGAGCAGGTAGCTAAAGATAGATGTTTAACAAAATGCTCGTTCATCAGTGAGAGAGAAAACAGCAGGATGAATAGAGGTTTTCTTGGCAGAGAAAAGTATTCTTCCTGTTAATAGAGACACCCAACCTTCTTCCTTGGACAGGGAGAGTTTGGAGTGTACTTGGTATCTGATGGCAGCAGTCGCCCTTATCGGTGCAAGATCAAGGCTCCTGGTTTTGCCCATCTGGTAAGAATCAATCCCAGCAACTTTAACTCCAGTGAATTAACCCAGTCATTTTCTGAAGTTGGTTGAGTTTTTTATGAACTCCTTTCTCCTCCCACCTTGCAAATCTTATCTAACTCTTGCCATCTCAATCTCCCCAGGCTGGTTTGGACAGGATGTCTAAGGGACACATGTTGGCAGATGTCGTTGCCATCATAGGTATGAGGCCCATTGTGTAATAGAGGTATCCTAGACAAAGGAGTTGGGGACGCCCACTGGGGACAGAAGCAGAACACTTCGTGCTCACCGTGGGGCATGGGCATAGACTCAAGTCCACAGTCTCTTGAGCACAGTAATGGGTTCTGGATCTTTGTTAAAACCACTGTTTGTTTTGCCTCACAACAGGAAGATAAGGAACATCACTTCTTTCCTCCATCCTCTCACCTCCTAGGTACCCAAGATATTGTGTTTGGAGAAATAGACCGGTGAGCAGGGGAGCAGCATTTGATCCTCCCTGCCTGTTAACTTCTTCTGTGGAGCCTGTCCCTCGCTGGAAATGGGCCTCTCTGTGTGTGTGTGTGTGTGTGTGTGTGTGTGTGTGCGCGCGCGCGCGTTCATGTACACTTGGCTGTCAGGCTTTCTGTGCATGTACTAAAAAAAGAGAAATTTTAATAAATTAGCCGCCTTGCGGCCCCTAGGCCTAAACTTCTGGTATGTCTTTCTCAGTATCTTAGTGTCCTTCACCTTGACTGTAAACCTAAGAGTGCTCATTGACCCTCCATTCCTGTTAGAGTCAGTCGATCTTTACAATTTTTCCTGCTCGTCTCCACCCCCTTCTCTGACTCTTGTCCTTTCCACTTCTCCATTCCCCGTTTCCTCTTTCCCCTCAGTTCCCCTCCTGCTCAAACCTTCTCAGTGCTCACATAAATTGGTAAGCCACTCAAATCAAGACTTGGGGTAAGGTTCCTGTAGGGAGGGAAAGGGTTATAATGGGGTCTGAGGGAATGTTGACGGGTAGTTTAGCACAGATAAATTTCTGAACCAGGCGGAGTGGAAAATGGCAGATATAGACAGCCTTTCCTGAGCGTGAGAGTCTCCTCATTCTATGGGTTAGGAGTTGGTCATTAAAGGGCTGAGGCTTAAGAGCCCAGATCTCCCAGTTCCCTTAGTTGGCCCTTCCGGGAGCCGCCCAGTCTCTTGTGCAGGAAGGGGAAGGGGCCAAAGTGTGGGGGAAGGCGTGGCAGGAAGGAGGGTACTCTGTGGTCAGGGAACTGCTCGCTAAGCACAGCTGCACAGTGCTGTCAGAGCGGCCGATCCCCAGCCCAAGATGATTCCAGCAGTGGTCTTGCTCTTACTCCTTTTGGTTGAACAAGCAGGTAAGAGGGTTTGGTGCGGGATACTGCAAGCTGGCTCCAGGGTGGAAATCCAGAGCATGGGTCTTGAGAGCTGAGTCAAACACGCATGAAGGAAGTACAGTGGGTAGGTGGGCATAGGGAGACCCTGAGGCTGGTTCTATGTAGCCCAGACTCAGGGCACCAGACTTATAGTTCCCTTCTTTCTTGTTGCCGTCTTACCTCATCCCAGACTTCTTTGTTCTTATATTAATATTATTATTTTGGAAACAGAGTCTCACTCTGTCGCCCAGGCTGGAGTGCAGTGGCGCGATCTCGGCTCACTGCAACCTCCACCTCCTGGGTTCAAGCGATTCTCCCGCCTCAGCCTCCAGAGTAGCTGGGACTACAGGCGCCAGCCACCATGTCCAGCTAAGTCTGGTATTTTTAGTAGAAATGGCTTTTCACCATGTTGACCAGGCTGGTCTCGAACTCCTGATTCAAATGATCCATCCCCCTCGACCTCCCAAAGTGCTGGGATTACAGGTGTGGGGCACCGTGCCCAGCTATTATTATTAGTAAAAAAAGACAGGTCTTGCTACGTTGGCCACATTGGTCTTGAACTCCTGGCCTCAAGCAGTCCTTCCATCTTGGCCTCCGAAAGTGCTACTGTTCCTGGCTCTTTTCATAGTTGATAGAAAGTGGCAGGGGAAGGGTCTGGTTGTACGGCATGAAGAACTGGTCTGGTGAAAAGCTTCATTCCCTGTGATCAGCATTTCCCATGGGGTGCCTTTGGTCTTGTCTGCTGGGAGCTGATGATCTCTAGCTGGTTTAATATACAAAGCACCCTGGTTGCCTGTAATCCCAGCTGTTCAGGAGGCTGAGGCAGAAGAATCGTTTGAACCCAGGAAATGGAGGTTGCAGTGAGCCAAGATCATGCCATTGCACTCTAGCCTGGGTGACTGAACGAGACCCGGTCTCAAAAAATATACACATATGTATCTAGATACAGATACAGATACATACAGAACCCTTTAGGAAGGTAGGGATCTGTCCTTGTTCTTGGGAGTGAGGCAAGGATATAGCTGAGACAAACAGACGTGATTGCTGTTTCTGTGGATCATTGCCAATGCACCATTCTGTCAGCAGTTGATATGAGGGTGGGCAGCATGAGATGCCCAGTTCCAGAGACCCGAGTGTCAGCTGAGAAACAGAGGCAGAAATAGGAAATTCTCCACAGCTTGAAGGCTCCAGTCACTAAGAATTCTCACTTCTCTTTCACTCTGGGTATCTGTGCTGGGTTGGTGTGTGTGTGTGTTGGTGGCAGCTGGGTGTCAGGGAGGAGGAGGTCAGTAAACTTCAGGGAAACTGGAGAAATCGAAAGAGAATGACTGGGGAAGAATTCCAGCAGCCTAGCTGAGAAGGTGGGAGCGAGTATTAAGTTAGCCCCTGGTCTGCTGCCTTGGGATGAAGAAGGAGGAGGGTTGCTGAGGCACAAAGGCAAGCAAGGGCTTTGGAAGCAGAAAACCTGCGTTTGAGTTCCAGCTCTGTCACTTAACTCTGGCTCTGAGTGAGCTACTTAGCTTTTCCGAGCCTTGGTTTCGTCATCCATAAAACGGCGATGATGATGTTTCCCTCACAGGGTAGTTTTAAGATTTGTGCAATATCGTGTGTGTGTGAAAGAGTGTTGCAGAAGAAAGAGTTCTTGGCCAATGTCAGCATTTGACTGACGTTGGCCACATGTACCCTACTGGTCCTCTGATAGGGGGTGACAGCAGTCTCTGGAGTCCAGACTTGATCTGATTTTTTAAATTGCACAAAACTTCCCCTCTCAGAGGCCCAGAGAGTGAGTAATAGGGCAGAGTAGCAGGAGCTGGAATCCATATAGCTTGTGATCATTCCCCAAGCCTTGTGTGCAGGGCCAAAGGTATCTAGAAGGCCTGGGAAAAACAGACACACTTTTTTTTTTTTTTAAACATATTTAAATATCTTGTGGTGGGACACAAAGCAATAAGGCTGAGGCTAGGGGATGACTAGTAACAGAGTAATTGCCTTCTCTCCTTTCCGCAGCTCACATCCTTCCTGTCCAGCCCTCAGCCACAGGTCACAGGACTTAGGAGAGGCACTTCTGTGGTTTCTTCACTGAAATTTGCCACTGCCTCTCCCTCCCATTACCCCTCTCAGATGAGGTTTTGGTTTCAGTCCACTGGACTCAGATGGGTCCCTTGAGGTGGATAAAGTGCTCAATGGTGCCTGAAGAACCCACAGTGCTAAAAAGTAAAGGTTGAAAGGTTGGGGGCTGAGGGGGAAGTCCTCAATTATTAGTAGATGTTAAGTCCCATCTCAATAGAACCCTCATGCTTCCTATCCTAGCCCTACCCTATGATAGGGGAGAAGAGGGAAAGGTAAGAGCAGGGGGAGTCCAGAGAGAAATAAAATGTCTTCCCTTAGAGGGATCCCCACCAGGCCCTATCCTACCTCCCAGAACGCTTTCTCTTCTCCCCTCTGAGCACCAGGTCCTCCCTGATGACCCTGACCTCATGGGCACCTTTATCCCCTCAGCGGCCCTGGGAGAGCCTCAGCTCTGCTACATCCTGGATGCCATCCTGTTTCTCTATGGAATTGTCCTCACCCTCCTCTACTGTCGACTGAAGGTAGTGTGTGGGGTGGGGCGGGCGGTGCGGTAAGCACTGGAAGAGGAAGTGGGAAAGTGGGAGGGGGCAGCAGCAAGGATTCAAAGAGAGGGAATAAAAGGGGAGCCTCCACAAAGTTTGGAGGGAAGGGGATGGACCACTAACTTCCCCTTTACTGAAAACCTTTCCCCCATTCCAGATCCAGGTGCGAAAGGCAGCTATAGCCAGCTATGAGGTATGGACCTTCCCACACCTGGTGTCAACAACTTTTCAGACCCTCAGCCCTTCTGGGGCTCTAGCCTGGGGTTCCGGCCTCTGGGGAAGCATGCCTCTCAGGTGCTGATCTGCATAAACCTCAGAGGCCTCTCTCCCACCTTACCTAGCCAAGCCATGAGTGAAATGTTTGGCGGGTGACAGGGAAGAATCAAGCACAGAGTGACAAGGGATATGTGAGAGACTTGGGTGTGGTACGTCGGGTGTATGTGTGTGCTTACAGCCATGTGGGCAAATGTGTATCCGTGGCCCAGAGCATCCATGTGAGTGCCCTCTAGCCCAAGTCGGCTGGCTGCCCACCCCCACCACCATGCTTCCCTGGGTGGGGAAGATGCTGAGGGGCCCTGGATGTGTGGGTCTCTAATGCTTTGCTTCTTTTGTCTCTGCAGAAATCAGATGGTGTTTACACGGTAAGTGGCCCCGCCTCCCCAAAAGTCAGCACAAGAGGGTGGGATTTTGAGCAACCTTTGGAAGGGGCGGGGCCTGCGGAAGTGGGCGGGGCCTCTGGTGGGCTCCGGCGCCTAATCATCTTTTGACTCCCACCTCCAGGGCCTGAGCACCAGAAACCAGGAGACTTACGAGACTCTGAAGCATGAGAAACCACCACAGTAGCTTTAGAACACATGCGGTCGTATTCTTCTTCGGCTTCTTGTTCTTCCAGCTCTCATGGTTGGCATCACATACGCCTGCTTGCCATTTATGCGAGCTGGCCCTACCCCTACCCCTATAATAATCCTGTGCCCCCAAATTAATATACACCGGTGGTTCCTCCTCCCTGTTTTGTTTGTTTGTTTGTTGGTTGGTTTTTGAGATGGAGTTTCGCTCTTGTTACCCGGGCTGGAGTGCAATGACTCCATCTCGGCTCACCGCAACCTCTGCCTCCTGGGTTCGAGCGATTCTCCTGCCTCGCCTCCCGAGTAGCTGGGATTACAGGCATGCGCCACCACACCCGGCTAATTTTTTTTTTTTTTTTTTTTTTTTTTTGGTATATCTAGTAGAGACAGGGTTTTTCCATGTTGGTCAGGCTGGTCTTGAACTGCTGACCTCAAGTGATCCGCCCGCCTCAGCCTCCTCTGAAGTGCAGGGATTATAGGCATGAGCCACCACAACGGCAATCCTTCTCATCTGTTAAAGACATACTCAGATGCTATTCACAGATGTTTATATTCCAGTTTCACTCTTGTCCCACCCTTCTTCTCTTCTCCATCCCCAACTCCAGCTAAAATATAGGGAGGGAGAATCCCCAATAAAGCTGCCACAGACTGGACTCCATTCATTCATTTATCATATATTTATTCAGTCTCTACTAAGCACTAGATACAGTTTTTCAGTTCGAGAACTCAGTCTAATGGACTTCAGGGCTGTTTTACTCAATTGAGGGATGAACACTGACTGGGCTGGGGGAGGGATAAAACCTTTGACCTCTAGGTGCTCTGAGGACAGAGCTGGAGCAGGGCATAGTGTGTTGGGAGTCTAGGCATATTTGGAAACATAAGAAATGACTTCTGTAGCAGCATAGCCTTCTGTATTTGACAATTGAACGAAGGTTGGGTTGCAGGGGAGCCTGGCTTTCCCAAGATAGTCACCAATCCAGACAGTACCAATCCAGTACATATGGGAATGGGCATAGCTGAAAAGCCAAATATGCAGAACAGATGGTGTGACTAGGGCTGTGTGAAGCTCCTAATAGAAGGGTTTATAGGAATGATGAATTTTCAGGGCATCTGGGGCAAGAGGGACCTTAGAGAGCTGGATGGGTTTGTGGTAGGTAAGGCAAAGAAAAATGAGTTGGGTCCAGATGGAGGGTCGTCTCCCTCAAGTGCACGGGTGGTGGTCAAGGCTCTGTCAGTGCCTGTCCTGTTTCTAGAGCCAGCAGGAATAGTTACCCGGAAGAATTTAAACCTCAGAAGATGCTGCCAGTCCTGCTTGTGACCCACAGTCTTTTCAGAATGGGTCTAGAGACTCCAAGCTTATCCCTGCCACGCCCTCAGCCCCCACAGTGCTGCATACCACTTCACACTGCATAGTGACTTATACTTTTCAAAGCATTTTCCAGCTCATTGTACCATTTGATCTGCTAATTAACCCTGTGAGCAAATTCAGGCTCTTTGAAGTGAATTAACCTGTCTAAAGTCACCTTGCAAGGAACCAACTGAGATCTCCTTTGTCCCTGCACATTTTGCCACATGAGAAAAAGTGGATATTGGGAAAGAGAAGGGGTCGTGAGTAATCGTGAATGGTGAGGGTCTTAAAGGCCAGATGAAGGAGGTTGATCAGCAACTGGAAGGAATTGGAGCCATCTCCAGTGTCTGGGGGGAAAGGTGATTTCAGATGAGATATGAGAAATGAGCCAGGGTAGGGAAATAACTCTTTTTTTTTTTTTTTTTTTTNTTTTTTTTTTTTTTTGAGATGGAGTCTCACTCTGTCACCAGGCTGGAGTGCAGAGTACAGTGGCATGATCTTGGCTCACTGCAACCTCTGCCTCCCAGATTAGGCAATTCTCCTGACTCTGCCTCCCGAGCACTTGGGACTACAGGCATGTGCCATCATGTCCAGCAAATTTTTTTGGTATTTTTAGTAGAGATGGGGGTTTCACTATGTTGGCCAGGCTGGTCTCGAACTCCTGACCGCATGATTCTCCCACCTCGGCCTCCCAAAGTGCTGAGATTACAGGTGTGAGCCATGGTACTTGGCCTAGCTCGGTACCTGGACTAGATAAGAGGTTTTTTTTGTGCGTGTGTTTTTTGTTTGTCTGTTTGTTTGTTTTGGGGATGGAGTTTCACTATTGTTGCCCAGGCTGGAGTGCAATGGCGCGATCTCTGCTCACTGCATCTTTTGCTTCCCGGGTTCAAGCAATTCTCCTGCCTCAGTCTCCCTAATAGGTGGCGTTACAGGTGCCTGCGACCACACTCAGCTAATTTTTTGTATTTTTAGTACAGGTGGGGTTTCACTATGTTGGCCAGGCTGGTCTCAAACTTCTAATCTTAGGTGATCCACTTGCCTCAGCCTCCCAAAGTGCTGGGATTACAGGCGTGAGCCACCATGTCCAGCGATAAGAGGTTTTAAATGGAGAAATTAGAGCACTTCTAGGGAAAGGAACAAACCCAGGTCTCTTATTGTGGGAAAGCGGGAAACACAGTGTTCTCCCAGCTCAGAAGGGAAAGGAGGGTCTGAGGAGACTCCTCTGTAGTAATTTTTGGAAAGATTTCTTTTCTTCAAGGAAATTATGAGAGGCATCTTCATTTTCTTTTCTTTCTTTCCTTCTTTTTTTGTTTTTTTAAGACAGAGTCTCACTGTGTCACCCAGGCCGGAGTGCAGGGATTCTATCTCAGCTCACTGCAACCTTTGCCTGCCAGGTTCAAGCAATTCTCCTGCCTTAGCCTCTCGAGTAGCTGGGATTACAGGCGCCCACTACCACGCCTAGCTAATTTTTGTATTTTTAGTAGAGATGGGGTTTTACCATATTGGCCAGGCTTGTCTGGAACTCCTGACCTCAAGTGATCCATCTGCCTCAGCCTCCCAAAATGTTGGGATTACAGGTGTGAGCCACTGCACCTGGCCAGGGTACCCTCATTTTCTATGACTCAGAAATCAAGACATTCAGTTTGTGAAACCTTCCTTCCTCTCCTAGTTCCATGTGCATTGCAAAGGCTCTTTAGTGTTCTCCTGCAGAGCTATGCCCAGCCTGTAGGAGACTCCTTGGATTTGGAGAAGAATCATGGCACCTTCATCCTGTCATTTCCATCAGTTGTGTCTTCAATACTTTCTTCGCCCCTCCACACCCAAACTTCTCTCCTTCTAGAAGCAGATTTTTCCTTTTCCTTCCTCTTCTCCTCCCCTACTCCCCTACTTTTTCCAGTCCCCCAAACATACCAGACTCACAGCTAGATTTCTTCAGCATTTATTGTAGCAAAGTGTGGGTAGGGAGACGAGCTCTAGGCCTGGCCAGTGAGTGCGCTAGAGGCCAGGTGGGGTTAGAAGACAATGGTCTGGACGCTTCACTTGGCGGCAGGCGGTGCTCTGAGTTCCACGAAATAGTTCAAGAAGTTAACCAGATCCGTTCCAGCTTTCCTGACCAGGGGTGTCAGCTGCTCCTTTGACTTTTCAAAATAAGCCCTGGATAGGTGGCGGGATTAGAGTTTAATCAATTAGAGTTGAGGGACCCTAGGCAGTGGCAGGGACCTTGGTGGTGGTGAGAGGTAAGAGCAGGCTGACTCAGGTCCCCAAACTCTAGTGCCTGTTCCATCGCATGGCAAAGCCCCTAGGTAGGAGTAGAGGCAAGACCTTTGCTGGGTAGAGGAACAGACTTTAGAGACTGAAATTCAAGACCCAGTTCTTGTTGTTCCTCTCTATCTAAGAGACATGGGGGATCTGTGGGTGATGAAGGAATTTTTCTCTCCAATTTAAGCCTAATCTGCCCTAATCCCCACCCCTTAGTTCAGTCTTCTGAGGGACCTCTCATCTTCCCTTCTTTCTCTCCACAGTTCCACAGCCCTTGAACTCCTTTCCCTGAGACTTACTTG
Source organism: Cebus imitator (assembly GCF_001604975.1). Lineage (NCBI taxonomy): Eukaryota > Metazoa > Chordata > Mammalia > Primates > Cebidae > Cebus > Cebus imitator. Next base: position 393,150 of record NW_016107856.1, read on the forward strand.
GCCTGGGCCTGAAACTCTGAGCTCTTGACTTTCTCCATCAGGTCCTTGCCATAGTCAGACACGGTCTGGAGGTACTGAGACACCAGGCTTTCCACACTCGACTCTTCTGCCTGTCTTCGAACCAAAGCTCCTGCGCGCGTGCGCGCGCACACACACACACACACACACACACACACACAAACACATTCTTTTCAGCTGGGTCCACAGCAATGAGTCCTGGCCTCCTGCCATACCTCTGCCAGTACCCACCCCAGCTCTCCACCTCCTCCCCAAAATGGTATCCAGCCAGATCTTTGGATGGCTTTCTGGGCTTTAGAGAGGGAATGATCTTTCTTTTGAGCCCTCTGGTTGCCAGACCCGGACATAAGAGCACAGGCAGATAGGTAGCTATAACTGCCAGCAGCTTCTCCCTTCTGATCCCCTCTCCGTATCATACCCACCTTCAAGGCTGCAGATGGTGAGGAGCAGCACAGTTGCTGTGAGCAGCTTCATGTTGGTAACAGTGGCGAAGGCAGCCTAGGAACACGGTGGTGGGGGTTGGGGGGACGCTGAAGCCAAATGGGCTTCAGCTCCTCCCCAGGGATCTCCCTACCTGCTGCCCATTCCAACCTGGCTCTGTCCCTCTCCACAGCTGAAACCCAGGCCTCTTTGGATGCTGCCCACACCTCTTGCCTCCCCATCTTACCCAGTCAGCGTCTCTGTCTTTGGCGCCTGTGCCAGCCCTGGCTGGAGAGGTAGGGGCTATATACTACCTGTCTGTTTACCCACCCCCTGTCTGGTGACAGGAACTATTGATAGGCCCAGTGGGGCAGGGACCATTTTGGGATAAACAAGTTGGAGAAATGGGGGAGGAGAAGACAAGCACATGGGAGATTGACTCATGGTGATGGGGTGACACGCAGGGAGTACAGCCCTTAGTGAAGACTAAGGGGGTACACTTCAGTATATTTGAGGTTCATTCTTTTGAGATCTGAGGTACTTGGATTTGAATGCAGCAGGAAGCAGGGTTTGAAGCTATTTCTCTGGAAAGCTCTGACTTATCAACCCCTCAGCTCGTGGTATCTTTATTTCATTATGGGTAGATCTCATCTCCCAACTTTATCCCACTTTACTGCAACTTGGCAGAGTGATACTGGGGAGCAGAAGAAAGGAGAAAGGAATTGAAATCAGAGACAGGGCTGAGGGCTGTGGGGGTTAGGGGAATGAAGGTCAGGGTTAGAGGGCAAGTGTAAATGATTTTGTTCCTTTTTGAGTTAATGTGTAATGAGACAGGGGGAGAAAACAAGAGAGCCCAGCATGACTTGGATGCTGATCAGTGAGCCTACCCTTCCCCCTTAAAACAAATTCAGAAAACAGCTTCTGCCCATCCCCTCCCAGTGGAGGGCTCTGGCAGGAAAAGAGGCGAATAAGAGGCTGCTGCCAGGATAAAGGTTGAAGGTGCCAGGTCATTTGATTACCTTATCAGTTCTAGGCAATAATCAGCCAATACTGAGTCAGCAGGAGCAGCAGCCCTGGCCCTCATCCCACTCCTGTCAGGGGTGGCAGAGGGAGAAAGGTACATTCCCAGGTTTAAAGCATTTGGGTAAAATCAGTTAAATAGATGTCAGAAGTATTTTTATTTGTATCTTTCACCCTTTTGTCCACCAAGCTTACTCCCTGAGTATGTGGAACATTCCTGAGAGGTAAGGGTGGAGGTGCGGAGCTAATGAGGGAGGTAGTGACCAGAGACCGAGAAATCTTTGTTTTTTCACTTTTGTTTTAGGTTCAGAAGCATATGTGCAGGTTTGTTACATACATAAACTTGTGTCATGGGGGTTTGTTGTACAGATTATTTCATCACCCAGGTATCAAGCCTAATACTCAGTTATTTTTCCTGATCCTCCCCCTCCTCCCACCCGTCACCATCCAAGACCAAAAAAATCTTACTCCATCTTCGATTATTCCCCTGTGGAGAGTGTAGTGCTTGGGGTCAGCCCATTGCCTTCCCCCTGGTCCTGGGATGGGGTGCATTTGGGGGCCAAGCCCCATATTCCTAGATTTTATTTGCCAACTGTGCCTGGGGACTCAGGGAAGGAAGGGTTAAATACAGAGAACAGCTGTTTCAGCGAGTACTTCCGATAGAACTCACGCCTCTGAGCCAAACTCTCACACCAGTTTCCATTCTACCAAGTGGGGCAAGAGTGGGGACTTCGAGAGATGTAGACCTCCAGAAGAGAAGGGTGGGCCCCTGTCCTAGGGAGTGCTGCACTTATTGAGTAGTACTCATTTGGAGGTGTGCTGTGGGGGCTGTGAGGATTCTCCAAGGGCTCCTTGGGGAGAGAGGAGAGATAGAAATAAACCAGGGTTCTAAAGAAGTCCTCATAATCGTTCTCTCTGTCACCCTTCACACAATGCCAGTCTACCAGCTGCAGTTTCACTTTTCTCATGAGTGAAACTACATGGGTGGAAGGAGCTTCAATGGCCCAAGCTACAAGATGCTCCCTCTAGTGTCTTGCATGCTCATAAGTTTTTTTCCGACCTTGCAGAGGCCTAGTGATCTAAGGCCATCCACTTAAGTCTAAGGGGCCACCAATCAAGTCCCGCCCGCCTCTGCAGCGCCACAGTTGAAGCTCTTGGGCCGGCCGACCTGCCACTCATTTGCTTCCTCCCTTTGCGTTGGCCCCGGGTAGATAGAGAGGCTTCTTTTTTTTCTCACTGATTGGGCGGGACCCAATTGGGGTGGGTTGGGTCTTTGACAGCTTTCTTTGCCAGATTCAAAGATGGCGCTTATGGCCACGCTAAGAATGCAGCGTGAAGCTGCAGTTCTGCCATCACTCAAGATGGCCGCCCCCATCAAGATGACCGGGGTGTGCCGGGGGAAAGGGGCAGCATGATGGTCTGAGATGGTAAGGGATACTGCACCATTGCAGGCCTGGTCTTGGGGCCTGGGAATGAAGAGTAGAGAGACTAGGGAGCAAGGTGAGGTCTGTGGTGGGGGCTAGGATTAAAGAAAGGGAGAGGGGACAGGGGTGACAGGTGGGGGTGAGAGATCAAAGATGGGGCAGGAGTGTGCCTGGGGTTGTCTCCCCATGAGTGCTCTTTTCCCCTACTCTTCCTGTTCCAGGTCCAGCGTCGGACCATGTGGAAGTTTCTGGGACTGGGGAGCTGGATAATGGGGGTGGGGCCTGTTGGGGGGTAAAGGGGCAATAGCGTCCTTTCACAGGCTAACGCCGGCCCTTCCCCGCCCTCTGGACTAAAATGGGGAACACATTGGGCCTGGCACCAATGGGGACTTTGCCCCGCCGGAGCCCCCGCCGAGAGGAACCTCTGCCGAACCCTGGGAGCTTCGATGAGCTGCACCGGCTATGCAAAGGTGAGAACTTGGCATTTGGGTGTCTCAAGATGAAGGGGCAGAGAAGTAGAGGGTCTTGAATGCTGGATGTCCGGCGATGGGAGCAGGAAAGGGGAAATCACAGCTGGAGCATGCAGAGTCAGAGAGGATCAGGTGCCCAAATGAAGCGGAGCATTTCATTGCACGACTTGAAAGGAGGTTAATTCCTCCAAAGTGCTCCCTGTGGGATTGAAAGGGGAGACTACCTTTTGGGGTAGGGGTTCCTTGTCTGTGCTTATTCCTTCCCTTCCCCTACCCCCTTCAGATGTATTCCCAGCACAGATGGAGGGCGTGAAGCTCGTTGTCAACAAGGTTCTGAGCAGCCATTTCCAGGTGCTCCCACTTCTCTGGCCCCTCCTTACTATTCCTCCTTTCCTGTCCCTGGATCCTCTTCTCCTTTCCTTTGTACTCCAGCCCTAGCCAGGCTATGTGGGACAAATGAGGGAGGATGTGGGGTTCTCTTTACCTCCCTTGCCTGTGGGACTTGTTGCTTTTAATCCAATGATCCTGTGTATGTTGGAATATTTGGGGATTCTTGAGAGGCCCTCTGGATGGGGAGAAGAGACGAAGGGTGGGATGAGGGATTGAAGTGGGGCAGGAATGTGCCCTCTTCTCCACTGACTCCTCTTTCCTCAGGTGGCTCACACTATACACATGAGTGCCCTGGGCTTGCCGGGATATCACCTCCATGCGGCCTATGCAGGGGATTGGCAGCTCAGTCCCACGGAGGTGAGGGCTCCACACACCTGGGTCATCTCCCTAAAAGCCAATCTGGGACCCAGTTCTGGAGGGGGAGGAATTGTGGGTGTTATGAGGAGGAATGGGATGTCTCTTCTGAATGGGAGAGGGTAGAGAAACGTTTTCTGTGAAGAGCCCAGAGTGTGTCTCTGTGACTCCACCAGGGGGCGCTGTGTACTGTTAATGAAGTCCTATATTTGGGTTGAGGCTGAGTGGTGCCACCCGGCTCAGCCTTACTACTGTGTACCCACTTCCACAGGTGTTCCCCACTGTGGTAGGGGACATGGACAGCAGTGGCAGCCTGAACGCCCAGGTCTTGCTCCTCTTGGCAGAGCGGCTCCGAGCTAAGGCTGTCTTCCAGGTGACCAGTTCCTGCCTCCATCCCCTGAGGCACTTCCTCTTTCTCCTCCACGGGTTTCCTGCTCTGAGGGCTTAGAAGGAGGAGCAGGGTCAATAATGATCATAAAGAAGGAGAGAGGCCGGCGCCGTGGCTCACGCCTGTAATCCCAGCATTTTCGGAGGCCGACGTGGGTGGATCACCTGAGGTCAGGAGTTCAAGACCAGCCTGACCGACATGGTGAAACCCCGTCTCTACTAAAAATGCAAAAATTAGCCGGCTGTGGTGGTGCACTCCTGTAATCTTACCTACTCGGGAGGCTAAGGTTCCAGTAAGCCGGGATCACACCACTGCACTCCAGGCTGGGGAACAAGAGTGAAATTCCATCTCCATCTCAGGAAAAAAACAATAAGAGGGAGGGATATTTTACTTCTTGCTCTTGCCACCCAGACGCAGCAGGCCAAGTTCCTGACATGGCAGTTTGATGGCGAGTATCGGGGAGATGACTACACAGCCACTCTGACCCTGGGAAATCCTGACCTGATTGGAGAGTCAGGTGAGGAATGGGACAGGGTTCTTTTTATCTTGGCTGCCCATTTTGCTAATGTTGACTATGTCTCTTCATCTTCTGTACAGTTCGGAGTTTAGAAAAGGAACTTCTTGGGCAGGCTGGGGTGGGGCTTATGGGGGTGAGGGAGCAGACCTGGATGTTGTGTCTACGGCTGACTCCATGTCTTCCCATTCCCCCACAGTGATCATGGTGGCTCACTTCCTGCAGAGCCTCACTCATCGGCTGGTGCTGGGTGGAGAGCTCGTTTATCACCGGCGGCCGGGCGAAGAGGGGGCCATCTTGACACTGGCTGGGAAGTACTCGGGTATGGGGTTAAGCATAGTAGTGGCCAGGAGAGGCAATTCTGGACTTTTCTGGGGTTCCTGGCCCGTGTCATACTGTAGTGACACACCTTCCCCTCTGCACTTTGGATTTTACAGCTGTACACTGGGTAGCTACATTGAATGTGGGATCAGGCGGGGCCCATGCAAGTTACTACCACAAGGCAAATGAACAGGTGAGACCTCTGACCTCACTCCCCTCCTCCTCAGCAAGTCAGTCGTGAAATTCTGTCCATCTGGACCTCTACCGCCCTGCTGACCTAGTCTTCCTCCTACCATGCCGTGTATATATTTCCATGCATGCCTTCATTCTGCTGATCCCCCGTCAGGACCCTTCTGCTCTCATCCTTGCCCGTGGTTCTCAGGTTCAGGTTGGAGTGGAGTTTGAGGCAAACACAAGGCTACAAGACACAACCTTCTCCTTTGGTTACCACCTGACTCTACCCCAGGCCAACATGGTGTTTAGAGGTGAGGGTTATTGGGAGACATCTGGCTATGCTGAGGGATGGAGGATGCAGAGGGAGGAAGCTGACCTTACTTCTGGTGACTATTTCCTCCAATCCCTGTTAAATAACCTGGTTGGTATTCTCTCCCCCAACAGGCTTGGTGGATAGTAACTGGTGTGTAGGTGCTGTGCTGGAGAAGAAGATGCCCCCTCTGCCTGTCACCCTAGCCCTTGGAGCCTTTCTCAATCACTGGCGCAACAGATTCCATTGTGGCTTCAGCATCACTGTGGGCTGAGGTTGTCCCTGAGTCAGCCCCCACAGCAGCTGGAACCTCTGAGTCAGGTGCCCTAGGGCCAGAGACTAGGCCCCTCTCCAGAGCCCGCCTTGCTGGGTGACCTCTAGGACCCAGGAGCAGAGTGGGGGACAGGACCATGCCCTCCTCAGAACTGGAGCTGCCACAGGGGCAGCTGATGAGGTGGAAGTTTGGGGATCCCCCCTCTGCTACCAGCCCCAGTATCACCTTCCCCATGCTCTTGTGGCTCTGGACTAAGGGGGAAGGATTAAGGGGTATGTCTGGCTGAATTCCCTCTGGTGCCCCCTGCCCCCAGACTTCCTTATTCCTTTCCCTGTGGTTAATCCTGCATGGGATTAGCTGACCATCCTGTTTTCCATCCCAGAGCCTCCCAAGGCTGGGGAAGTAGGGCTGAAGGGCTAGATCTTTGGTCTTAGAAAGTGGGGCCCATCCATTCCCAGAAGGAGCTTCTTTACCTCTTAGCCCCGAGGCTTCCTCCTTCCCACCTTCTGTGCTTCCAGAGAACAACTTTGTTCCCATGGTCACCCCCAGTATCCCCATGACTGCATGAAGAGGCAGTTATTGCTTTAGTCTTTCATTGCAACCACTGGGCTCTCTTTGAACATGGTCCAATCTTTTGTCCCAGCATTTCCCCTCTCCAGAGTGTCCAGGGTGTCCCAGGAGCTGGGGAAGGCAGTGAGCTTGGCCTCAGCTGCAGATCTCCTGGAGCAGCGGCATCATGGCAGACAGTCCCTGGATGTGCTGGATTTGGTACCCATAGGCCTCATTAATGCTCCGGAGCTCAGCCAACAGGCCCAGCAACTTTGCATACAGAAACCTGTGGAGGAAGTAGTGGGGTTGCCAGGAAAACAGGAGGGAAATAAGGCACCTGGGAGTCTTGTCTTGAGGCCCTGATCCCCTGAACTGTTCCTCAGTGAAGCCAGGTCTGACATTAGAGAAAATCATGCTCTGGTATGACAGATTATCAGAAGTTCCAAAGGTCCTCGAGGGGGCCTCAGTCTGACACTGTCTTCTCTCACCAAGCTCAGTTATTCTGACCCCAGAGCTCTGAGGGCCGAGTGTGAAGAAAGCTCCAGACTTGGCCAGAATTCCAGCTGTGTGGAATCTGAGGGCCTGGCCCTCCAGAGCAGGTTCTAGAAGGTGGATATGTTCTGTGGTATGAAGTGTCCCCTTTCTGGCCAAACTGGCTCTTGGAGGAATGAGCAAAACAGAAGTGGTTTATACCTCAGAGCCTGGATAAATCGCAGACTATGAAACTGAAACTGGCTTTGGCCATGAAACTGTGAATGACTATAACTTCAAGGGAAAAGAAAAATCGAAGGAATCAGCCCAATGGCGAGGAGAGGAAAGGCCAAGGGAAGGGAGTGAACAAGACTTAAAAGTCTGCGTTAGTCTGGAGAAGCTGGACTGGTGAGGTGATGGATGTCATCAATCTCAGGAATGCTATTACCCAGAGCCTCTGAGCTACTACTTTGCATCTGTACTAAATAATAATAATAAAAAAATCTGGAAAAAGTGAGATGAAACAGCAGTATCCAAATTCAGCAATTTGGATGCTGAAACGATGTGAGACAGGGATGGCCAGGGGGAAAGACTAGACCCCAAGAGACCTGAATTCCCTAAGGAAAGGACAGTGAAAGACATTCCTCCCAAGTTCAATGTTTCGCCAACCCCTTCCTGCCCTGGTGTGGCCTCCGAGCCCTCCGTGTCCCACCGTACCGATCCCGGGGCCTTTGCTGCTGGCCCTTGATGTAGCTTTGCAGAGTCAGTGCCACCTCCTCTTGCAGCTGATCAATCTCGTCTCTCTGGGTAACTCCAGGCCGGTCTGTAAGATAGGGAACTGGGAAGGACACAGTGGGCGGCAGGGGTGGGCCTGCATAGTGCCCCGGGGACCGAGGCTGGGATAGACCTAGTCTGCAGGTTTGATGGCTAGAAGGCCTGGGGTGGATAGACTCAAGGAACTGAGTGTTTGGGCAGAGGTGGAGCAGCAAAAGGTTCTGGGCTTTGGGAGATGCTCACCAGGAGAGAAGAGGGCCATGGCGGCCAAGAGCACATACTCGGGCTCCTGGAGCTGCAGTTTTCGTAGTGTCCCATGGAAGTGAAAGAGCAACTCCAAAAACTCTACCTGGAACCCCACTGCGGGAGACACTAGGATTAGGAGCCTCTAGGTCACCCGACTGCACACTGTACCGCGAGGACACATGCCCCCTACTGCTCTAGCACCATCTCACCATGGGCTCCGTCTTCAATTGTGTAGCGAAGAGGCCCACAGAGGAAGTTTTGTGTTTGGAGACAGAAAGTGGTATTGAGTGCGATGTGACATATTTCCACAGCTGCTCCCTTGAGAAGGGAGATCTGGTCTTCAATGGGCAGGGACCTGTGGAAAGCAGGAAACAAGGGCACTTTTTAACTTTTTTTTTTTTTTTGAGACAGTCTCACTTTGTTGCCCAGGCTGGCGCACAATGGCGTGATCTCTGCTCACTGCAACCTCCGCCTCCCAGGTTCAAGCAATTCTCCTGCCTCAGCCTCCCAAAAGCTGGGATTACAGGTGTGTGTCACCATGCCCGGCTAATTTTTTATATTTTTGGTAGAGACAGGATTTCACCATGTTGGCCAGGCTGGTCTCAAACTCCTGACCTCAAGTGATCCACCTGCTGTGGTCTCCCAAAGTGCTGGGATTACAGGCATGAGCCACTGTGCCTGGCCCACTTTTTAATGTTTTGTTTGTTTATTTTTATTTTTTGTAAAGATGGGGTCTTGCTATGTTGCCCAGGCTGGTCTCAAATTCCTGGGCTCAAGCAATCCTCCTGCCTTGGCCTCCCAAAATGCTGGGATTATAGGTGTGAGCCTTGCTCTGTCACCCAGGCTAGAGTATAATAGCCTGATCTTGGCTACAGCAAACCTCTGCCTCTTGGGTTCAAGTGATTCTTCTGCCTCAGCCTCCTGAGAAGCTGGGATTATAAGTACCCACCACCACACCCGACTAAGTGTTGTATTTTTGATAGAGATGGGTTTCACCATGTTGGCCAGGCTGGTCTCAAATTCCTGAGTTCAAGTGATCCACCCGCCTTGGCCTCTCAAAGTGCTGGGATTACAGGCATGAGCCACCGTGCCTGGCCTATTATCATTATTTTTAGTTTTCATTTTTTTGAGACAGGGTCTTACTCTGTCACCTAGGCTGGAGTGCAATGGTACCATCTTGGCTCACTGCAGCCTCAAACTCCTGGGCTTAAATGATCTTCCTACTTCAGCCTCCTGAGTAGGTAGGACACAGGTGCACACCGTCGTGCCCAGCTAATTTTTGTATTTTTTTTGTAGAGATGGGGTTTTGTCATGTTGCCAAGGGTGGTCTCAAACTCCTAGACTCAAGTGATCTGCTGGCCTCCGCCTCCCAAAGTGCTGGGATTACTAGCACGAGCCACTGCAAGGCACCTCAAGGGCACTTTAGATGCGAACCTGTACTTCAGAGAGGAAGAAGAACACCAAGTTCTGACTGGCACACTTAAAAACAAAGCGGGGAATTCAAAACCTAATGCTTGGAAAGGCTGAGGCATGTGTTAATTTGTCGTCAGTGACTTTTTGGGGTGGGCGTACAACTTACTAAAATGCTTGCCTCCTGAAAGACGAGGGGAGGTTACTCACCGGAAGAGGGGCAGGTCCTTGGTAAACTTGATGACTTGCTGTACCATGAAAGTGTTGATGTCTGCGAAGTGTGCGAGCAGAGGCAGCACAGGGGCCAGGGTGGGCAAGGGCTGGTGATGGATGAACAGGTGAGCTGGAGGCTGCAATGATCAGAGCATTAGCTAGAGGCCCTGGCCCTAGGGCCTTCCTTTAGTCCTCACCAGCCTTATTTTGGAAGAGTTCCTTGCTGAGAAGCCTGCTGAGGCTGGGGTTCTGGAGATCTGTCCTCTGTGTTGGTGCATGGCACACACCCCTCTCCCTCAGACCAGCCTTATTGGGTGCCCTTTTGGTTGTATTCCAACCCCAAACCTGTCGGTGCTCACCCTAAACTGCACAAACTGTTCAAACATGGTGCCCATGTGGCGTGTGTGGGCCCCCAAGAGTGTCCGGATCAGCTCTTCTCGCTCCTTACTCAGTTGCATAGGTGTTTGCTGTGCCCGCCGCTGGGCCTGCTTTGCTCGCCGCAATGCCAGGGCTTCTGCCGACAGTATCACTGTGCCAGGCAAGAGATCATGACAAAGCTGTTGAGACTAGCAGAGCACCTCTCTCTGCCGGTCCCTAATCTGGGGCCCCTCAGCCACCCTGCACAATGAAGGATGGGGGGAAATGGGAATTCCTGAGACTTTCTTGGGCTTGGCTAAAGTCCTAGAGGCTCCAGGAGGCAGGGGGTTCCTGCACACTTTCACCCGCCTGTGAAGAACTGCAGCAGCAAACTGCACCATGGGAGAGAAGGGAAGGGTGATGAGGAAAGCAGGAAAAGCGTAAGGAAAAGTGCGAAGGCTTCTGGGGAAACGGTGATGAGGGAGGGGTCTTGATACCTAGAGCATCGCCTTATGTGATGTTTGCAAATAATCCTTCAAAAATAATCAGATAATCATTTCAAAGAAACCCTTATTTCATTTTTGTTTGTTTGTTTGTTTGTTTATTTGTATATTTTTAGAGACGGGGTTTTGCCATGTTGGTCAGGCTGGTCTCAAACTCCTGACCTTAGGTGATCCACCCACCTCGGCCTCCCAAAGTGTTGGGATTACAGGCATAAGCCACTGTGTCTGGCCCCTTGTTTGATGTTTTAGCATACTTTCAAAACTTCTGAGGTTAAATCCCACTGAATGAAACAACCCCAGGTTAGGCAGGGCTGGTATTCATCATGTATATACACACACACACACACACACACACACACACACACACACACTGAGAGAGAGAGAGAGAGAGAGAGAGAGAGAGAGAGAGAGAGAGAGAGAGATTCACTCTGTTGCCCAGGGTGGAGTGTAATGGCTTTATCTAAGCTCACTGCAACCTCCACTACCACTTCCTGCCCCTGAGTTAAAGCCTGCCTCAACCTCCTGAGTAGCTGGGATTACAGGCATCCGCCACCACACCAGGCTAATTTTTTTTTTTTTTTTAGTAGACATGGGGTTTCACCATATTGGCCAGGCTGGTCTCGAACTCCTGACCTGAAGTGATCTGTCCACCTCAGCCTACCAAAGTGCTGGGATTACAGGCGTGAGCCACCACACCCAGCCTAATCATATTTTTTAGAAATATGGTCAGGCTCAGATTCCTGTGACGGGACCAA
>NW_016107856.1:404522-415510 GCF_001604975.1 Cebus imitator
CCTGCCTTAGCCTCCCAAGTAGCTGGGATTACAGGCGTGAGCCACCACACCCAGCCTAATCATATTTTTTAGAAATATGGTCAGGCTCAGATTCCTGTGACGGGACCAAGGTCACAGAATAAGTAATGTAGATTTAATTCAGCCCCAAATCTTTTGACGTCTACAAAAGATCCAGGATTAGACCAAGATCTTAAATTCAGACCAAGATCCTAAATTCAGACCAAGATCCTTTGACTTCTACAGTTTCTTTTCATTCTTCCATAGTGAGAATCGTGTGAGATGGAAAAAGCAAGAGTTTGGGAGTCAGGTAGACTTGAGTTTGAATACTGACTGTACAACTTCTTTTTCCTTCGTCTTTTTCTAGAGAGGAGATCTCACTCTATTGACTAGGCTGGTCTCGAATTCCTGGCGTTGAGCAATCCTCTCGTCTCAGCCTTCCAAAATGCTGGGATTAGAGGCGTGAGTCACGGCTCTCAGACTGCACAAGTTTTTAGTTGAACTAACTTGGGCAAATTAACTTCTGTGAGCCCCAGTTACATCATCTGTTGGGAGCAAAGAACAGTTACTTGGCACAGAGAAGGCATTAACTAATTCGATAATTGAGCACTTACTAGGTGACAGGCACTATACTCAAGAGATAGAAAGAAAATAAAAAACTCACACCTGTAATCCCAGCACATTGGAAGGCCAAGGTGGGCAGTCGCCTGAGGCCAGGAGTTTGAGACCAGTGTGGCCAACATGGTGAAACCTCATCTCTACTAAAAATACAAAAAAATTAGCTGGGCCTGGTGGTGCATGCCTGTCATCCTAGCTATGCTGGAGGCTGAGGCAGAGAATCACTTGAACTCAGGGGTCGACATGGGGCCGCTGCATTCCAGCCTGGATGACAGAGTAAGACTCCATCTTAAAAAAAAAAAAAAGAAAAAGAAAAAGAAAAAAGAAAAGCTAGCCATGTGGATATCTAGGAGAAGAGCGTTTCAGGTAGAGGGAAAGACAAGTGGAAAAGTCTTGGAGGAAGAGTGTGCTTGGTGTTTCTAAGGATGACAGTGAAGTCAGAGTGGCCAGAATTGACTGAGAAATGGGAGAAGGGCATGAAGTACAGTCTGAGGTGTGGGAGAGCTAGACCATGAGATCATGTGCTTTGAGATGGGGAGCCATTGGAGGTCTTGAGTGAATAGTGACAATCCAACTAGTTTAAAAAAGATTACTGTGCCTGCTATGTAGAGAATGCGCTGTTGGGAACAAGGGCAAAGCAGAGAGACACAGTCAATGGATTCTCGGGATGTAGGGGGCCAACTCACTGTCTTTCCTCATGCCAGCATCTAAGCACTTCTGCAACCTGCAGGCTGGGCAGTGGCGCCTCTGAGCCTTGCTGACTTCACAGCTACCAGCAAACGGGCAGGTGGGACCAATACTTTTGCTAACTGTTCTCCTGTGAGACACAGAGATGTTGTTAGGGTCTGGGATGGCAGTGAACAGACAGGTGGCTAGGTGGGGGCATGAGATGAAATGGTCTAAAAAAACCTGGGAATCTGGTGAAATGGACTGACTATTCTGAGCTGTGCCCAAACGTCCCCCAGGGGTGGATAGGGTCCAACACATTTCAAGCATTTCCATGGCAACACAGCATCCCTTGGGAAGGCCTAGTTGATGTAGGACTAGCAAGGTGCTTCACAGGCAGTGGGTACATAGCAAGTGCTCTTGACTAATGGGCTGTGTCCATCAGACAAACATTCAGCCTTCCCTCTGTTATGCCACCAGTTTATAGTGTTGCGTTTGGCAAGATGTACAGTGCCAGCCACAGGGTAGTTAGATTCTAAGATAAAGGAGTAATGTAGCTGGATAGTCTTGGGCACGGGCGGAGGTATAAAGGATAACTGATAAGGAGTTTGGTTTGGAGGGTTATTTCCATTGGGGAGGAGGCTCTCACCTGAAGAAACCCTTGCAGCCCTCACAAGTCAGCGCATTAAAGTGGTAGCCTGTGGCCTGGTCCCCACATACCACACAGTTCCTCAGCTCATCTTCCCTAGTGGCCATGTCGCCAGGCGTTGGGGCGGCTGTCACAGACTCCTGAATGTGGGAGGGGTCAGCAGTCAGTTCTGGGCCACCCTTGACCCTTTTCTGTCCCTTCTACAGAGTTTCGTTCCGAACCAAACCAAACCTGTCCTTGACTCGATCCCCAGTGTGTTTCTTTTTCTTTGCTTTTCTTTTTTGAGACAAGTTCCTGCTCTGTCACCTAGGCTGGATCTCCACTCACTGCAACCTCTGTCTCCTGGGCTCAAGCAATTCTCCCACTTCGGCCTCCTGAGTAGCCCCACCATGCCCAGCTAATTTTTTTTTTTTTTGCCACATTGGGGTTTTGCCATGTTACCCAGTTGTTGTTGTTGTCTTACTCTGTTACCTAGTGTTGCCTAGGCTGGAGTCCATCATAGTTCGATGTAGCCTCACACTCCTGGGCTCAAGGCATCCTCCGCCTCACCCTCCTGAGTAGCTGGGACTATGGTACACACCACCACACCAGGATAATTTTTTCTTTTTCTCTCTTCTCCCCTCTCTTCTTCCCACCCTTCTTCCCTCCTTCCCCTCCCTCCCCTCCCCTCCCCTCTCCTTCCCTCCCCCTTCTTTCCCCCCCCCTTTTTTTTTTTTTTTTTTCCTGAGACTGAGTCTTGCTCTGTTGCCCAGGCTGGAGTGCAGTGGCTCAATCTCAGCTTGCTGCAAACTCCACCTCTCAGGTTCAAGCTATTCTAATGCCTTAGCCTCCAAGTAGCTGGGATTACAGGCATCCACCACCATGCCCAGCTAATGTTTTATTTTTAGTAGGGACAGGGTTTCACCATGTTGGCCAGGCTGGTCTCGAATTCCCGACCTCAAGTGTTCTCCCACCTCGGCCTCCCAAAGTACTGGGATTACAGGCATGAGCCCCTGCACCAGGCCTCTTTTCTTTCTTTTTTGTAGAGATGGATCTGTTATGTTACCCAGGTTGGTCTTGAACTCCTGGGCTCAAGCAATCCTCCCACCTTGGCCTCCCAAAGTGCTGGGGTTATACACGTGAGCCACCATGCCCAGCCCCCAGCATTACCTGTACTTTATTGCTTTTAGTCTTTGGCCCCCAACAGATTTCCTACCTGCTTCTCTTAGTCAGCATGTCACCTGCAGGCCACAGAATCTGGTATGGAAGATCTCTCCCCAAACTCCCACGCGGATGCTGTTTTTCCTCTGATCTCAGGAGTTTCCTGTAACTGGAGTTAGGGATTATGACCCTTAGTACCTGGAAAACAAGCAATGTCTGTTGTATGTGGCCTACAGTTGCTCTCAGTGACTGTGGGGTTAGGGCACAGACCCTGGACTCAGGGTAAAGTCCTAGGTGGGAGGTTTTCCCAGCATGACAAAGGTGCTGGTAGGTGGCACATGGGGAGGGACTCTGGTGGGTGGGAACCTCGTGATTCATTGGAGGCTGCATCTTATCAGACGAATGGAGATTTTCCCTGCCGATAAGCTTAAGGCTACATCTGCAGTCTCCTGTGTACAGAGATCCTGAACAAGCTGGAAAGAGAGACAGATAGACAGATAGGCAGACAGACAGAGCAAGCTTTTTCATGCACAGTATGTCCGTACTAAAAGAAGAGGTGTAACAGTTGCATAAGGCTCCCAAAAGGAAAGTTTTTAAGAGACTAGGGGCTGGGCAGTGGCTCACACCTATAATCCCAGCACTTTGGGAGGCCAAGGCAGGCGGATCACTTGAGGTCAGTAGTTTGACACCAGCCTGGACAACATGGTGAAACCCTGTCTCTACTAAAAACACAAAAATTAACTGGGCATGGTGGCACACACTTGTAATCCCAGCTACTGGGGAGGCTGAGATGGGAGGATCGCTTGAACTCTGCAGGCAGAGGTTGCAGTGAACTGAGATCATGCCACTGCACTCCAGCCTGGGCACACAGAACGAGTGAGACTCCATCTAAAAAAAAAAAAAAGAGAGAGAGAGAGGCACTAGGGTCTAATTTAGAGCTTATACAAAGAGTCCACTCACTTCCTAACTAGGGAGGACTCAGAGTTAATCAGAGTGATCACAGGGCGCAGCGGCATGCACTTCTAGTCCGCCCTACTCTGGAGACAGGTAGAGGATGGTTTGAGCCCAGGAGTTTGAATTCCACCTGGGCAACATAGCAAGACCCTATCTCTAAAAAATAAATAAATAAATAAAGAGTGCTATTAAAAAAAAAATATATATATATTTCCCCCCGAGATGGAGTCTTGCTTTGTCACCCAGGCTGGAATGCAGCGGCGCGATCTCAGCTCACTGCAACCTCCGCCTCCTGGGTTCAAGTGATTTTCCTGCCTTAGCCTCCCAAGTAGCTGGGATTACAGGCGCCCACCACCTGGCTAATTTTTGTATTTTTAGTAGAGATGGGGTTTCACCATGTTGGTCAGGCTGGACTCAAACTCCTTACCTGTGATCCGCCCACCTTGGCCTCTCAAAGTGCTGGGATTACAGGTGTGAGCCACTATGCCCGGCCAAACTTTTTAAAAAATAATAGTGACCTCTAACCAGAGGTAGTTGAGGTTGATTTAGGAACTCTTGCACCAGAAATGGCTTCATGGATGTATGATCTGCACAGTCCCACGAGCTCTGCATTCAGAGGACTCTCATGCTTGGCTCAATGCTCTGCTGTTGCTGTCTTAAAATACTTACTTTTTGAACAAGGGGACCTGGATTCTCATTTTTCAGTGGGCTGCCTTCCAAAATTATGTACCCAGTCCCATCTGGAGTCAAGATGAAGGGCTTCTAATTAATAAGTTTAAGATTCAGAAGTAGAAGTCAGCTGGGCATGATGGCTCACGTCTGTAATGCCAGCACTTTGGGAGGCCGAGGTCAGGAGTTCGAGACCAGCCTGGCCAACATGGTGAAACCCCATCTCTATTAAAAATACGAAAAATTAACTGGGTGTGGTGGCACACACCTGTAGTCAGTCCCAGTAACTCAGGAGGCTGAAGCAGAAGAATTGCTTGAAGCCGGGAGGTGGAAGTTGCAATGAGCTGAGATCGCGCCACTGCATTCCAGCCTAGGTGACATAGCCAGGCTCTGTCTCAAAAAAAATAAAATAAAATAAAGAAGAAGAAGAAGTCTTCACTGGGGCTTAGTGCTCTATCATCATTGAAGAATATTTTTGCTTGTGTTTGTGTGTGTGTCTATACCTGTCTATGTATCATTTATCTGTCTGCTTTCCCAACATCTATGAACAGAAAAAGTCATTTCAAAATATTTGGATGTTTTGGGGATGGGCAATATGTTGGATAAATCTCTGTTAGATAAATTTGATTCCACACACACTGGAATAAAGTCCAAAGTCTCAGTCTTCCAATTTGAAAGGTTCTTCTCACTGCAGATCTCTCTGGGTGTTTGCTGTTTCTGTACTATATGATCTTTTCTCACTAGAAATCAGCATTTATTTTTCTGTGTGTGTGTGTGTGTGTGTGTGTGTGTTTGAGACCGAGTCTCACTCTGTTGGTCAGGCTGGAGCACAGTCGTGTGATCTTGGCTTACTGTAACCTCTGCCTCCCAGGTTCAAGAGGTTCTCCTGCCTCAGCCTCTCAAGTAGCTGGGATAATAGGTGTGTGCCACCATGCCTGGCTAACTTTTTGTATTTTTAGTAGAGACAGAATTTCACCATTTTAGCCAGGATGGTCTCCATCTCCTGACCTTGTGATCCACCTGCGTTGACCTCCCAAAGTCGGGGATTACAGGCGTGAGCCACCACACCCAACCTATTTTTCTTTGTTTTGCTATTATGTCTTCTGCTTCTTCAGTTGAATTAAATTATAATTAATATTTCTCTAAAGATGAATTAAAACCCCAAGAGCAGGCTAGAGTCATAAACATACACACACACACACACACAGAGAGAGAGAGAGAGAGAGAAAGGAAGGAAGGAAGGAAGGAAGGAAGGAAGGAAGGAAGGAAGGAAGGGAAAGAAAGAAGGAAAGAGAAAGAAAGAAAGAAAGAGAAAGAAAGAAAGAAAGAAAGAAAGAAAGAAAGAAAGAAAGAAAGAAAGAAAGAAAGAAGGGGAAAGAAAGGGAAAGAAAGACTGACTCAGTTAAAAAGATGCTTGTTTAGGTTCCCAGAATGAGTTAGCAGAACCCTTAATCTCAAGTGGTATAACATCCAGCTATGCATAACTTTGCATTTTGAAATAAGCTGAGTTCCAGAGAGCACAGATGCTTGGATCTGTTCCTTGGGAGATGGTAAGAATATTTATGTGTATATATCTGTTGGTGTCTTTGTGACTCTGAGAATTCATGCTAATTTATTCAATCAACAAATATTGACCAAGAATCCACCTATGTCTTAGATACTAGAGTTAAAAGATGAGTAACATGCTCTCCTACCCTCACAAACTTTAATCATTAATGGGGGAGACAGACCTTTACACAGACATAAAGAAATATAGGGCCAGACACAGCAGCTCACGCCCGTAATCCCAGCACTTTGGGAGGCCAAGGTGGGCGGATCATGAGGTTAGGAGTTCAAGACCAGCCTGGCCAACATAGTGAAACCCCGTCTCTACTAAAAATACAAAAATTAGCTGGGTGTGGTGGCACATGCCTATAGTCCCAGCTACTAGGGAGGCTGAGGCAGGAGAATCGCTTGGACCCGGGAGGCGGAGTGAGCCAAAGCCACACCATTGTACTCTAGCCTGAGTGCCAGGGCTTGACTCTGTCTCAAAAGAAAAGAAAAGAAAAGAAAAGAAAAGAAAAGAAAAGAAAAGAAAAGAAAAGAAAAGAAAAGAAATATAGTCAGATCAATGATGGTGCCCTGTACAGAGCATTATGGGACTGAAGAAGCGGGGCACCTAATCCTGCTTTGGCAAAGGGGTGTTGAGGAAGAGGCAGGAAAGGCTTTTTGGAGGAGTGACAACTGAGTTGACTTTTAAAGCGTAATGATGAGTTAGCCAGGGGAAAATAAAAGGCAGTTCAGGTAGAGGGTGAAATCTGAGGTGGTCAAGAAGCCACATACAAAAAGACAGATATGATAGAAGCACAAATGGGCCTCTCTTGCTGGAGCATAACATTTCAGGCTGGGAGTAGGAAGAGATAAGGCTGGAGAGGTGGGATATAAGGCTGAGACGGAGGCAGGGCCAGATCACAGGAGACCTCATGTGTTAGGCTAAATACTTGGAGTCCATCAGGACACTTTAAAAGAGTAATCTGTGAAATGACATTGTCATATCTGTATTCTAGATAGTTAAGTCTGCTGGCTGTTGGAAAGATGGATTTGAGGGGGCAGGACTGAAGGCAAAGAGGCCAGTTAAAAAGCTACTGGCAAAATGTAGGTGAGAGAAGATTAAGCCGGAGCTACTACGGCAGTGGAAGGATATAGGGGAGGAGAGGTTTCTGAGAAAAACATGGAAAGTGGAATTATTGGAATTGGATAACTACTGGAATGCCTGGATTAAGAAAAAGGACGAGGAGTTAAAGATGACTCCAGGTTTCTGGCATGGGTGACCGAGTGGATGGTGGCACTGCCAACTGGGATAGAGATTACAGGAGGAGGGCAAGGGCCCTCCACACTTGGGCCCCAATCCATTTTCACAGTTGACAACTTACTCCAGCAATAAGTTATCAAGTGTTCACTCAAAATTAGGCACCATGAGGAGAGATGAAGGAGTCCCTATTACAGAGACACTTCCAGATTAATTGTGGAGACTGAATAAATAAATCGAATTCATAAGTCTTAAAAGAAAATGTATAATCAAACCCTAGATGTTATGGTAAAGACTGTGTATAATATTGTAGGTATGCCAGGTGCAGTGGTGCACGCCTGTAATCCCAGCACTTTGGGAGGCCAAAGCAGGCAAATCACGAGGTCAAGAGATCGAGACCATCCTGGCCAACATAGTGAAACCCCATCTCTACTAAAAATACAACAATTAACTGGGTATGGTGGCGTGTGCCTGTAGTCCCAGCTACTTGGGAGGCTGAGGCAGGAGAATCGCTTGAACCTGGGAGATGGAGGTTGCAGTGAGCTTAGATCGTGTCACAGCACTCTAGCCTGGTGACAGAGCAAGACTCTGTCTCAAATATATATATGTATATAAAACAGGTATTAATTGCTCTCTTAATTAATTTATTTTTTTGAGACAGAGTATCGCTCTTGTTGCCCAGGCTGGAGTGCAATGGCATGATCTCAGCTCCCTGCAACGTCCGCTTCCCAGGTTCAAGCAATTCTCCTGCCTCAGCCTCCCGAATAGCTAGGATTACAGGTGTGTACCACCATACCCAGCTAATTTTTGTATTTTTAGTAGAGACGAAGTTTCCCCATGTTGGCCAGGCTGGTCTCAAACTCCTGACCTCAGGTGATCTGCCAAAGTGCTGGGATTACAGGCGAGAGCCACCGCGCCCAGCCCTGCTCCCTTAATTTATTCTTATTGACTACCCAGTATGAGCAGAGTACTATGTAAAAATCCTTGCCTGTGTTAACATTAAGATAGGTAATATCGCCATTTTACAGATGAGAAAACTGAGACTCAGAGTGTGTAGATAACTTATACAAGAGACAATATACCCAACAGTGTGTTAGGTGACTTCACTTGGATGCCACATAGGCACCTCAAATTCAATATGTCTAAAATGGAGCTCACTGTCAACCCCCCACAAACTAGCTTCTCCTATATCACCTAACTTGGTGACTACTCCTACTTGAGAAAGTGGAAAGAGCATGGGTTTTGGGGTCATATAGACTTAGGTTCAAATTCTGACTGGCTCTTGCTAGCTGAATTCCTCTTTTTTTTTTTTTTTTTTTTTTTCTCTAAATTGTTTGGCATGACTAAGACCCAGCTCCATGGGATCCTGGGAATCAGATATCATCAGGCTGAGCCAACACCAGACCAGGGAAGGGAGGCATTCTTCCTCTTCCTACATCAGCTGTGAATGCTTAGGGAGAGGCTAGGCTAGAAAGATGTTCTAGTCCAGGGCTGCCCTTCACCTGGGGCCAGGGATTACACTGAGCCATGTTCTTCTTGGAGAAGTCCACCTTGAAGTTCTTTGAGATGGGGTTGCTGGGGAACAGACTGTTCTGAGTTTGCTCTTCTGTGTACAGAAACTCTCCTCTGGTTTCAGGGTCTCTGCTGTGAGGCAGATGGAGAGTGGAATCTGCTGCAGGATTCCCCTGGCATCCACGGTGAACAGGTTTTCAGGGTTAACTGACACCCTCATCCTCTTCCAACATGCCTCTTCCAGGCCAGGATCTGAAAAACCTGTGAGGATTATGACCTGATGGGTTAAGCTCTCTGAATTTCAGTTTTCTTATCTGGAAAAAAAAAAAAAGGTTAATAACATTCATTATCCAGGTTTGCTGTGAAGATTAAACAAAGTAATAAAGTAGTAAAATGTAAAATTCCTTACACGGGGCTTGAAACATGGAAGGAAATCAACACATATTCATTCTTTTACCCTCTTCCTTTTCTTTCCCTTTTACTGCTATCTTCTCCCAGATGCCAAACCAGAAACTGGTGAGTCACCTAGCCTCTTTTCTCTCCCTCACTCCCTATAAATGACCAGATGCCATGACCTGTTATTCCTATCTGCTGATCTCTGCATGCCCACTATCTCTTAGCTGAGTTTAGGCCCTCATCAGTTTCCATTTGCTGCTGCAGTAGCCTACTAAATTATTCTCCCTGCTCCCAGCCTCATCTCCTTCCAACCCATCCTCCATGCTGTTGCTATTTCTAAAATGCAAATTTGATCATGTCTCTCCCCTGCTTAAAATTCTTCATTTGCTTTCCATCACCTTCAGTATAAAATCCCATCTCTTTAGCATGTCACACAAACTCCTTTGTGATCTAGCCCCTATTTAATTACTCTGGCCTCATCTATTCCATCCCCACTTCCCTCCCCTGACCTAGCATATCATACTTTGGCTCTAGATGTGCTTAAGCATTTAGAGTTCCCCGAACAAGCTGTGTGTACTCACCTCTAAACATCTGCCCTTGTTGTCCCCTCTGGTTGGCATCACCTTGCAGCTAAAAGGGAGTTTGAGACCAGCCTGACCAACATAGTGAAACCCCGTCTCCACTAAAAGTACAAAATTAGCTGGGTGCAGTTGTGCATGCCTGCAATCCCAGCTAATTGAGAGGCTGAGGAAAGAGAAATGCTTGAACCATAGAGGCAGAGGTTCCCTCTTGTTGTTCCCTCTGGTTGGCATCACCTTGCACACCCTCACTTTCAAACCCTCCTCCCCTGGTCCTCCTGATCCTCTTGGTCCTTCAGACCTGGGTGTAACAGATTACCTCTGTAAACCTAATAGAGCTACACCTCTCCACACCAATTTGTCACAGCACTTATCACACTGCAGAACAACTGTCTGTTTCTTTCTGACTCTGTCAATCAACTGTGAGTTGATGAAGTCAAGGGCTGCATCTGTCATTTTGGGATCCTTAGCGTCTTATGTACTCCAAGCATATATAATAAATATTTATGGCATGAATAAACGGACTAGGATACAAATTAAGATCTGATTTCAAACCCATGCTCTTTGCATGCAACATCGTATGCTATTGTTTGTGAATGAGTATACTCATTCATTCAATAAATAAGTAATGGGTATCTACTTTGTGCCAGGCATTTTGCTAGCACTGCCATCTGAATACATTTCTATTTCCCTTTTAGCTGCTGACTTTCTTTTTTTAATTTTTAAATTTTTTTTTGAGATGGAGTTTTGCTCTTGTTGCCCAGGCTGGAGTGCAGTGGTGCGATCTCAGGTCACTGCAACCTCTGCCTCTATGGTTCAAGCATTTCTCTTTCCTCAGCCTCTCAAGTAGCTGGGATTGCAGGCATGCACAACTGCACCCAGCTAATTTTGTACTTTTAGTGGAGATGGGGTTTCACTATGTTGGTCAGGCTGGTCTCAAACTCCCGACTTCAAGTGATCTACCTGCCTCTGCATCCCAAAGTGCTGGGATTACAGGCGTGAGCCACCGCAGCTGTTTTTT
>NW_016107856.1:416995-429477 GCF_001604975.1 Cebus imitator
CACAGTAACTGGGATTACAGGCACATGCCACCACACCTGGTTAATTTTTGTACTTTTATTAGAGACAGGGTTTTGTCACATTGATCAGGCTGGCCTCAAACTCCTGGCCTCAAGTGATCTGCCTGCCTTGACCTCCCAAACCGTCGGGATTATAGATGTGAGCCAACACGCCTGCAACCTAAAGCTTGATCTTCATCTTCCTACCCTTCTTTCATGTTCTTCCCTAATGCTTAATTTCTATACGACGCTCTGATAAAAAGTAAAAATGTCTAATGTTTTAACCTCACAGTTTATAGAGTTTACATGCTTAATTTTGTTTACCCTCATCTCAGCATATGAAAATCTTCAACTCTACCTCCAGGAAATCTTGCTGTTATTTTAATTTTATTTTTAAATTATTTTGTAGAGACAGGCTCTCACTATGTTGCCCTGGCTGGTCTTGAGCTCCTGAGCTCAAGGGATCCTTCTGCCTCAGCTTCCCAAAGTGCTGGCATTACAGGCATGAGCCACTGTGCCTGGCCAAATCTTGCTTCTTTCTTAGTAGTCACTCTTTTTTTTTTGAGACAGGGTCTCACTCTGCCACCCAGACTGGAATGCAGCGGTGCGGTCATGGCTCAATGCAGCTTCAACCTCCTGAGCTCAAGTGATCCCCCTGCCTCAGCCTCCTGAGTAGCTGGGAGCATAGGCTCACACTACCACACTCAACAATTTTTTTTTTTTTTTTTTGTAGAGACAGGGTCTCACTATATGGCTCAGGCTGAAGAGTCACTTCTGATGCCTCTGCGGATTATATCTCATTCTGTTCCTTTCTCTGGATTCCCACGGCACTTGCCCAGACTTCTATCATATAACCTATAACAATAT
Source organism: Cebus imitator (assembly GCF_001604975.1). Classification (NCBI taxonomy): domain Eukaryota; kingdom Metazoa; phylum Chordata; class Mammalia; order Primates; family Cebidae; genus Cebus; species Cebus imitator. The sequence continues at coordinate 417,860 of NW_016107856.1, forward strand.
CATACCTTTGCATTCACATGACTGCCTCTCCCCTATTACACCATAAGCTCTATGTTGTGTAGGTTTTTCTATTCCAACACTCAGCATCTGTCCTGGCCATAATATGTGCTTAACAAGCCAGTGAAAGACTGAAGATTTTTCCCAACTTCCTGATCTTAAATTCCAAAGTCATTGTGAATCCTCCTCTAAATCTTTCTAGTCACCAAGTCTTATAGATTTCTTATGCCATGTGTTTCTTGATGCTGTCTCTGCTCTTACACTTTGTACAACTGCAGTGTCCCCGTCTTGGCCTTCCTGCTCTTGGTCTTTCTCTTGTCAAATCAGTCCTATGTTCCTTCTGCAAGAATAACCTAAAGGTGCTATTTGTATGAAGACTAAATTTAAATTCCGTATTCTGATATTTAGGACCCTGCCATATCTCCCGTAACTTCTCCATCAAAACCCTGAGTTTTCTCTCACCATTTTTCTTATTGTCACCCAGATACCAGAGAGACGCGTCTTTTCCTCCTTCTTCTTTCTCTTTCTTCATTTGTTTATATTCTACTTTTCCTTTAAGGCCTACCTCAAATTTCACTTTCCTCAGGAAGCTTTTGATTCTTTTGATCTCTGGCTGATCTCTGTCTTCTTGGACTATGTATTTATTTATTGAGACAGAGTCTTGCTCTGTCACCCAGGCTAAAGTGCAGTGGCATGATCTTGGCTCACTGCAACCTCCGCCTCCTGGGTTCAAGTGATTCTCATACCTCAGTCACCCGAGTAGCTAGGACTACAGGTGTGCACTACCACACCTGGCCAATTTTTGTATTTTCAGTAGAGACAGGATTTCATCATGTTGGCCAGGCTGGTCTGAACTCCTGGCCTCAAGTGATGTGCCCACTTTGGCCTTCCAAAGTGCTGGGATTACAGGAATGAGCCACTGCACCCTGCCTGTCTTCTTTGACTTATTACTTTTTTTTTTTTTTTCAGAGACAGGGTCTTGCTCTATCCCCCAGGTTGGAGTGCAGTGGCATGATCTCGGCTCATTGCAAACTCTGGCTCTAGGGTTCAAGTGATTCTCATATCTCAGCCACCCGAGTAGCTAGGACTACAGGTGTACGCCACCACACCTGGCCAATTTTTGTATTTTTAGTAGAGACAGAGTTTCGCCATGTTGGCTAGGCTGGTCTTGAACTCCTGACCTCAGGTGATTCGCCCACCTTGGCCTCACAAAGTTCTCCCAGCCATGCCCAGCCTGACTTATTACTTATTATTATTATTATTATTATTTTATTCTTTTTTAATTTTTGTCTTTTTTATACTTTTTATTATTATACAGTTTACCGTTGTAGCATACTTGGGCATTTAGTCATCTGTGGCAGGGACTGGCAATTTATGGCCTATGAGCCAAATCTGGCCTGCTGCCTGGGGCTAAGAATGGTTTCACATTAATATTAAAAAATTTTTAAAGAAGAATATTTTGTAACACATAAAAATTATGTGAAATTTAAACTTTAGTGTCCACAAATAAAGTTTTACTAGAACATAGCCACAGCTATTTGTTTACATATTGTCTATGTCCTCTTTCAAGCTATAATTGGGAGACTTAAGTAGTCTTGACAGAGAACATATATGCCCTGCAAAACCTAAAGTATTTATCATCTGGTTGATACAGAGAAAGCCGGCTGATCCCTGATCTCAGATCTTGAATCGTCTTTATAATCTTTTCATAGCTGTTTAAGAACTTTGGAAAGGTCTGCTTCACTAAAGATAATCTTTTGACGCTAATTAGTGGTTCATTAGAACAGTGGGGGAAGCTGGAGGAGCAGGCTTTATCGAGTGAGTAGGAGCTATCCTAGTTAGAAACTTAGTAACTTAGGCAACTGGATTCCCATTGGAAAGTGAGAATCAGAGGATCTCAGGTGGATGGGGGGAAAGAGGTGATCTTTTTTCCATCTTCTCTTTATCTGACCTGGCAGAGGAAATGTAAAAGCAAATGGGGTCTAGCTAGAGAAAGGACTATTTGAGGTTTTATCTGAATCTGGTTGTTGAGAATAGATCAATGGTGGCTGTCTGAGAGAAGCTCAACTATTTTTTTTTTTTTGAGACGGAGTTTCACTCATGTTACCCAGGCTGGAGTGCAATGGCGCGATCTCGGCTCACCGTAACCTCCGCCTCCTGGGTTCAGGCAATTCTCCTGCCTCAGCCTCCTGAGTAGCTGGGATTACAGGCATGTGCCACCATGCCCAGCTAATTTTTTTGTATTTTTTTTAGTAGAGAAGGGGTTTCACCATGTTGGCCAGGATGGTTTCCATCTCTTGACCTCGTGATCTGCCCGCCTCGGCCTCCCAAAGTGCTGGGATTACAGGCTTGAGCCACCGCGCCCGGCCGAAGCTCAACTATTAATGACACAGTTATAACAGGCCATGAAAGAAACCATCAAAAGGGTGTAACTGCTAAAGCTGAAAGTGACCTTGGCTGACTGAAGGTCTAAGTAGGCTAAGAAGTTTTACAATGCCTAGAAGTATTGTAGGCATGATAATTTAAAGGATTTCTTTTTCTTTTTTTTCTTTTTTAGATGGAGTTTTGCTTTTATTGCCCAGGTTGAAGTGCAATGGCACAATCTCAGCTCACTGCAACCTCTGCCTCCTGGGTTCAAGCGATTCTCCTGCCTCAGCCTCCCGAGTAGCTGAGATTACAGGTGTGCACTACCATGCCTGGCTAATTTTGTATTTTTAGTAGAGAAGGGTTTCACCATGTTGGTCAGGCTAGTCTCAGACTCCTGACCTTAGATGATCCACCCACCTCAGCCTCCCAAAGTGCTGGGATTACAGATGTGAGCCACCATACCTGGCAGGATTTCTTTAAAGACAAAAAGAAAGTTAGATATTTAGATAAACAAGAATAGCAACTGAAGTTATCAGAAAGTTCATGACTTTTACCAGGTGTTCCATTTCTTCTCATCTTTTCCTAATCATATTTTTTCCTTAAAATTATACAGCATAATAATTATTTAGTAATAAATTATATAGGTTGGATTGTGGGCCGCCTCCTTCACAGCTGCCCCTCACACCCTGACAGAATGCACTTGGCTAGTTTGGGTACTCATATATGGACCACCAGATGGTGAATTGCTACCTGAAGTGTGGGAAGAAAGAAGCTAGACTCTAGGAGACAGGGCTTGCATATTTTAATGTAAACAATAGGTGCAAGGTCATAAGAAGTGTCTTTTTAAAAAGAGCTTCACAGCCTTGGCATAGTGGAGAGCACATTGTCAGACTGAGATTGAATGAATAAGCAGCTGTAAATTAACTTTTGTGGGGAGTCATTTACCTATGCAAGTGGACACTGGAGACCATCATTTTATTGGAGAGTTTTTTGTTGTTTGCATTGCGTGGGAGGTAGGATTTGATGAATCCTAAAATGTCTTCCAACTCCTAACATCTATGATCTTGCACATCAAACAAGCCCTTCACAATTTCCCTGTTCTTTGCCAAAGAACCCTGTCCATTTGTTCCAGCCTCCCTCCCTCTCTCTCTTTCTTTCTCTCTCCCTCTCTCTCCCCCTCCCCCTCCCCCCTCACCCAGCCTTCCTCACTCTCTTGTGCTGTTCCCTTGTCCAGGGTGACATCCTACTACCAAATCTTAATCTGCGACATCTCTTAGCTTTATCTCTTTCATTCGCTGTTTCCTGCTTTCCGCGCACCCTCTTGATTTCCTTCCAGCTCTTCTTCTTTTTCTGAGACTCACACACTCCTTCCTTATCTTCCCTCCTTGCCTCCTTCGTGTACCTCTCCTTCCTCCCTCTCTTTCTTTGCTCCCCCTACTTCATTTTCTGTCCCCGCATCCCCCGACGGTCTCCCCCTCCTTCCCGCTCTCTGTCTTACCCTAGTTTGGAAATGCAGCAGACCTCTAAACCTGCCACCATTGGATGCAAGAGGTTGTCACTCTACGGTAAGAGAAGCTACTATTGGTCGGGCTGGAGGCGGGTACCAAGCTGAGTATAAAAGGTGGGGCCGGAGGCGGTGCGCCGAGGGGCTCTGACAGGACTGGTCGAAAAGGGTCGTCCGGTAGGAGCTGGGCGCCGGGAATCCCTGGTGCCAGCACCAGAGCAGCGGCTCTCCGTACTAACTCCTCTCCTGGTCAGCCGTAGCCCCTGCCGCAGAGCCCGGCAACTCTCAGCCATCGCCCGCGCAGCCCCAAGGGCCCCTCGCCTCACCTGTGCTTGTCGCGCCCCGCGCGCGCTGTCCGGCTGTGGAGATGAGCGAGGTGAGCTGCGCGGCCCCCGGCGCTCTCGGCAGGGCTGCGGCGGGGAGGGGGCTGCAGCTCGGGATCCCAGGGAGGCGAGGGAAAGCTAGGCAGCCCGGAGAACCCTCCAAGGGCGCCCCACTGCCCTCCTGGGAACGCTCCCACCTCGGGGCGCTGGGAAACGATTGGAAGGCGGGGTGCGGGGAGCTTTCAGTCTCCCTACTGTGGACGGGGCTTTTGGGGGTAACTGGAATCGGCTGTAGAGACGGGAGCGGGGGTGGGGGGGGATGCTGAGCTCTCAGGTGGTAGGTCATCCCCTCGGGATACTGCCCTCTGCATCTGTCTTTCTGCCCGAGGTTATTCTGGCTCCCCATACACCCCTCATTTCGCTTCTATCCCCTCTCTCCTAGGGATGGAAGGCTCTCGCATTCCTTATGTAGCCTCTAACAAGAAGTCCATCCCTGGCCCCCAGGGAGGGCCACTATTCCCTTTTAGAAAGGTGGCATCCTGCCCTGCACTCATTCAGTCAGGAACGTTGGAGGGACCTTTTCTGATACTCAGAAGCCCCTGCCAGCACCGGAGGAGATGTCCCCTTCAAGAATAGACTTCCCTCTGCAGTGCTTGTTACAAACTAGGTCTTCCAGCAGGCTCTGTGGTGTTCATCGTGGCCAGACCCATTCCATTAACTGATTTACTGTTTTCAAAGAACACTGTTCATGGGGTAGGGGAGTGGTGGGGGGGTGTCAAAGCAGAGACTTTGGAAAGACTCCTCACATTGTCTTTTTGTAGGCACAATCTCATTTCCAAAAACAAGGATCAGCCTTCCCAAGTGAAGTCAGTCTGGGTAGTGGCATGACAAGCTTGCCCTCTGCAACCTCTTTCCTGGTACCCACATAGTTGTGTTAAATCCAGCTCCTCCGCAGTATGTCAGATGTGTATGTAGCTCTGCTACTTACCTGTGATGTAGGCACAGTACAAAACCTTTGTTTCATTTTTTATCTACAAAATGGAGTTAATATTGGTGGTTGTAACAATTAAATGAGATGATAAATGCCAAATACTTCGAACAGGACCTGGCACTTTATATTAGCTATTATCTTTCTGTTTCTGTTTTTTTCCCCCATTAGAGTATTACAGAAATTAACAAGAATTCCCAAAGACATTAGATTACTGAAGGAATAGGACCCTGGAGCCTGGGTTCCAGTTTAGATACTAAAAGTGAAGATCTCTACTGACTTCTACCAAAAGTTGTCACCCAGGGAGCTAATTAGTGCTGACTGCTGTGTTGTCTTGGTTGCCATGTTCACTAATTTTATCCTGGAAAATTCAGCTAGCTTGGAGGCTGCAGATGAACCACAGTGGTTTCCAGTCCCTCAGCTGGTTGTGACTCTGATGATGGCAATCTTTCAGAAAGAAAAGAAAAAAAATGCATCAACCTCCTCTTTCAGCTCTAACATGGGAAGAGAGGTTTTCTTTGCCCTCTTTTCACTGAGGTCTAGGGTTCATACCACTCCTCCTACCCCGAGCATTTCTAAATCTGAAAGTTGTAATCCAAGCCATCCCCTGGGAGTTTGTGATCTGAAGGCTATGCCAACATGAGGATTTGTGGTTAGCCTGTGCTTTTTGGGTGAAGTGCACAGCCCCTTTGTAGGACACACTATAGGGGCTGGTATTTAGGGTGGTATTTGGTGGAATGATAAGCCTGTTTTGTGGCAAATAAAACAATTTGGTGTTTGAGGGGAAAGTCAAGTCTCAGGCTCCCTCCTGAGTCAGCAGCTGAATTTGGTTAGCCTTCAGGGCTAGGGGCTCAGTAGAATGAAGAGAGAAGGGTCCACAGATGAAGACTGTCAGTGTATACAAGGCTGCTCAGCCTCCTAGGCTCTCAGAACTGGTTTTAACTAGCAATTTACTTGTAGAAGCTGCCTCCTAATATGGAGCTGAGCCTGGTCTTTGGGATGAGTACTTATAAAATCCAGAAGCAGCTGTCTCTGAAACAGGTCACAAAGGGGTCTCTGCTTCTCTAGGGGCCGAGACCCAGCCTATTTTCTTCCTCTTGTAAAAGTTATGGTAGAAGGTGGAAGTGTTGCCCAGAGCTCTAGGGAGACTCCAAACTGCTTCATTTCTCTCAGCCCAGCCCCATGGGGCTCCTCTTTCAGGCTGAAGAGCCCAGCTCAGGAAAGCCCTGTGTACCTTGAAGCTTACGTAAGTTTCACCTCCCCCAACTGCTTATTTTCTTGCTTCAGAGAAACTGCATGAAAGGAGATGATTTGGGATGTCTTTAAGAGACTCCTATTTCAACTGAAGAACAAAACCAGGGAAGAGTCTCCAGACCTAGAACAACCAACAGTGCAGGGGTTCTGGTGGGGCTGCTGGGGAGGCTCTTTGGCTCTGCCTTGCCTTTGGGGCTCTTTGCTGTCACTGATTACTGCAGTAGAGCATTTCCCCGTGAGTGTGTGCACGCGCGTTCGTGTACGAAGGAGCTGCAGGGACTCATCTCCAATTTGTCTGCATTCACAGCTGCAGGGAGGATTTGATTGCTGTGGATCACAGGCTATCTCCTATGGTTTAATAACTTTTTCCTAGTTTCAGTAATGCATGGGAATGGGAGATGTGTACAGTTTCTGAGGGCTCTTTCCTATAATCCTTTTTCATCCAGTGTAGCTGGCTGCTTAAAGCAGAATTGCTGGTTCTTTTGTAATCCTGTTGCATTTCTCATCTGTGAGGAGCCTCGCTGGGGAAATCCCTTGGTCTAGCAGTCATTCTGCTGAAATGGGAGTCATGGACCACTGGTGACAATCCTCATGGTGTCTGTTCTGTGTTTTGGCTGGCAGGGGCTGGAGCAAGGGACAGATCAACTAGAACTGTCATTTAGGGGAGAGCTTAGACCTGGTGCTCCTTCATTATCCTGCTTGCTCTCTTCTTACCTAATGAGAATGGGATATCACACTTTAAAGATTCACACACTCTCTTCTGTGCCCATCTGTCTGCATCTGCCACCTTCCCAACAAGGGAAGTTCAGTTAGAGTGATACTGTTCTGTTATGTCTCCTGAACCAGTTGTTAGGGAACCTGGTGTGGACTTGGAGGAGATCCAAGTTTCTCTCTCTCATTGGTATGTTACTTTTATTTTGGTTATATTGGATATACCAAATAGGAAGGCTGGTCACTTACTGATATTGAAATGCCTTCTACCTCTGGAAACATCTGACTTGGAGTGAGGAAAACCAGAACTTGCTCATCCCTTTTTTAGTCTCCCATTTATGTTACTGGTTTTAGCTGTTTAGGCAGGAGCCTCCGGCGGGTAGAAGTGGCTGACTTTGTAATCCTGTGACCTGGAAATATGGATGATTCTTTCTCTCAACTACAGCTGTGATTTGTTAGCTCTTAGAATATCGTCTTTATAGGGTTAGGCAGCCATAAGTAATATGGCTGAAGTCCAAATACACAAACCTGATGCATCTTTCATGTCTGCCCATGAAGGGTCTTAACTGATGGAAGTGGTGGAGATAGGGTTGCAGGCAGAGAGGATGAAGAAAGGTGAATAATTATCTCTTCAAGGTGGTGGTTCTATGAATGCCTCCCTCTATTTTCTTTTTACTTTTCTCTATTTCTAAATTGTCTTTCATGAGTCTATTTTATCATAGAGAAAAATAAACTTAGTTCTGCAAAAAATTCCTCAAAATAGAAAGTTATCTTTCACCAAGAAAACCTCAAATAAAATATCAAAACATTTTAGCGGTGCAATTTTAGATTTGTTAAGGAGCCCTAAAGATCATCTGGTCCAATCTTCTCATTTTACAGGTGAGGAAACTGGGGCCCAAAACTTATCTAAGTTTACTCAGTACTAGAACCAAGACTAGGGCACAGTACTTCTGACTTCTCATTCTAAAAGAACATTCCACAAGACTCCTTTAATATTTTACTTGGTAAATACAGAATTATTTGATTAGCATGCAACCTTTTGATGAGTATATTTCAAGTATTTATTTATTTTTTTTTTTTGAGGCAGATTCTCTGTCACCCAGGCTGTAGTACAGTGGCACAATCATGGCTCACTGCGGCCTCAAGCTCCTGGACTTAAGCAATCTTCCCACCTCAGCATCCCGAGTAGCTGAGACCACAGGTGCATACCACCATGCCTGGCTAATATTTTTTTGTAGAGACAGGTTTCACCATGTTGCCCATGCTGGTCTTGAACTTCTGAGCCCAAGCAATTCACCATCTCAGCCTCCCAAAGTGCTGGGATTACAGGCATGAGCCACCATGCTTGGCCTCAAGTGTTTTTCTTTTTTTTTTTTTTTCTTTGAGATGGAGTCTCACTCTGTCACCCAGGCTGGAGTGCAGTGATGTGATTTCAGCCCACTGCAGTCTCTGCCTCCCGGCTTGAAGCAATTCTCCTGCCTCGGCCTTCAGAGTAGCTGGGATTACAGGCGTGTGCCACCATGCCTGGGTAATTTTTGTATTTTTTTTTTTTTTTAGTAGAGTTGAGGTTCACCATGTTGACCAGGCTGGTCTCAAACTCCAGGTCTCAAGTGATCCACATGTTTAGGCCTCCCAAAGTGCCAGGATTGCAGGTGTGAGCCACCACCCCTGGCCTCAAATACTCTATAAGAAATATAGGCTGGGCACGGTGGCTCACACCTGTAATCCAGCACTTTGGGAGGCCGAGGTGGGAAGATCACAAGCCAGGAGTTTGCGACCAGCCTGGCCAATATGGTGAAACCCCGTCTTTACTAAAAATACAAAAATTAGTCAGGCATGGTGGCGGGCGCCTGTAATCCCAGCTACTCAGAAAGCTGAGGCAGGATAATTGCTTGAACCTGGGAGGCAGATGTTACAATGAGCTGAGATCACACCACTGCACTCCAGCCTAGGACAGAGTGAGACTTTGTCTCAAAAAAATATAAAAAAAGAAATATAAGCAGTGTAGCTGAGTGTGGTGGTTCATGCCTGTAATCTCAACACTTTGGGAGGCTGAGGTGGTCCTCCCACCAGCTCAAACTCCTGCTTGAGCTCAGGAGTTTGAGACCAACCCAGGCAACATGGCAAAACCCTGTCTCTACTAAAAATTAAAAAATTAGCTGGGCATGGTGGTGCATGCTTGTGATCCCAGTTATGTGGGAGGCTGAGGTGAGAGGATCTCTTGAGCCTGGGAGGTTGAGGCTGCAGTGAGCCACAATGACACCACTACACTCCTGCCTGGGTGATAGAGACCCTGTCTCTCTTACATAAAAGAAATATAAGCAGTGTGATCTAATAATGCTGAGCAAGAGGATAGAGACAAGAGACCAACATTAGATAATATTTTATCAAAAGTGTACTAACTGGTAGGATACTAGTCAGGGCAGGTACTATCCATTCTTATGCAGGGTGCCTAGTCATCTTAAAAATGGGTGCAGAAAATGTGCTGGGGTGGAGTAGGTAAGCTGATGGGAGTGAAGGAAGTAGGGAGCTTGGAGGCCCTTTTTTCATGGGTTCTTAATTTCGATGTTCATCATTGATTCCCATAGTCACAGGAAAGCAGGTGTCTAAGTAAAATTGGTGCACCTGGCGACCAAACAGCCTCTGAATATTCAGTCCTCTTTCGTTTGGCCACTTGACTTCCAAGTAGGGAGTACAAAGGCTTTGGGAAGAGAACAGTAAGGCCAGGTGTGGTGGCTCATACCTATTATCCCAGCACTTTGGAAGGCTGAGATGGGAGGATTGCTTCAGCCCAGGAGTTTGAGACCTGCCTGGGCAACATAGCAAGACCCTGTCTTTACAAAAGAATAAAAAATTAGCCAAGTATGGTGGTGTGCACCAGCTACTTGGAGGCTGAGGTGGGAGGATTGCTTGAGTCCAGGAGGTCAAGGCTGCAGTGAACCATGATTGTACCACTGTACTCCAGCCTGGGCAACAGAGCAAGACCCTGTCTCAGAAACAAAACAAAACAAAACAAAACAAAACAAAACAAAACAAAAAACAGCAAGAAGATGAGAAAGAAGAATGCATTAGACTGGCAAGGTAAGTGATGAAAGCCTACTGGGATTCAAGCATCCTGAGTGTATGATTTTCTAAATCCATACTCCAGACCTGCTGCTCAAAATGGCTTGACTTACACTGGAATTATTTTAGCTATAAAAGTAAGCTAAATCAGAGCAGATACAAAACCACTTTTTTTTTTTTTTTTTTTTTGAGACAGAGTTTCACTCTTGTTCCCCAGGCTGGAGTGCAGTGGCGTGATCTCAGCTCACTGCAACCTCCTTCTCCCAGGTTTAAGTGATTCTCCTGCCTCAGCTTCCCAAGTAGCAGGGATTACAGGCACCTTACCCCACACCTGACTAATTTTTTTTTTTTTTTGTATTTTTAGTAGAAACGGAGTTTCATCCTGTTAGCCAGGCTGGTCTTGAACTCCTGACCTCAGGTGATCCACCTGCCTCAGCCTCCCAAAGTGCTGGGATTACAGGGGTGAGCCACTGCGCCTGGCCTCAAAGCCACTTTTCTGAGAGATCTACATCCCTAAAAGGTGCTCATAAACAAGCATCTAGAAATCTAGACCTTGTCACAGTCTCCTCACTGAAGCCTGATTGCTGTTTTCCCCCAGGTTTATTCCTGAAGACATGCTCGCCTAGATTTCCCAGTACCCTACCCCTGGTAAAGGGGCGCCATTTACCGTTCTGTTGTCTCTGGTGCTGCCTCCCTTCCACACAAAGCCCTCCAGCTGTGTTTGCTTTGCAGGCTGCAGGGGGGAGTGATACGTTTATTTTGGGACATTAAAATTTATTTTGGGTGGGATGCACATTGAAGATTATAGTAATAAACAATGCTTTGGTACTACTCTCTCTCCCCCCTATTCCCTATCCCCTAGTATGGGATAAAGGCACAGCTTTAAGCTGTGTGCAGAGTACCACAAATAACCACTTATTAAACTGTGGCAGCCCATTGGCGGGGGGAGCGGTGGGGGGGAGCAGGCTGGGGCTGTTGACTCACTGCATACCATGAGCTGGCATGGCCAAGAAATTCTGCCTCTGACTCCAGTTGGGGGTACTTCTATTCCAGGAAACAGGGGTGGGATGGCTAAGAGGGGAGGATCAGACAAGGGGGCTTGGGAGCTAGAGCCGTTTAGGTTCTATTTCTGTCTTAGGATGCATCTAAGATATAGGGCACTGGAGAAGAAGTCTATATATTAAGAGAGGAATGTATGTATATAGAACCTGGAATAAGGATTCCTAGTTCTTTTTCTGTTATTATCTTGAGGGTGACCTTGAGCAAGTCTCTCTCAAGCTGTTTGAGGACTGCAGCTGGTTGCTGCACTGAAAGAATTGAAACAGTTCCAGCAGTGCTCCAAAAACAGCAGTCTAGGGTCTTCCAGGGGCACTAGAGGATCCCAGAGGCCTCTATGAGTTTTTTTTTTTTT
>NW_016107856.1:434472-473361 GCF_001604975.1 Cebus imitator
TTTTTTTTTTTTTTTTTTTTTTTTTTTTTTTAGCAGTTACCTTCATTTAACACTGGAGGAGAATACAGTATGTCAGAAGGGATAGAAGGCTCCCAGGGGTGGAGTAGGAGGGTGCAAGCCTCTTTGTTACCACTTAGAAGCAGATCCACTAACTCCTGTCCCCCTTCACTTCCTGCACCTCTAGAGCAAGCAGGGAGCTTATGAAGCCTAGGATTTATGTCAATGCAAAGGCAAGGAAAGAGACTTTTAAAGGCTAGTATTTAGGATTTTTAGGAGTCAGTCCCTTTTTAGGTTTTTCTGCCTTGGACTGTAGGACAGGATTCTGAGTTCCTGTGTCTATCTAAACTAATTCTGGCAGTAAGTACCAAAATGTGTTTATAATGTGTTTTTATTTGCACAGCATCCAACTATGTCATGCAAATGCAGGTATAGGCGGTCTAGGTATGGTGAGCTGATCCTTGTTTCTGTTTGTTGCTGCTGGTAACAGCCTGTGATCTCTCTTTAAAGAGCCCAGTGGGCTGAGAAATATGGGGAAATCTGGGTAGTTGATCCTTTCCAAGGTTCTAAGTCACTGCTTAGAGCAGAAGGGGTAACACTATCTTCCCTTTTCTGGTGACAATGGTTGCTGTGGCAACGCTATTAAAGATGAAAGCCACAAAAGAAGGAAGAAACACAGCCCAAGAAGGGAGCAGGGAGGGTTGGGCCTAGAGTTACAGGGTACCTGTTCCCCAATAGTGGCAGCAAAAAAACAGCACCAAACTTGCTACCTTTTGACTCTCTAGGTGCTTGCCACCACAGAGTCTGGCTCTGTCACCCAGGCTGGAGTGTAGTGGCATGATCTTGGCTCACCACACCATCCACCTCCTGGGTTCAAGCAATTCTCCTGCCTCATTCTCCTGAATAGCTGGTATTACAGGTGTCCACCACCATGCCTGGATAATTTTTATATTTTTTGTAGAGACAGGGTTTCACCATGTTGACCAGGCTGGTCTCGAACTCCTGTCCTCAGGTGATCTGCCCGCCTCAGCCTCCCAAAGTGCTGGGATTACAGGCGTGAGCCACCATGCCTGACCAACAATACTATCTTGTGAGGCAAGGAATAAACTTATACAATCATTTTCATGATATAAAAGTGGACTCAATCAAGGAGATATAGTTTGTTTACTCCTGAGCACTAATCTCCTTCACCCTGTGGTGTATAGCTTAAAAAAAGAGATATCTCAGGGTTCCCAGAGGTTTGCAGCCATTCTCAGCACTTTTGGGGAGACATTGGGAAGACAGATTGTGATTTCTAGAGTTTGTTTAGAGGGGAAAAAAGAGCATTTATGAAACTCCTATGATAGCAGAATAAGCCTCCAGGGCCCTTCGAGCAATCTCAGGGATTCTCTTCCTCTTTCAGTTCCACTTAGAGAAGATCTACTCTGTGGCAACTCACTCTCTGATTCTAGTATTTTAACCCTGCAGTACCTCAGCATCTTGACCTAAACCTATTGTTATATTCAACCCCAGGTGATATTACTTTGGAATAATAACTATTTATTGCAATATGTGCTAGGTATTTTACATACATTTCTCTAGCTTCTTTTACCTTTTTTTTTTTTTTTTTTTTTTTTTTTTTTTTTTTTTTTAATTTGAGACTGAGTTTTGCTCTTGTTGCCCAGGCTGGAGTGCAATGGCACAATTCTGCTCACTGCAAACTCTGCCTGCTGGGCTCAAGTGATTCTCCTACTTCAGCCTCCAAAGTAGCTGGGATTATAGGCATGTACCACCACACCTGGATAATTTTGTATTTTTAGTAGAGACAGAGTTTTACCATGTTGGTCAGGCTGGTCTCGAACTCCTGACCTCAAGTGATCCACCCACCTTTGCCTCCCAAAGTGCTGGGATTACAGGCATGGGCCACTGTGCTCTGTCCTTTTACCTTTCAAGGTAGATATTATCTCTCTTCTGCAGATGAGAGATCTGAGCACAGCAAAGCTAAGTAATTTACCAAATGTCACACAGCTAGCAATGGCAGAGCTGATATTTGAACAGATAGTCAATGCAGATCCAGTGTATGAACCCAGATCTGACTGACTCCATCTAGTATGCCGCATTGATGCTCCTAGGAATTTGAAACCTAAGAGAATTTTATTTTTTTCTTTTATCCTCATCCTCTATGTGATGGTAAGGCCTAAGCAAATTTTAATTCACGTAATATTCATTGAGTACCTACTGTTACAAGACATGGGCTTTAGTTATTGCAGGTCTAGACACAAATGGAAAACAGGGACCTTGCTTCAAAGGAAATAAAATCTAGCAGGGTGCTGAGGGTGGGGAAGGGGAGGTAAGACATATTACTGATACTAAGACATATTACCTGTACTTGTAGTACAGGTACTTCTCATGAAGTATATTTCATATTACCTGTACTTGTACAGGTAATATGTCTTATCTGTTACCTGTACTTGCAGTACAGGTAACATGAAATATACTTCATGAGAAGGTCTTTCCTTCATTCTCAGCTCTTTTTCAGGCACATATGTTAAAGTAAAGGAAAGCAATGATCTGGCTTCTGAATCCCTTTTCCATAACCTCTGAACTGACTACAGAATGGAGGCCCTCAACTGACTGAAAACAAATTTGATTTCAGAAATTTAGATGAGATTGCAAATAAAACAGAGAGCTCCCTTCATTTATTTAAAAAAATACTTAGTGTAACTCATGTGTAAAGGATCAATAGGAATTAATGACATAAAAAGGGATAAGGGGCAGGGATAAGGGAACCATATACCAAGGTCCTGAGGTGGGAGGGAACATAGTATGTTCCAGAGATGAGGTTATTGAGATAATCAGAGGCTGCATAATGTAGAGCCTTTTAGGTTGTATTAAGGATTTGGGGCTGGGCATGGTGGCTTATACCTGTAATCCCAGCACTTTGGGAGGCCAAGGCAGGAATACTGCCTGAGCCCAGGAGTTTGAGATCAGCCTGGGCAACATGGCAAAACCCAATGTTTACAAAAGATCCAAATATTAGCTAGGTGTAGTGGTGTGTGTCTGTGGTCCCAGCTACTCAGGAAGCTGAGGCGGTGGGGGGATTGATTGAGCCCAGGAGGCCAAGGTTGCAGTGAGCCAAGATTGTACTACTGCATTCCAGCCCTGGAAACAGAGCAAGACCCTGTCTCAAAAAATAATAAAGGGCTATGCACATTGGCTCATGCCTGTAATCCTAGCACTTTGGGAGGCTGAGGCGGGTAGATCACCAGAGGTCAGGAGCTCGAGACCAGCCTGTCCAACATGGTGAAACCCCATCTCTACTAAAAATACAAAAATTAGCTGGGTGTGGTAGTGGATGCCTGTAATCCCAGCTACTTGAGAGGCTGAGGCAGGAGAATTGCTTGAATCCTGGAGGTGGAGGTTGCAGCGAGCCGAGATTATGCTGCTGCACTCCAGCCTGGACAACAAGAGCAAGATTATGCTATTGCACTCCAGCCTGGACAACAAGAGCAAGATTATGCTATTGCACTCCAGCCTGGGCAACAAGAGTGAAACTCCATCTAAATTGGCATTCCTCAATATTGACAATTCCTATTTTCCTAGACCTACTTCTTTCTTCTCTAATGGTAGTTGGAAAAGAAATTCAGGTTGAGGAAGGCTTTATTTATTTTTTAACTGACATCCTTAAGTAATATATTTATTTACTTCTTAGAGAGGAAAGCTTTATATGTAAGAGTATAGGGAACTGATTGTCAAGATTCCTGAGAAGGAGAAGGGTGATGGGATCTAGCGCTCAGATGGCAGGACAAGACATCATCTCAATGCCGACAAATGCTCTGGGAGGAAGTGGACAGGGCAAGTGTGTGGTGCTTCTCTTTCCTGGAAGTGGGAGGAAATGAAAAGGGTAGATACTCCTGGGGAAAGTATTAGGGAAAGGGGGAATGTTATTGTGTCATGTTCCTCTCTGTAATCTCAAAGCCTAAAGAAAAAAGGATCCTTAAGCCGATAAGACTTTCCCTTTCCTTCTTCCCCATGGGAAGGGAGAATCCACAGCTTTGAGCTGCAGAGGAAACAAAAGAGTACTCATGGGGGAATTGACAGCGTCACCAAGATGATGGAATGGAACATTGGTACACAACAGGCTCAGAGCCAAGGAGAAAATAAATATAGAAATGTAGGCAAGGAAAGAAACTAGAAGCCTCTGGGGAGAATAAATTAGGGAAAAGAGTTGATGGGCCTCACAGTTGCTAATTAGTGTTTGGTATCTATTGAAAAGTGAGAAGCATTTAGTCCCAGCTTGTGGGGTGCGGGTTGCTCACGCCTGTAATCTCGGCACTTTGGGAGGCCAAGGTTGGAGTATTGCTTGAGTGAGAATATGTTTTAAAAGCAAACAAACCAAAAATCCCATTTAGTCCTGTGTGGGCAGTGAGGCTGAACTGAACCAACCCCCAAGCTCACTAGAAACTTGGAATAACAGGCTTGAATGACAGTAACGGAGTCACTTGAAATGGAAGGCAGTAGGATGATCCTACACATGGAATACTCAGACTCTGAAGGGCTGGGTTGTGGCTCCGTGAGTAAAGAACACATACGTAAACTATGGCTGTCCTCCAGGAGTCAGCCTCGTGTGTCAGGAGACCCACTGAGAAACATTAAGATGAAAAACGGAATCAGGGTGGTTAGATCAATGAGCAGAAATCTGAGTGACAGGCATGGTCTGGGATCAGGTTGTCAAATATTAATAACATGTAAAATTGCTCCATAATGGCAGGACTGAACCCTGTTTCCCAAGTTCCTTGTGGAGTGTGCATGAAGATAGTGTTGTACACGCATGCACATACACACCCATACATGCCCATGCGTTTGATTGGACATTGAGAAAGAGCGTAGTATAATGATCAAGAGCATGGACTCTAGAGCCAGACTGCCTGGGTTCAAATCCTAGCTTTGTGGCTTGTTTGGTCTATGACTTTGGGCAAGATAACCTCTCAACTTCAATTTCCTTCTCTGTGGAATAGAAATAATAATTATACCCTATTTTATAGGTCTGCTATAATTATTCAATGTGTTAGTGTTTGTAGAGTGCTCAGAAAAGTAGCTGGCACATATAATTGCTCACATATATAAAGTAAGGTGACATTCTGAAATCCTTGCTTTCTTCCAGTTCCCCTAGATGGGTCCTATAAGGAGAAGGAAGGATTTGCTAAACCATTTCATTCTTGTTGTTTCTGGTCAGAAAAGCTCAGTATTGAAAGGAGTAGAAGGCTGGGTATGGTGGCTCACTCGGGTAATCCCAGCACTTTGGGAGGCCAAGGTGGGTGGATCACCTGAGGTCAGGAGTTCGGGACCAGCCTGGCTAACATGGTGAACACTTCCCTCTACTAAAAATACAAAAATTAACTGGGAGTGGTGGCACATGCCTGTAGTCCTAGCTGCTCGGGAGGCTGAGTTAGGAGAATCACTTGAACTCGGGAGGTGGAGGTTGCAGTGAACTGAGATTGCACCATTGCACTCCAGCCTGCACGACAAGAGCAAAACTCCATCTAAAAAAAAAAAAAAAAGGAGTAGAGGAACACCTGAGAGGTTTGTGATCCATACCTGGCTAGAATGAGGGGCTGAAAATTGCTGGCCTGTTACAGTTCTTGCAGTTTGGCCTCACTCCTCTGGAGGTATGAGTTTTTGTAAGAAACAGTAGAGTATATGGTTTCTAGTTCACCCAGAGTGGCCCTCCATGCCTCCTTTGTTTATGTGAAGTATGGTTAGTCGGATGGCTTGCAATGCATATACCAGAGGACCTTAATTCTTCTAAAATTGCTGTGATTCTGGAAGATAATCATGAGGATTGAGGCAGAGGCCAGGGACTAATAAAGGACTGAGCACCATATAGAGGGTGGGAGCAGGCAACTTGTGATCTAACTGCCCCCACCCCTAACCTCAGCAAATCACAAATAACTAAATCCAGAAGAGTATCTAGAGTGGCTATTTTGAGAGCTGGCTAGAGAGAGAGGAGGAAGAAGGGCAGGAGATAAAAGCCCCTGTACCCTTTTCAGCAGAAGGCGAGAGGGAGATATCAAGGGGCATTGTGAGGAATAGGAGTTTTCTTCTCCTTACAGCATCCTTTTCTGGTTTCCCAAGTGGAGACCCCCATTTTTAGATTATTATCTCTCATAAATTCAACCTAAATGGAGCTGGAAACCCTAGGGATGGGGGGACCAGATGGCAGCTGAGCCACTGCTCCATTCCAGCACCAGTGATCTCAGGAGGGGATGGGGAGGGGAAGCAGCTGGCAGGGCAGAGGGAAAGTGGCAGCCTGTGTGGTTTAGTTCTGACACATATTCCTGCTTAGGATTCCCAAGGTCTGCTGATATAAGAAGGAACATAGAGGAAACAGCCACCTGAGGGAAGATATTTAGAGTCAGTGTCCAGATTTTCCTTCAGAGAGGAGGGGTTGGGGTGAGAGAAAAGCTCTGATGGATTAAGGGAACAGGCTTAGAGTCAGACATAGGGATAATGGCTAAATCGTGGATCAGAGTCTGAAATTTACTGGCAAAAGAGCATAGGCTTTGAGCTCAGAAATTATGAGACTATAGAATTTGCCTCTTAACCTATGACCCTCTCATCTGGACAGTTGCTGTTATCAGATTAACTGCACACTCCATCCAGGTCATACTTTTTTTTTTTNTTTTTTGAGACAAAGTCTCACTTTGTTACCCAGGCTGGAGTGCAGTGGTGCGATCTCAGCTCACTACAACCTCCGCCTCCCCAGGTCAAATAATTCTCCTGCCTCAGCCTCCCCAGTATCTGGGATTACAGTTGCCCGCCACCATGCCCAGCTAATTTTGTGTTTTTGGTAGAGATGAGGTTTCGCCATCTTGACCAGGCTCGTCTTGGACTCCTGACCTCAAATGATCAGCCTGCCTCAGCCTCTCAAAGTGCTGGGATTATAGACGTGAGCCACAGTGCCTGGCCAGGTCATACTTTTACAGTTTGGATAAACCTCTTGTGATGACAGTATTCCTGTAGGAGGTGTCATCTCAGTAACTACTAGGACATTTTATTGATTATGTACAAAATTAAGAAAAGAAAAACATTTGACCACAGAGAGATTATGGGGAGAGAAAGAGTAACAACTGGGCCAGTCTCCTATGCCTCAGGAACAGTCCTTCCTCACATGGAATCTTTCTTTTGGTCAAAGGGGAACAAGCGGAATTCCATAGGGTTTCAAGAACATCTTTATGTATGTTCTTCCAGATTTTTAAATGAAAATGTATATGAGCCTCGCACGGTGGCTCATTCCTGTAATCCCAGCTCTTTGGGAGGCCGAGACAGGAGGATTGCTTGAGTCCAGGAGTTTGAAACCAGCCTGGGAAGCATAGCAAGACCCAGTCTCTACAAAAAATACAAAAATTAGCCAGGTGTAGTGGGGTGACTGTAGTCCCAACTACTTTTGAGGCTGAAGTGGGAGGATCGCTGGAGCCCGAGAGATTGAAGCTGCAGTCAGCCATGATTTTGCCACTGCACTTCAGGCTTGGTGACAGAGCAAGACCTTATCTCTTAAAAAAAAAAAAAAAAAGGGAAATGTATATATGTACATAGACAAACATATTTATCTTACACAAAATTTGGACCATATAATTTATAACCTAGTTTGAAGAACTTCCCCATGTCAAGTACAATATTGCATTAGCATTTTTAATAATTTTTGTTCTAAATGATTTTCTCCTTCTTTCCTCCTAATGTTTTATTGGAACGATTTACCAGAATTGAAAGAATAGTTCAAGCCAGGTGCAGTGGCATTACACCTATTATCTCAGCTATTTAGGAGGCTGAGGAGGAAGAATTGCTTGAGTCCACCAGTCTGAGACTGGCCTGGACAGTATAGTGAGACCCTGTTTCAAACAAATAATTAGAGTTAATAAATGAATTCAGCAAAGTTTTTGGATACAAGATCAATATATAAAAATTAGTGGTGTCTCCAAACACTGTCAATGAAAACTCCAAAAAAGGAAATTAAAGCAATTCCTTAAGGAAATAAAACATAGTTTAATACATGTCCATATGTCTTCCACTTAGATTCAGTATTGTTAGCATATTAGCATATTTGTGTCAGCATGTGACAATATTTGGTCTTATGGAGACAGTACAGCCTGTTGGTTAGGGGTATAGAGTCGGTCTACCTGGGTGCCAAACCCAGGTCCACTGTTTTCTATTGCGTGATTTGACTTGGACAAGTTCCTTAACATCTCTCTAAGCCTGTTTTCTTCAACTATAAAATAGGGTGCCATCTTTTTAGAGATTTCAGAGGATTAGATGGGATAATGTTTGACATATAATAAACAATAAATATTATTTGGGTCCTTCTCTAAAATCATTTAGCCTGGAAAATAGAAACAGTATCTTGATTAGTTTCACCTTAAATTCATGGCCATTAACTCTCAATGTGCCCTTTGTGCTATCTGGTAAGCGTGCTACATCTTCAGGATCTTGTTGTGTTGCCCAGGCTGGTCTTAGACCCCTGGGCTTAAGTGATCCTCCTGCCTCATCCTATATCTTACCAGTTCACTCACTCTCTTACTTTCTTAGATAATCCTTTCACTCATTCTCCTCTTTCCTTAAACATTTAATACTTCCTGTGCTTTCTTCACTCTCAGCTGATACCTGTCTTTCTTGTTTCATTGAGACAATGGAAACAATCAGAAGAAAACTTCTATACATTTCTACATCTGCTACCTTTCCTGCATCTATGCCTTCATTCCTATATTGTAGGTAAACTGTCTATATACCTATCTAAGGGCAACCCCTCCACTTATGCACCAGATCTATTTCCTCTTGCTGGTTCAAGACATCATTCCGGTAATTGTCCCCTCTCCTGCATCATCAGCTTTTTTCTTCCTTACTAAATTGTTTCCATCAGCATTTAAAATCTCCCATGTGACCAAACCCTCTCATAACCCCACATTCATCTCCAACTAATGTCCAATTTCTCTACTATCCTTTAAAGAAAGTCTCTTTGATAGAGCTCTCTCTGCTCAAAAATATATGGGCAGATCCAACTTATTTTAATACTTCCTATTATCTTCATCACTACCACCCTAATCCAAGCCCCATCATCTTGCTTGTTTGTACCACTGCAAGACCCCCCTGCCACGACTTTTCTTTTTCAAGATAGAGTCGTGCTCTGTCACCCAGGCTGAAATGCAGTGGCAGGTTGCTGACTGCAACCTCCACCTCCTGGGTTCATGCAATTCTCCTCCCTCAGTCTCCTGAGTAGCTGGGATTACAGGCACGCACCACCATACCCAGCTAATTTTTGTATTTTTAGTAGAGACAGAGTTTAACCATGTTGGTAAGGCTAGTGTTGAACTCCTTACCTTGTGATCCACCCACCTTGGCCTCCCAAAATGCTGGGATTACAGGCATGAGCCACCACACCTAGCTGCAAGACCCTCTTAATTGTTTTCCCTGGTTTCTCTCTTGCTCCTCTATTTTCTTTCTTTTTTCTTTTCTTTCTTTTTTTTTCTTTCTTTCTTTCTTTCTTTCATAAAGATGGGGTCTCGCTATGTTACCTGGGCTGGTCATGAACTCCTGGGCTCAAGTGCTCCTCCTACCTCAGCTTCCCAAAGTATTGGGATTATAGGCATGAGCCACCATACCCAGCCAGTCTTTTTTCTATGCATCTGTCAGAACAATCCTTTAAAAATATGACAGACCATGTTTTCCTCTGCCCCAAAATGTATAATGCCCTTTTTATCAACTTAGAAAAAAATCTAAATTCTTTGCCCTGTTTTAAAGACACATATTCTGGCTATCTACCTAACCTTATTTCTTATATCCTCTCCCTTACATAGCTTCAGCCATGATAGTCTCCCTTTCTCTTTCCTCTACCCTTCCAATTCTCTCACTCTGTTACTCAGGCTGGAAGTGCAGTGGCATAATCTCAGCTCACTGCAACCTCCGCCTTCCAAGCTCAAGTGATCCTCCCACCTCAGCCTCCTAAGTAGCTGGGGCCACAAGTGCACGCCACCATGTTTGGTTAGTTTTTGTAGAGATTGTATTTCACCTTGTTACCCAGGCTAGTCTTGAACTCTTGGACCCAAGCAATCCACCCACCTTGGCCTCCCCAAGTGCTGAGATTACAGCCGTGAGCCACTGTAGCTGGCCCATGATGGGGTTTTTGGTTTTTTTTTTTTTTCTCTTCCTTGAGCATATAGGCACAAACCTGCTTCAGGGACTTTCCACTGATATTTCATCTGCCCAGAGGATCTTTTCCCAGACATTTACATAGTTTGTTCTTATATATCATTAAAGCCTCTACTCAAATGTCAGTCTTCAGAGAGACTTGACTACTCTGCTTTATTTTCTTTTATGATATTTTGCTAACTGATGTATTTGTTGAATGAGTGCAGGGACTTTCTTTTGCTCACTGCTGTATGCCCAATGCCTAGAATAATACTTGGCATGTGATTAGGCACCGACATACTTGTTGAATGTATTTTTTTGCTTTTATACCGCTTTAGCATATAGAACAGTGCTGAACACAAGTAAGTGCTTGATAAGTATTGAAATAGGGTGAAAACAGCATAATCTACAGAACATAAATTGGATTCCATCAGCTTCGTAAAGCAGAACCCTTATATCTGGCAGTCATTCAACAAAGGTTTACATCTCTAAAATGGTGGGAGGGTAATCCTAAATATTCCACCAAGCTGTTCCAAGAATTAGATGAGAAAACCTTTATGAAAGCACTCAGTTTGTGTATTTTGTTAAATATAAAGTACTCAAAATTTTGAAGTGAATAAACAGGCTCCAAAGATACCAAGCTCAGGAGTGACTCTGTCTGCAGATGAAGCATATTTTGAGACCGATGAATGTCCAGATGAAGTAGTCTTATTAATATGATTCTGAGGAAGGAGAATTACTTGTTTTTTGTTTTTTGTTTTTTTTTTTTTTTTTTTTTTTTTTTTTTTTTTTTTTAAAGAGCTAGGGTCTTTCTATGTCTTGCCAGACTGGCCTTGAAGTCCTGGGCTCAAGGGATCCTCCCGAGTAGCTGAGACTACAGCTGTATGCCACTGTACCTGACCTTACTATTATGTTTAATTTAACTTTCCATCTGAACAGGGAACCTAGAAAAAAGCATACATATCACCTGATTAGTCTCACTTCAAATTCATGATCTCCTGCCTTATAAGGGGCCTTAATGTCCCCAGCAACCCTATCACTGTTCCCTAGTCCATTTACTCTCCTAGATTAGTATTTTATACCTTCTTTCTACCTTCCTTTAATACCTCTTTCTTCCTTCTCTTGGATGATGACTTTGTTACACATTTTACTTCAAAAAATAAAAACAATTAAGGAGACCCTCCAAATGTTCCCTGTGCTTACACCTGGGTCCCTAAGTGCTGCCTTCCCTCCAGTTCCTGTGGGTATCCTAGTCTGGCTCCTATTCAAGGCCAGCCACCTACTGATGCATTAGATTTCATCCCCTCTCTCCTATTCCAGTAATGATCCTCTTTCTCTCCTACAGTTTTGACTTGCCTACTGGATCATTTCCATAAGAACACAAACATTTTGTAATTCTGTCATCTTAGATCTTGTGACCCCCATATCCACCAAATGTTATACTCCCATCTCTGTTTTTGGAATTATGTCTATATTTGCTGTTGCAATTTCTCTCTTCCTTTGTCCTCTTGAGCCCATTACAATCATTCCCTCCTCTTGCTCCCGTCCTTCATGGAAACTTCTCTTATCAATGCCACCAGTGATCTCCCCACAGCAAAACTCAATGGTCAATCCTGTTCTCATCTTACTTGGCTTGCCTGCAGAATTAGACATAGGCATTCTCTACTCCCTGAAATGTTTTCTTCACATGGCTTCTACATTACTGTAATCTCTTGGCTTTTCTCCTACCTGGCTCTTCTCTATCGTGTTGATTTTTCTTCATTTCTGCAATTCTGATCAGTGGGATGCCTTAGGATTTGATCCTCTTCTCTACCTGGACTCACTTTCTTGATGATCCCATTCAGTCTCATGGCTTTAAAAGCTATCCATATACCAATAGCTCCCTAATTTATATCTGTAGCCCATGACCTTCTTTTTTAACTCAAATATTCAATTGTTTATAAAAGCATTTTTCTTGGATAATTAATAGTCATCTCAAACTTGTTAAAAATAAGCTCCTTATCCTCCCCCTAAAACCTCCTCTCCCTTTTTTCTACATCTCAGGAAATGGCAACTCTATTTTTTTCAGATTATCAGGCCAAAATTTGGAATCATCCTTGACCTTTCTGTTTCTCACAATGCCATTTTTTGAATCAACAAATCATATTGGTTATAGCTGGAAAATATACCTAGGATCCAATCATTTACCATCTTCACTGCCACCATGCTGATTCAAGCTACCATCGTTTCTTGCTTGGTTTTCTGCAATACCCTCTTAATGGACTTTTCTGCCTCCTTTCTCATTTCCCTTTTATGCAAATCAGAGGTCACCAGTGACTTCTTATCTCACTTGTAGTAACAGTCAAACTCCTTAAAAAGACTTCTAAAGCCCTACATAATCTGCTTCCACTCCCAGTTAACTATGTTCTCATCTCCATTAATCTTTCCTCCTTCGTCTCTCCACTCCAGTTATGCTGGTCTGCTATTCCGCAAACAGACTAGTCACACTTCCAACCCAGAACGCTTGAAAACTCCAGCCAGATATCTATGAGCCTTACTTCCTCATCTTCTTCAGCTCTTTGGTCAAATGCTGCTTTTCAGAGAAGCTTTTCCTGACTACTCTGTGTAAAACTGTATTCTTCGATTTCCACCCCAGTACTTACTACCTCCTTTCCTTCCCTTTTCTCCATAGCACTTATCATCATAGTAGTCATTTTGTGTGCTTTATTTATTTGTCTCTGTATATACTGGAATGTAAGCTCCATGAGGGCAGAATTTCTTTGTTTTGTCCTCTACACTTTCTAGCATCAATAAATCTTTGTTGAATAAATTTTGGTGACTTTTTGTCTGGTCTCTGATCTCCAGACTCACTTCTTCAAAAGACTAAGGGAATGCACCTGGTAATAGGAGGGCTTGAGAGTATATAAGAGGTCTAAGGTGATGGCACCTTCAAAATACTTCCATGAATATCTAATATTTTGATATTCTGATTTTTTTCTAGCTTAATACCGAAACATCTCCAGCAACCAACCAGGCAGCTGGCCCAGAGGAAAAAGGTGAGTAGGGTTGGGCTAGGCTGTTTATAGAGCAGATAACTGTAGAGACATGAAGACAAGTAGAAAGAGTCTGGAATTTCCTAAAGTCAGGCATGAAAGGAATAAGAACATGGGTAAGTGAAACAAAGGACTAGGTTAGAACTATAGTACTGTATCTACAGACTTCCTTCTATTTTCCCTAGTAAGTAAACCTATAGTATTTACTCTTTGATTTTAGAAACTGGGTCTGGAGTGTTGGGGGAGAGGGGTACAAGGTAAGAAGAAACTTATCAAAAGTCCCAGCATTATCTCCATCAGAAATTGAGGGAAAGCTGAGGAAAGTGAGTGTGCTTTGGGACTTGAACTGTACGATTTATGAATAAGTGATAAAAGAAGACATTTGTTATTTGTTTCAAGAGTAGCAGAACTCCTCTAAGTAACTATAGCTAATTCCCAGCCTAAGTACCTTGACTCAAACTTCTAGAGGAATTATGAGGCATTCATAGTCCTAGCAAAAATTGGGGGACCCCACAGAGCCTGGTACAAAATGGACCTCACCCCACTGTATTGGGGGCCTGGAGTAAGGGGCTGGAGCAGGTCACGTTAACTCATTAATGAGTCTCCCAACTACCTGCAGGAAAAGCTGGCAATGCCAAGAAGGCGGAGGAGGAGGAGGAGATTGACATTGATCTGACAGCACCAGAAACAGAGAAGGCTGCCCTTGCTATTCAGGGCAAGTTTCGGCGATTTCAGAAAAGGAAAAAGGATCCCAGCTCCTGAATGGCCAGCCTTGCCCTTCACCTTCACCCTGGCCCCTTTTCTCCCCTTCTTCACAGCCCTGACTCCTGTGCATCTTTGTCCCTTGTCCCTCCAGCCTTTCCTTGAGGCAAGTTCAACCCTTATATATTCTTGTATCTGGCCCCCTTAAGCCATCACAGAAGCAGAGGCACAAAAGAGGTGGAGAAGATGAAGACTTCAATCAGCAGCCACTTGTCTAAGGGTAGAACAATTTCTTCTTGGGATAAGGTTCTTTGATCAGTAGCGATGCCTGCCCTGTAGAGTTGAACAAGAGGCTCTGAGGCTGAGAGAGCTCCCCAACTACAATGTGAGAAGCGGGGGAAGGCCTTCAAAGTAGGGTACCTGAGGGTGGGACATATGCACTGTTCTGCTAGTTACAGCATTTACACTTCAGGTAACATTTTTTTTCCCTTTCAGATCCTTCTGCACCAACTCCAACTTCCCCTCCCAGGATCTAAGCCACAGTGGGGATGGGGGCCTCCCTTTCTCCCTAAGCAGACCTCAATCCAGCAGTTTACCACGTAGTGCATGCTAAATAGATTAGTTCCAAGGAAGGGAGACTGGAATGGTGGTGTCAAGGAAAAGGCTCCTTCTTCATCTAGTCTAGGACCATAAGGGGCAGAAGCAGAAGAGGTTCCAGGGCCACAGGCAGGGGAATGAGAAGTAGGGTAGATATAGGGAGGAAAGAAAACAGTGAAGAAGGGGGGCTGGGCATGGTGGCTCACACCTGTAATCCCAGCACTTTGGGAGACTGAGTTGGGTGGATCACCTGAGGTGGGGAGTTCGA
Source organism: Cebus imitator (assembly GCF_001604975.1). Taxonomy (NCBI): domain Eukaryota; kingdom Metazoa; phylum Chordata; class Mammalia; order Primates; family Cebidae; genus Cebus; species Cebus imitator. The sequence continues at coordinate 449,227 of NW_016107856.1, forward strand.
GACCAGCCTGACCAACATGAAGAAACTCCATCTCTACTAAAAATACAAAGTTAGCTGGGCATAGTGGTACATGCCTGTAATCCCAGCTACTCAGGAGGCTGAGCAGGAGAATTGTTTGAACCCAGGAAGTGGAGGTTGCGGTGAGCTGAGATCGTGCCACTGCACTCCAGCCTGGGCAACAAGAGCAAAACTCCATCTCAAAAAAAAAAAAAAAAAAAAATGAAGGAGGGGAAATCTCTGAAACACGTTACTGCTGGGAAAAGGGTACTACATGAAGGATTCTTGGGGCTTTGCTAACCTGCCTGGCTCTATTTCCCGTCTAGCCATCCCCAGAGACCATACAAACCAAGTGACTCCTGTAGTTCCCATTTGCCCCACCGTGGATTGGAGTCAGGGCAAAAATGGAATAGCCACTCTGTGATTTTAGCATGTTTAATAATTACAACAATAAACCTCCCCCTCCCATCCACAAATGGGGTCATTTAACCTCTACTAATGTTTTTTCTTGGGAGGAATGTGAATGTAAGCCTGAGGGGCCTCAGGGAGTGGGGTGGAACAACTGCATTGATTGTGTGGTGGCTCGAGAAACTAACACTGCCTGAGCAATTTTCAGACTGAAGCCAACCCTGCCTTCCCCCACCCCTACTGACCTTGCCCTCACCTTGATTTGCCGCCCACATTGTCTCTGTGTTGCTGTCACCGCCCCCAGGGTGCACCTGCAAGAGTCCTCATCTTCCCCTTCTCCTTCCAGCTGACTGCGTGCTAGGTACACATCCCTCTGAAAACAAACTTAGTCTTTTTTGCTCCAGATTCCCAAATGACCTATCTTAGATTTCCTTCTTGCTTTGTCTTCTTACCACATTCTCCCCTCCCCTCCCACTGTTTATCAAATGCAAGGGAAGGAAAAGACTCTGCTGGTCACTAGAGAGCACCACTGTTACACTAAAATTTTAAACCACGAGTTACATAAAATGATGGCTTTTAAGTAGCTTACATTGCTGAAAAATTACCTCTATACACTAAAACCAGAAGCAAAATGCTTAAAGATTGAGCAAAGAATGATCTGTTTTTGCCACTCCCTTCTCTCTTTTTTTTTTTCCCTTTTCAATTGTTGTAAAACAAAAATTTTCCATCTTAACCATCTTGAAGTACAGTTTAGTGGCATCAAATACATTCAGTAATACTGTGTAACTATCATGACTATCCATCTCTGTAACTCTTTTCACCTTGTAAAACAAACTCTACATCTATACCCTTTAGACAATAACTCTCCATCTCCTCTCTTCCCAGCCTCTGGCAACCATCATTCTACTTATCTGAGTCCCCTTCTTCATATTTAAGACCATTGATGGTGGTCTTTGGTCCCTTCTTGATTTAAGAATATAGAAGTCAGGCCAGGTGCAGTGGTTCACGCCTATAACCCCAGCATTTTAGGAGGCCGAGATGGGTAGATCACCTGAGGTCAGGAGTTTGAGACCAGCCTGGCCAACATGGTAAAATCCCATCTGTACTAAAATAATACAAAATTAGCTGGGCATGGTGGCAAATGCCTGTAATCCCAGCTACTTGGGAGGCTGAGGCAGGAGAATCTCTTGAACCCGGGAGGCAGAGGTTGCGGTGAGCAGAGATTGTACCACTGCACTCCAGCCTGTGTGACAAGAGTGAAACTTCATCTCAAAAAAAAAAAGGACATAGAAGTCAGCTGGAGGCCGGGTGTGGTGGCTCATGCCTGTAATCCCAGAGCTTTGGAAGTCCGAGGCAGGTGGATCACCTGAGGTTGGGAGTTTGAGAACAGCCTGACCAACATGGAGAAACCTTGTCTCTACTAAAAATACAAAATTAGCTGGGTGTGGTGGCGCATGCCTGTAATCCCAGCTACTTGGGATGTGAGGTAGGAGAATCACTTGAACCTGGGAGGTGGAGGTTGTGGTGAGCCAAGATCACGGTGTTGCACTCCAGCCTGGGCAACAAGAGCAAAACTCCATCTCAAAAAAAAAAAAAAAAAAGTCAGCTGGGCATGATGGTGCATGCCTATAATCCCATTTACTTGGGAGGCTGAGGCAGGAGGATCATTTGAGCCCAGGAGTTCAAGACTGCCATGGGCTATGATCACACCGCTGCACTTCAGCCTGAGTGACAGAGGGAGACCCTGGCTCTGAAAAAAAATTGTGTGTGTAAACCATGTGGCAGCTATGAATGGGAAGCAAGGGACAATAACCCTAAAAGGTAACCTGTAGCTCAAAGTTTACTCATGCCTAGCAAGCCCATTGCCATAGGATATTAGGAGAATTGACCAGTAATTCATGGGAAGGCCCTATGTTAAAGGAATTCCCCCCTTCTCCTGATGCCAGGGAAAAGGAGGAAATTTTACTGTTTTTTGAAGTCTGTTCTGAGTACAATATGGTAATGATGGTGGTCTTTGGTCCCAGCCTCAAAGGCAAATAAAAGGATAACCTCATTGCCACACCTGCTATGTGTCCAGTGCATCTGGCAAAGCTGTGTATTCCCTCTTCCCTTGTTCTATGGACACAGATGAGACTTGACTGGTGCTTTACCTGGTCTCCCCCTGTGGGCATTAAGGTAAGGCAGGGGCTTCCTGTTTCTGGTGAATTGAGCTTTTGTTGCTGATGCTAAGGCAATGCTGGAGTTCTTTCCCACCAGCTCCTCTCCTGCAGACTCAGCTGCTTGGGAGTATCTGTTAATTTGTTTTTTGCCACATTGACCTGGAGCACAGTGCTGAAATTATTTTTCCCTTTACCGTCTCTTGCTTTAAAAATGTTATGCTTGTTCTCATGCTCATACTCCTATTTTTAATAAAGGGCATGGTAGCAAAAACAGTCATTGCTTTGGGAAAGATAGTTCTGACCAGAAAAAGAGACTTGAACATCTTTTGCTGAACCAATGGTAATTCTCAGTGAAGGTTCCGAACATGGCATTCTCTGTGCCAGGCTACTTATTCCTACCATGGGCACTCAAACTGATCCTTTTCTCTCTAGCCTGCCTGTAACTCTTCCTTGGGGCCCTGAGCTGAGGTTGGGATCTTGGGGCTCTAGAAGCTTGCTTCTCTTCCCTGCCCTTCTGGTACCTACTACTGAAGAACTAATTCTCAAATACTAATCACTGAGGAATTATTCTTGAGTGCTTTCTTTTGTGGAGCAAAAACTGAGTCTTTGGGGAATTGATGAAAGCCTTTATAAATGGCTTAGCAGAAAATACAGGCATAAGAACAGCCAAGGAAGAAAGCTAAAAATAAAAAACTCATTTTGAAAAATATTCAGCACTTCTGACACCAAATGTTTGAGTTTTTTCCTTCTATTAGGCAATTATCCAACTCTGGACACCAGCTGGGTGTCCTACCAATCCAATTGTGACACTCGCTATCCAGACCTCACATGAATTGCAAATCTCAAATTGTGACCTATTCTTCTGGCAAACTGGCTGTATATCAGGGCTTCCCCATGCCTCATGGGAACCATCAGGTTCAGTAATTTCTAGAATGGCTCATAGAACTCAGGAAACTGCTTTGCTTACTGTTACTGGTTTATTATAAAGGATGCAACTCAGGAACAACCAAATGCAAGAGATGCATAAAGCAAAGTATGGGAATGAGGGGTGCATGGGACATCCATGCCCTCCCTGGTGTGCCACCCTCCCAGCACCTCCATGTGTTCACCTAAAGCTCTCTGAATCTCAAGCCCCATGTTTAAGGTGCTTATGGAGGCATTATTATGTAGGCATGGTTGATTGAATCATTGACCGTTGTTGATTAAGTCAATCTCCAGTCTCTCGGCCTTTCCTGAAGGCCTGGTGGGGGGTGGGAGGGCTGAAAGTTCCAAACCTCTAATCACAAGGTTGGTTTCTCTGGCAACCATGCTTTCATCCTTGAAGAGTCGTCATTAACATAAACACAGGTAAGGTTGAAAGGGGCTTATTACAAATTATAAAAGATGCTCCTCCTCTTAACACTCAAGAATTTCTTTAAAAATTTTTTTTAATTAAAATTTGTGTTTCTAGAGATGAGGTCTCACTATGTTGCCCAGTCTTTGGTGCAGTGGCTATTCACAGGTGCAATCCTCCCACCTCAGCCTCCTGAGAAACTGGGACTACAGGCATGTGCCACTGCACCTGGCTCACTTAGGAAATTCTCAGGGTTTTAGGAGCTCTGTGCTGGGACCCGCTGTGCCAAAACTGGAGGAGGAAAACCAAATATATATTTCTTATTATATCACAATATCAAATCCATATCACTGATATGTGTTTTGGTGTTTTTTTCCGACTGTGTAGGGGTGGCAGAGCTGGGATTATAGTCCCATCTATATGTGGGAGAGGTCTGGCAATCCAAGCAGGGGATGTACTTGTAAATATGTTCCCAAAGTCCAAATATGAAGATCTCGGTGAAGTTTCAGGCAGCTAAAGGTAGAAGGATTCTGCTCCCTGGACAATCCTGCAATTCTAATTTCAGAGACTTGGTGTTGCTGCTGGGTAGGACCCTCCACATTCCTTGATCTTGCCCCAATCTAGAACTAGCTCTTTCCACTTCCATCTTTTCCATCTCCTCCTCTTGCAACTAATCCCAGCCCTAATGTCCTTTTTGGGAGCTACCCTCTGTGCCCACCTCTTTGCCATTCTGTCCACCTTCTTGCCCTTGCCGAGTTTTCCTTATTTTTGGAACTGTTTGCAGTGGGAGTGGCTCCTGGCAGTTTCCTTGTCCCTGCTATACTCAGTCCCTGACAACTAGCCCTCACTGGAATCACTCTCCAGTGAGCTGCTGTCTCCCCTCACCATCTTATCTACAGATGTAGCACCTCTGCTGCTTGTGCCTCTGAAAATTGAGGGTGGGGGTCAGGAGGTTTACTTTTGGAGTAAAATGGTGCCTTTCTTTCTGGTTGTTTAGGTGGCAGCTCTGACTCCAGATCTACAAAGGCAGAGATTCACAGTCCACAGATAAGCAGAAAGTCAGCCTGTTCACGAGGGTGCAGGAGGAGTCTCCTCATTCCCTTGTTGGCCCCTTCCTCCCAGCATCATGCTTCAGTCATCATCATGATCGTGATCACCATGGTCACTGTCATCATAGGCTTTCCTTACTCACCAGTCAGCATGAAGCAAGGGGAGCCAGCCACCTCCACTAGATCACTTGAGAGTATCCTTACCTGCACATAACTCTTTGTTGGCTCAGGTTACATCAGACTTAGGGTCTTCAGGAATGTTCACCCCCAACTTGAGGTGATTCCGTAGCCTTATGCTACCTACAGGACATGAACGGTGATGATAATAGCAATATCTAAGATTGTAAGTTGTTCTGTGTCAGATCCCATTCTAAGCACGTTTATATATATTAACTCATTTAGTTCTTGCTGCTTGATGACATAGATACTATCCCATTTTACAAGTGAAGAAACTGAGGCACAGAGATTTTAAATAAGCTGCCCAAAACAAGTGAGTGGTAGAGCTTGAACCAGAACTCTGGCAGTCTCGCTCCAGAATCTGGACCCTCTGTATTACCCTGGTAAGGGACTAGATAAGTGAAAGGCAGTAGATTGCTTGTCAAGAATGTTTTCCAGCCTAGCTTATAGGGCAGAACTTCCCTTAGCTGAGCTCAGGCATGTCTACTCAGTCCCTCATAACCTAGACAGGTAAGATGTGTACCTTCTCTGGTCCCTCATCCTTCCAGGGAAGAACCAGATCCTGGCTCTACCCGACGGGCCTAGCAGACTCCTTCCAGAATTATATCAGTGCCTTGATCTCCTCATCTAGTTGCTTCTCCTTGTACTCCAGGGAACATGTGACTACGCTCTCTGGAATAAAAGTGGTTTGAATGAAACAGATAGAGAAATGGGGCTCAGAACTTGCAAAGTAGGGCCAAAATGCAGGCCTAGAAGTAAGGAAGGCCAAGAAGGTCAACAGACTCCCATTAGTGTATGACAGTGAGTAGGTGTGTATATCCTGAAGCTAAGATAAACTCTCCTCTAACTCATGAGAAGACCCCAGGCCTCATTTAGGCTTCTAAATCAGTTCTCAAACAGTGGGTGCACTGCCCTCTAGGGGATATTTTGGGAATCTGTGGGGGTGTTTTTTAGCGGGGTGTGTGTGTGTGTGTGTGTGTGTGTGTGTGTGTATTGATGGTGGTAAAGGTTCCTAGTATTTAGGAGGCAAGGATGCTAGACAATACTGCAAGGACCAGGACAATGCTGCACAAAAAGTAATTGTCCCCATCTCACTTGACTTTAAAAGTCCCATTGGAGGCCTGGAGCAGTGGTTCATGTGTGTAATCCCAACACTCTAAGATGCCAAGGTGAGTGGATCGCCTGAGGTCAGGAGTTCAAGACCAGCCTGGCCAACATGGTGAAACTCCGTCTCTACTAAAAATACAAAAATTAGCTGGGTGTGGCAGTGGGTGCCTGTAATCCCAGCTACTCGGGAGGCTGAGGCAGGAGAATTGCTTGAACCTGGGAGGCGGAGGTTGAAGTGAGTTGAGATTGCACCACTGCACTCCAGCCTGGGTTACAGAGTGAGACTCTGTCTCAAAAAAAAAAAAAAAGTATACGTATATATACATATATATGTATATATATATATATATATATGCGTATATATGACCCTGACTTGTAGACCGGTGGCACACTCAGCTCCCTTAAATGAACTAAGCAGGAAAAGAAGATTAGAAGACATTGGGTAACTGTGGGGCCTTAGCTTCTCTTCATGAACTGGATATTGTTTAACTCGCCTAACCATAATATTGGGTGTACACAGCAGCATGTTTTTTCTGAAACAGGGTCTCACTCTGTTGCCCAGGCTAAAGCACAGTGGTGAGGTCTCAGCTCACTGCCACCTCTGCCTCCTGGGCTCAATTGATCCTCCAAGTTCAGCCTCATGTGTAGCTGGGACTACAGGTGTGCACCGCCTCACCTGGCTAATTTTTGTGTTTTTTGTAGAGATGGGGTTTTGCCATGTTGCCCAGGCTGGTCTCAAACTCCTGGGATCAATCCATCCACATGCCTTTGCCTCCCAAAGTGCTGGGATTACAGGCATAAATCACTGTGCCTGGCCACAAAACAGCAATTTATCATTAAATGGAAATGGTTGTATGTGATAGTTAATTTTAAGCGTCAACTTGACTGGACCACAAGTTGCCCAGATATTTGGTTAAACATAATTCTGAGGGTGTTTCTGGATGAGACTAACATCAGAATCAGTAGGCTGAAGCAGATTGTTCTCCCCATTATGGGTGAGCCTCACCCAATCTACTGAAGGTTTACATAGAACAAAAGGCTGAATGAGAGAAAATTCATTCTCTCTGCTTGATGGTATTTAAACTGAGACATTGGTCCTCCTGCCTTTGGACTTGAATTGGAACTTATGCCATTAGCTTGCTGGTAGTCAGGCCTGCAGACTACAGGTTTTGGGACTTCTCTGCAGATCTTGAGAATTCACCCTCCAAAATCATGTGAGCCAATTTCTTTTAATAAACATATATCTACATATATACCGGTTTATATTACAGATGAAGAAGAGATACATGAATGGAACACAGAATGGATACACACTGTGAAAAAAATTAATGTTCCAGGTGAATACCCACCAAAGGCCTCTTTTCCTGGCACCCTCAGTGCTCCTCCATTAGCCCTTGGTCTAAGTGGCCATTTTGGCAGGCATGGAGGCTATGCATGAGCTCAACAACATAACTTTCCCTTACCAAGGTTGATCTAAATGCTACTGCTGAGTGCCTAATATGTCAACAGCAGAAACCAACACTGAGTCCGATAGACACTATTCTCTGAGGGGACCACTTTCCCACTTGATGCTTAATGGTAGGCTAATTACCCTGGCCTTTCTCCATCATGGAGGGGGCAGAGGTTTTTTTTTTTTTTTTTTTAGATAGGGTCTTGCTCTGTCACTGAGGCTGGAGTGCAGTGGCACAGTCACACAATCACGGCTCACTGCAACCTCTGCCTTCTGGGCTGAAGCAATCCTCCCACTTCAGCCTCCCAAGTAGCTGGGATTATAGGCATGAGCCATCACGCCCTGCCAAAAGATGCATTCTGAATATGGATTTGCTTTCCTTGCCCACAATGCTTTTGCCAGGACCACCATTTGTGGGCTCACAAAATGCCTTATCCATAGTCATGGCGTTCCCCATAGCATTGTGTCTAAATGAGGAACTTATTTCACAGCAAAGGAAGTACAGTAATGGGCTCATGTTCACGGAATTAAGTGATCTTACCACATTTCTCATCACCTGGAAGGAGATGCCTATTTGAACCATGGACTTACTTACTAAAGACTCAAAGCAACACTTGGGTGAAAATACCCTGAAAGACTGGGGATCCATCTTACAAGGTGCAGTATGTGCCTTGAATGAGAGGCCCTTGATATGGTGGTGTTTTCCCCAAAGTCAGAATATATGGGTTCAGGAGTCAGCAAGTAGAAGCAGGAATGGCTCCTCCACTGTTACACTAATAACCCACTCATAGAGTTTTTGTTTCCCAGCAACTCTGAGCTGGGAAACAAAAGAAGTTTGGAGGACTTAGTCTCCAAAGGAAGATTGTGTTCACCAGTGAACACAGCAATGGTTTCATTGACTTGGAAGACAAGAATGCCACCTGGCTGTTTGGCTTTATATGACACTGAATGAAAAAGCCAAACCAAACGATTATAATAGTTCCCCATACCCACTTAATATTTATGGCTTCACTTCTCAAGGTTTCCCACAGCCAACTGTGGTCTGAAAATATTAAGTGGAAAATCCCAGAAATAAACAATTCATGAATTTTAAATAACATACCGTTCTGAGTAGCATGATGAAATCTCGTGCTGCCAGGGATGTAATTATCCTTTGTCCAGCATATCCGTGCTGTATACATTACCCCTCTTTAGTCATTTAGTAGCTGCCTCAGTTATCAAATCAGCTCTCCAAGTGCTTGTGTTCAAGTAACACTTATTTTACTCAGTAATAGCCCCAAAGTGCAAGAGTAGTGATGTTGGCATCTGTTATAATTGTTTTCTATTATTAGTAGTTATTGATGTTCATCTCTTACTGTGCGTAACTGGTAAATTAAACTTTATCATGGGCCAGATGAGGTGGCTCACACCTATAATCCCAGCAATTTGGGAGGCCAAGGTGGGTGGACCACTTGATGTCAAGAGTTTGAGATCAGCCTGGGAAACATGGTGAAACCCGTCTCTACCAAAAATACAAAAATTAGCCAGGCATGGTGGCACACACGTATAATCCCAGCTACTTGGGAGGCTGAGGCAGGAGAATCACGTGAATCAGGGAGGCAAAGGTTGCAATGAGCTGAGATTGTGCCAGTGCACTCCAGCCTGGGCGACAGAGCGAGACTCCATCTCAAAAAAAAAAAAAAAAAATTATCATAGGTATATATGTATAGGAGAAAACACAGTACATATGGGGTTCAGTACCATTCCTGGTTTCAGGCATCCAGGAAGATCTTGGAATGCATCCGCCAAAGATAAGGGAGGGCTACTGTATTCCACTGGTCAGTGTGACTGATCCTGATTACATAGGGGAAATTGAGTTGGCTGCACAGTGGCGACAGGAAAAGCTATTTCCAGAACCCAGGGGATACTCTGGGAGTGCCACTTAGTACTTCCCAGCTTAATAGTAAGGTTAATGGACAAATATCGTAGCAACAACAAAAGCAACAAAAGGCAAGACAGCTGAGAGCTCAGGCCTTGAGTGAGAAATGGAAATTTGAGTCCCTGTACAGGTGAAGAACATCTGAGGTTCTGACTGAGAGTGTGGAAATACAGAATGCGTAGTGAAAGAAGTGGAATATGGCTTTTGGCCCAATTAAGAAACGAGGACTAGACTGTAGGAAATTGGCTTACTTTCTATTTACTTACTATAGATATGTGTTTATGTTAGTCATTTATTCATCTCTCCTCTCTCTCTCTTTTTTTTTTCAAAGACGGGGTTTCATCATGTTGGTCATGCTGGTCTTGAACTCCCGACTTCAGGTGATCTGCCTGCCTTGGCCTCCAAAGTGCTTGGATTACAGGCGTGAGCCACTGCGCCCGGCCTCCTGTCTTCTTTTTGTATTATTAGACAAGTTACTGGAAGTGCACTTTGCAATATAGTCTACATGATAGAATAATTGATGGGACTGTGACTGAATTACGTAGTCAGAGATGGATACAACCACTGGTGGCCTATTTGAAGAACTGTGAAAAGCTCTGTGTGTGTAGTCTGACCATGTCTTTCCTTCTCCAACCTTACTTCCACACATGAATATTTGTCCAACAATTTCTTAGATGTTTTAAGGCAGGGTAGCAAACTCATATGTTCATAGTGGTCAGGCAGGTAAGGAAATGAGAGAAGTGAGGATTAGATCCCATCTAAAAGGGAAAACAATATTCATCTCAAGGTGATGGTTGCCCAGTGACAACCAATTGTAGCATTATTTGAATAAACAAACATACTGTATAGGACAAACAAAAGATGTTTTCCAAGTTGTTGCAATCTCTGATTTAAAGTTAATTTATCAGCCAGGCGCAGTGGTTCATGCCTGTAATTCCAGCACTTTGGGAGGCCAAGGCAAGCAGATCACTCAAACACAGGAGCTTGAGGCCAGCTTTGCCAACATGATAAAACCCCATCTCTACTAAAAATACAAAAATTAATCAGGTATGATGGTGCATGCCTGTAGTCCCAGCTACTCGGGAGGCTGAGGCAGGAGAATCACTTGAACCCTGTAGGGGGAGGTTGCAGTGAGCTGAGATCACGCCACGGCACTCCAGCCTGGGCGACAGAGCGAGACTCTGTCTCAAAAAAAAAAAAAAAAAAAAAAAGTTATACATTTCTCAAACAGTTAGGAGAAAATCAGGTTAGTATGTTTCTGGGAAGTCAAGAGATAAAGTGTTCACAGAAAGAGGAAGTGGCTGGTAATGTTGAATACTGCTGAGAAGTTGAGGAAGATAAAAGTGACGATTGAATCTGCAAAATAAGCATCATTAACACCCTTTGAAACAAGCAGTTTTAGTGGAGTGATGGGGATAGTGGTGTGATTGACGAGGGTTGAAGAAAGAATGGGAGGTATTAAAGATAGTAATCCTAGACTTGTTCAAGGAGTTTTGCTATGCAGGGAAGCAGAGAAATGGGGCAGTATCTGGAGGTAGGAATTTGGGAGATATTAAGAAATGTGTAGAGGCTGGGCAAGGTGGCTCACGCCTGTAATCCCAGCACTTTGGGAGGCTGAGGTGAGCAGATCACGAGGTCAAGAGATCGAGATCATTTTGGCCAACATGTGAAACCCTGTTGCTACTAAAAATACACACAAAATTAGCTGGGCATGGTGGCGTATGCGTGTAGTCCCAGCTTCTTGGGAGGCTGAGGTAGGAGAATCACTTGAACCCGGGAGGCAGAGGTTGCAGTGAGCTGAGATGGCGCCATTGCACTCCATCTTGGCTACAGAGTAAGACTCCGCCTAAAATGAAAAAGAAATGTGTAGAAAGAACATTTCATGTGTCTTGTATTTTATCCATCATCACCAGTTTTCTTTTGCCTTTGTTTATAATGTATTTTGCCATTAAAGAGGTTAAACTAGGTTGGGCACTGTAGTTCATGTCTGTAATCCCAGCACTTTGGGAGGCCGAGGCAGGAGGATCACTTGAGGTCAGGAGTTTGAGACCAGCCTGGCCAACATGACAAAACCCCATCTGTACTAAAAATATAAAAATTAGCCAGGCATGATGGTGGACGCCTGTAATCCCAGCAACTTGGGAGGCTGAGGCAGGAGAATCACTTGAACCTGGGAGGCAGAGTTTGCAGTGAGCCAAGATCATGCCACTGCCCTCCAGCCTGGGTGACAGAGCGACACTCCATCTCAAAAAAAAAAGAGGTTGAACTTTTTATTACTTTCTTTTATGATTTCTGGATTTCCTGTCTTGCTTAAAGGTCTTCCTCATTTGGAGATTAAACAAATATTTTTATTTCCTTCTAATATTTGTCTTTTTTACAATTTTATTTTATTTTTGTATAGGATGTGAGAGAAAAATGTATTTTGTTTTCTTCGAGACATATAAGTCTATTGTGCCAATGCCAATATATTTATTAAATAATCCATTTATTTACCATTAAATCGAAATGCCTTTTTTTTTTTTTTTTTTAGACAGGGTCTTGCTTTGTCACCCAGGCTGAAGTGCCGTGGTGTGATTTCAGCTCACTGCAGCCTCCACCTCCTGGGCTCAAGTGACCCTCCCGAGTAGCTGAGACTACAGGTGCTCACCCAAACCTGGCTAATTTTTGTAGAGATGGTAGTTTCACCATGTTGCGCAGGCTGGTCTCGAACTCCTAGACACAAGCCTTGGCCTCCCAAAGTGCTGGGATTACAGGTGTGAGCCAATGTGACTGACTGACCAAGATTTTTAAAGGCAAAATGAGGAGGCTTACATAATTGTTTTGAGATATTAATAATTATCCTTTGCTACAAGAATCAATAAAGGCAATGCCAGTTAGAGGTTTCACAGACAGTTGCTGGGTAGATGTCCTTGTAGATGTATTTTTTGTGTAAGGTTCTGACGGCCTTTGTGCAAGTTTTCAGTTTTTGCATTCTTTTTGTTTGTTTGTTTAATTTCAACTTTTATTTTAGATTCGGGGGTACATGGACAGGTTTGCTACATTGGTATACTGTGTGATGCTGAGGTTTGGGGTACAAATGATGCCATCACCAGGTAGTGAGCACAGTACCCAGTAAGTAGTTTTTCAGCCCTTCCCTCCACTCTCTTTCCCCTCAGATAGGCCCAGTGTCTATTGTTCCCATTGTTACGTCCATTTGTACCCGGTGCTTGACTCTCACTTGTAAGTGAGAACATGCAAAGATAAAGAAAAAATATGGCTGCAAAACAGTGGGCAAAGTTCATTTGCAAGGAGATCAAAAATTCATTTGATTACAGCCTAATCTAAATAGAGTTATTTTATTTAATAATTTAATGAAGGGGAAGAAAATATTTCAAAAATTTTGAACTAATGTTTATTTCTCATAGAATTAAAAAAAATTTTTTTAATTTCCAGTCGGGTGTGGTGGCTCACACCTGTAGTCCTAGCACTTTGGGAGACTGAGGTGGCTGTATCACCTGAGGCCAAGAGTTCAAGACTAGCCTGGCCAACATGGCGAAACCCCGTCTCCAAAAATACAAAAATTAGCTAGGCATGGGGGGCCCCTGTAATTTCAGATACTCAGGAGGCTGAGGCAGGAGAATAGCTTGAACCTGGGAGGCAGAGGTTGCCATGAGTTGAGATTGCACCATTACACTGCAGCCTGAGCAATAAGAGCAAAATTCTGTCTCAAAAAAAAAAAAAAAAATGATTTCCATAGGTTCTTGGGGAACAGGTGGTATTTGGTTACATGAGTAAGCTATTTAGTGGTGATTTGTGAGATTTTGGTGCACCCATCACCTGAGCAGTATATACTGAACCCCAATTTGTAGTTTTTGATTCCTCACCCCTCCTTCCTTTGAGTCTCCGTTTTGCATTCTTTTGCGATAGCTTTTGTTATCAGGTATTTATGCATGAGAACCTGTTTCTTCATAGCCCTCCCTGGCTCTGTTTGTCAGGTTTTTTGTTGTTGTTGTTGTTTTTTTAAGACGGAGCCTTGCTCTGTCGCCCAGGTTGGACTGCAGTGGCTTGATCTCGGCTGACTGAAGACTCTGTCTTCCAGGATCTGATTCTCCTGCCTCAGCCTCTCGAATAGCTGGGATGATAGGCAAGTGCCACCATGCCTGGCTAATTTTTTGTATTTTTAGTAGAGATAGGGTTTCACCATGTTGGCCAGGCTGGTCTTGAACTCCTGACCTCAAGTGATCCACCCACTTCAGCTCCCAAAGTGCTGGGATTAGAGGAGTGAGCCACTGCACCTGGTCTTGTCTTTCCTTTTTTAACACGAGTGTCTTTATTTGGATTCTGACAATTTTCACATATTGTTATTTAATAAATCTTTTTTTTAATATAGGTTATGTACCTTTCTTGTTAATTTTTGTTTTTGTTCTTTTTACTGTCATCAGTGGGCTTCCCTCTTATTTCCATTTCTAGCTAGATTTCTAGTTATAGACTGAAATAAATTGACTTTATAATCACACTACCAGATTGACTTCTTAGTTCAATACTTGTCTAGTTTCATCTTATAGATTTCCTAGAAACGCAATTATATTAGATGCAAATAAAGGTAAGTTTCTCATCTATGTATACAGGTTGTTCCTTGTTCTTGGTTTATTATACTAGCTAAATTCTTCAAAAACAATATTGAATGTTATTAGTGATAATATATGTACTGTCTTGTTTTCTAATTTAATAACAATGGCTGCAATACTTCATAATTGATATGCTTTTTTTTTTTTTGAGACAGAATCTCACTCTGTCACCAGGTGCCAGGCTGAAGTGCAGTGGCACAATCTCGGCTCACTGCAACATCCGACTCCTGAGTTCAAGCAATTCTCTTGCCTCAGCCTCCCGAGTAGCTGGGACTATAGGTGCAAGCCACCATGCCCAGCTAATTTTTGTATTTTTAGTAGAGACAGGGTTTCACCATGTTGACCAGGTTGGTCTCAATCTCTTGACCTCGTGATCCACCCGCCTCCCCCTCCCAAAGTGCTGGGATTACAGGCTTGAGACACCATGCCTGGCCTAATACGCTTTTTAAATGATTTTTGAAAAATAGTCTTCGTTATGGTTATTTCTATTTTTATTTTACCTAGAATGTATTTTTCTTTTTTCACAAAAACCTAGTGTCTATATCTAAGGATTCTTAGACTGTTTTGTAGAATAGCTACTAAAAAACAGTGCTTTGTTTTCACATCTCCTCTTGATAGAATTATGTTTTTTTCCCCTGTTAATATAATACATTCTGTTAATAGGTTTCCTGATACTGAACTATTCTTTCATTCCCAGAATAAATTCTTCATGGTCATAATTTATTATTTTATTAACTCACTGTGGAATTCTCTTTTGCAAATATTTTATTTAGATGTTTTGTATGTGTATTCATAAATTGGGTTATAATCTTGGTGGTTTCTTTTTTTCATGGTCAACACTGAAAAAGGCTTTAAATTATTCTCAAAGTGCTCACATGCCTGGTCAAAATTATTGCTATTATTAACAATGCACTGAGGATTATGAACAATTTATTTCAAAGTAATAATTAGATAGGATTCAAAGTTTCCCATATAACAATGTCATTTCCCTTTACCTGAATCATTATTCTGGATTTTAATTAATGGTTTACTGCAGAGGAAAGAAAGGGGTTTGTGGCTTACTTTGTTGGGGATTGTGGAAAATGGGCACAGTTCTAGAAAAATCCACGTTAAGTGTGGCAATGCTTGTGAAAATGCT
Source organism: Cebus imitator (assembly GCF_001604975.1). NCBI lineage: Eukaryota > Metazoa > Chordata > Mammalia > Primates > Cebidae > Cebus > Cebus imitator. The sequence continues at coordinate 464,570 of NW_016107856.1, forward strand.
TAATGCAAAGGTTGCAAAATGTTGTCCCAAGATACCAGGATTCCTGATGGAATAAGAAATATTAAAATAATTGGGTAAACTGAGCTAGCAAAACGCAGGAGGCTGATAAATTTTAGAACAAAAGTGTAATTAAATGAGAAGCTTTGAGCTATGCTGTATCTCATAAGTAGCATAATGTTTCATTTGACTTTCTCTCTCTTATTTTAAAATGATACAGTCTCCCTGTGTTGCCCAGGCTGGAGTGCAATGGCACGATCTTGGTTCACCGCAACCTCTGCCTCCCAGGTTCAGGCAATTCTTGTGCACCAGCCTCCTGAGTAGCCGAGATTACAGGTGAGTACCACCATGCCCAGCTAATTTTTGTATTTTCAGTAGAGGCGGTGTTTAGCTGTGTTGATCAGGCTGGTCTTGAACTCCACTATCTGCCCACCTTGGCCTCCCAAAGTGCTGGTATTACAGGTGGGAGCCACACACCCTATCTCATGTGACTCTCTTAACAGTCTGGGAAGTTTAAGCAGAGACAGCCTGGGAAGTTTAAGCAGAGAACCCAGCTGCGACTATCTAATGAATAATGGACAGTTTAGCATCTTAACTAATAAGCAATATTTTTTTTATTTTTTTTGAGACGGAGTCTTGCTCTTGTTGCCCAGTCTGGAATGCAATAGCGCGATCTCAATAGCGTGATTCTCCTGCATCAGCCTCCTGAGTAGCTGGGATTACAGACAACCGCCATCATGCCTGACTAATTTTTGTATTTTTAGTGGAGACGGGGTTTCATTATGTTGGCCAGGATGGTCTTGAACTCCTGTCCTCAGCTGATCCACCTGCCTCAGCCTCCCAAAATGCTGGGATTATAGACATAAGCCACTGAGCCCAACCAATAAGGAATCTTGATCTTACGATATTCCCAACGTTATTACTGAGTTGTGACTAAGTTTCCTCTCCCATCTTCGCCCAGACGGAAAGCTATATATAATCCATTAGCTTTTATATTTAAATGAAGTCAGATTAATTTTTTTTTAAAGATGTGGAAGACACCCCTCAAACAAATGGAAGCACTCTGGGTTTTGGTAAAGCTGGTGTTAATCATATCTTTAGCCTCATAACAAGGGGAAGAAATGACCTGTGAGCATTGTTTTTTGTTTGTTTGTTTGTTTTTTGCCATCAGTAATCCCCAGGTGAAAATGATAAATATATATTTTTCCACGATCAGTTCAGGATACCAGGTTATTAATGGTGTACCTAAATTGACATACCAACAAACTAATGAGTTATTAAATAGTGTACCTATTAATAGGTAAACAGAGGTAAAACCGTATATGAACAAAACAAAGTAGTGTCTGTTTAGAGAGGTGAATGGGATTTGTGCTAATTTGTAAAGTGTGCTCCCTTAGGCAAGGACTAGAAACAGATATTAAACTCCTTAATATTTTAGTTGTGTATCAACTTATAGCTTACAAAGTTTTTCATACACAGAATCTCATTTGATTTTTAAAAAGTCCCTAGGAATTAAGCAGGGCAGGTATCATTTAAGTTGTTTACAAGTACATAAATAAGCTTACCAAAGTCACACAACTGTCCTGGGGATCACACAGCTAGTGAGTGGCTGGGATGTTTTAAGATTCAGATCTTGGTGAAGAGGAATTCTGTGTCTTAACTCATGTGAAAGCAGAGACTGACAGAGTTGACAACATAGTATAATCTCACTGCATATTTGTTGAATGTATGAATGTGTCTTGTGAGCCTATTTCAGAGTTCCTTCTAGTAGACTATATAAGCCCAACCCCAAAAAATACACTCAACAACAGAATCCAAGTATGGAAGGCTGGGGATGGGTGGGGGGCAGGAATTATTCCCAGGAGAACTAGGAAATTTTTGACCAGGCAGTAGCTTCTGGAAATGTCAGTGTTTATTAAACATTTAAGGACATTTGGAGGTTTGAGAAGAAATATACAGAATGTAGAAAAATCCTAAGAATCCCCTGTGGCTGGAGTGCAGCCTCTTCCCCCCTCCCCCCCATTTCCCATTTGTTTTTCCTGCTTTCTGTTTGGTTGTTTAAAAACCATTTCTTAAGGCTCATTTGCCCCTCCTCCACTCCCTGACCTATGAGGATCCATTCTCTCTCCCTCTCTTTCAAGACCTGGAGTCCCAGAACAGAGCTCCAAAGTGGTGGTGGTAGGGGGGCACCAACTCTATACCGAAGTGTGAGGATCAGGGGCCCCTCAGCTTGGGCTGGCTCTTCGTTAAGGACTTAAGGGGGAGGGGGGTGAAGAATTGCAAAAGCCACATGACGTCATTGGTCCTCAGTCATGAGTGTAAGGGCAGAGGATGGGCACAGATAAACAAAGAATGGATTAAAAAATAAAAAATAATAACCTAAATAAACCCTGAAGGACAGTCTGATCTGGGTGCTTTGGGCGTTAGCTGGGGGGGACAGAGTATGGAGCTGGGCCACCTGGTAGAGGGGAGGGAGGGGATGGGAGAGGAAAGAGCTGGGGGATAGGCTGGGGAATGCAGGGGATGGGAATGCCAGGTGGCCTGGACGTGAGGCAGAAGGTATCAAGGTCCCTTTCTTCTCAGTGCCCAGGCGGACAGGCACTAAACACACAGTCCTTGGGGCAGGTGAGGGGTAGGATTAGCTCCTGGGCTTCCAGAAAGCCAGGGGTGAAGGTGGGGGAAAATACAATTGCCTAGGGAATGAATTCTGGAATGAAACTTACATCTCAAAGGGGGGGGGCGGGCAGGGCAGGGCGGGGGAGCAAGTAAGGGAAGCACCTAGACGGGGCTAAGAGGAGCCTAGGTCCCCCTGCTGTGGCAGGGCCTAGGGTGGGGGGCGGCCATCACTTGTCCGAGTCCAGGCCCATCATGTTCTTGAGGGCGTTTTTGAGGCTGGTTCTGCTGGGGGACTTGACAGCAGGCCGGAGCTCCGAGCTCTGCTCATCCTTTCGTAGCTCCATCTCGATGACCACCACCTTTGGGCCTTTGGCGGACTCCACCCCTAACCCCCGACCCCCCGCCCGGCCCGCTAACCGCTATTTCTTATCCTTGCGAGACTCCCCCAGCCCCTTGGGTTTCTTCTCACTGGCAGCTTTGGTGCTTCTGCTGTGATCCAGCATGGCATACAGCACTGGCGTCTGGGAGAGAGGCGCACACATCAGTCACCGCGCGACTGGGGCTTGACCGTTCCCATCCCACCACTCACTGCTGCCCGGCGGCTCCCAGGGTTCTCCTTCCCATTTTGCACAGGCCCCAAGTCCAGCTAACCTGCCGCCCGCGCTTCGACGTGTCCTTTCCAGGCTTGTGCAATTTCCCCTTCTCCATGGCACTGCAGGAAGAGAGGGGGCTGTGCGTTTGGCCTCGCCGGAACCCCTTGCTTCGCGGACACAGCTTCTTCTTTACCTTGGCCCTTACACCCACTGGAGTAGTCTCCGCCCAGGTGGGGGACAGGGAGACAGTAGGGAGGGGGGAGGGGAGCCAGGCTCCCCCACTTACCTGAGCCTCCTCTGCAGGGCCGCTTGCCGGCGTAGCCAGCAGTACCGAATCAGGTAGAAAAGCAGCAGCAGCAACAGCACCACCCCGAGGACACCCCCGATCACAGCTCCCAGAATCACCCCGTACCTAGTTGGCACTAGGAGGGGTGGGAAAAGAAGTGGGAGAATGAGCAGGGCCCTGTATCTGTGGTTCCTAGTCCGCGTCTGTGCCCTGCATTGAGGATGCTGGACTCCCAGTCAAAACTGCCTTCTGCCCACCCTCCCAGAGCCTGAAGGTCCTTAGGCCGGGCTTTTTGCCTCTTGCCCCAGCCTGTCAGTCCTCCCTGATCCCCTCCCAAACTGCCTCCCAGATCCTTGTCCCCATCCCCTCTCACACCTTTTTCAAAGACATACAGCGTGACCTGAGAGGTCTTGCCCACTATGTCTGGAGGGTTTTTGACGTCACAAGTGAAAGTGCCATTGTCGCTGTAGTCTAGGTTGTGTATGACAATGGAGCCATCCTTCCAGCGAGGGTCCCCTACCCACTGGATGCGCTCTTTGAAGGTCCCCACTTCGTCGATGTAGGGTTGTCCCTTGGCATAGTGGAAGATCTATGAGGAATGAGGGGAAGCATGTGAGAGGATCCTAATGAGAACACAGCTGTCAAAACTTAGCTTCATAATTTGTTATAGAAAGAAAAAAAAAAAAACAAAAACGCTTAGCTCCAGCATCAGGGTAAGGGATCTTGCGCTGGAAAAGGTAGTGCTGGGGAAGGGAGGACAATGTAGGCTGGACATAGTCAGGGTGATAAAGATTGCCATTTGCCTTATCAAAGGTGGGGTTATGATTCATAAAGGATTTCCCTCTCTTTAGCCCAAGTTCTCTTTTTTGTTGTTCTTTGAAGCACTTTCTCTTCTCCAACCCCAAGATTCCTGCAGGCACTCACCGAAATAGCATCTCTTCCCCCTTCGGGCTGGTAGCGCCAAGTGAAGGAGATGTCATCTGAGACCCACTCACTGGACCAAAAGGAGCAGTGCAGGGTCACCCGGGAGCCCACAGCACCATGGACCTCCCTGTCGGTGTAAACCACGATGGCCTCGGCCGGGGACAGCACTGCAAACACAAATCGGGGAATCAGATGCACATATGGGCCCAGTGAGGAAGCGAGATCAGTAGAAAATCAAAGGCTGAGTCACAGGTCAGAGGCCAATTTGGAAAAGAAACAACAAATTCTGAGCCCCAAGTCTCTTGGGACTAACTGAACAGATGAGCATAAATGCTGTCTGTCAAGCTCATCAGCATGTCTGTACAGGAGATGAAATCAGCACTAACAGAATTCTCCTGCGGACTTCCAGAGATTGGGTTCCGTCTTTTTTTTTTTTTTTTTTTTTTTTTGTGAGGGGGTTTTGTTTTTTTTTTTTTTTTTTTTTTTTTTGAGACGGAGTTTCGCTCTTGTTACCCAGGCTAGAGTGCAATGGCGCGATCTTGGCTCACCACAACCTCCGCCTCCTGGGTTCAGGCAATTCTCCTGCCTCAGCCTCCTGAGTAGCTGGGACTACAGGCACGCGCCACCATGCCCAGCTAATGTTTTGTATTTTTAGTAGAGACGGGGTTTCACCATGTTGACCAGGATAGTCTCAATCTCTTGACCTTGTGATCCACCCGCCTCGGCCTCCCAAAGTGCTGGGCCCGGGTTCCGTCTTTTAAGTCTTACGTTCCCTTTGGATCAGCATCTAACTCTTAAGCTATCCTTTAGATGTAGTGTTTTAAATTTTTAAAATTTATTATAAATTATACAGGTAATACATATTGTGTTCTTCTTATAAACTGTTCAAGCAATAGAAATAAAACAAAAGTCTCCTTGGACACTCAGCCCAACAAATTCCTTTCCTCTAGTCTCTTCCAAGATGTAACCAGTTATTCATTTAATATGAGTCAAACTCCGTACAAACTCAATAAACTCAAGATATACATGTACTTACAACACATCGTTTTTTTTTACATACATATTGCATTGTATTCTAGTGTTTTCTTTTTTGCATAAGAATATATATATCTGGAGGAGCTTTCCCTGTAGATTCATAGATATCAATCTTATTTTAACAGCTGCATTGTATTTCACAATGCAGCAAACTCAAATTTCTTGCAGAAAAAAAAATGAAGATAACTAGAGAATGTAAGTCTTCTTCCCTGGCACAACTGTCCTCCTTGCTAAATCTCTGGTTGCCACACAGCTTGCTCTTGGCTGGGGAGTCAGGAAGGGAAGGACCTCATACCCCTCTTAGCTAGGTGCAGAGCAAGACCCCAAGCCTAGAGCTCAGATGACTCTACATGTGAGCCCTCTATAGTTCAACCGTCCTCACCCTCTTGGCCATTCTGGCCCAGTGCCACCCCCAAGACTTACCCACACAAGGAAGTTCATTCCAGGGAGACTATGTGTGTGGGCTGGCCCCAGGGATGGGCAACTGTAGACCTTTTTGTTCTACAGGAGGGGGAGGTGGAAATCAAACAAAGTCCCATTGTTGGACGAAGGTTGGGGGGCTCATGCCACCCCTACTCCCACCCCCACTGTCCTGAATCTCTCACCTCAGCATGCAATACTATTTACTTACCTCCTGGAACTTCCACCTGAGAACCTTCTTGGGAATCCCCCTTGTGTAACAAGAGAGGTTATTCATTGGCTCTAACTTCTACTCCTCCTGTTAAAATATCAACCATTGCCCTTCTCGGCTCTGCTAAATGGTTCTGTGAGTGGAACAAGTGTTGAGATAGAACTCTCCCTCTCCCTTACACAACAAGATTCCTTCCTTCTACTTCTCTCACTGTGCCCGTCTCCAACTCTCTATGTTTACTGTTTTCTTAGGGTACCTCCATGTAGCCCAGTATAACCCAGAAGAGTCTAGGGCTCAAGCAGCTGACAGTAGAGAACCCTGGGCATTCTGGCCAGCCCCCTTTCCCTTGCTGCCCTCCTCCCTCCCACCACTTGCCTAAGGCTCACTTGTTGCACTAGGATTCAGGGCAGTTCAGAGAAGGAAAGGAGCCATTCCAATAATACCGCTTTGACCTCTTGCTCACCCAACATCTGCCAGGGGGCAAGGAAAGGGCTTGTTCACTTATGAAGGAAGACAGCTTTAGAGGGACAAGATCGCAGAATCTCATAGAACCTCCCTCCCTTCACCCACACAACAGGTGAGGAGCCACAAGAGACAAAACACCTGAGGAGCTGAGACCACGAACCTGGGCTCCCTATTTAGGTCACACTCTCTTCTTCCTTCTGGAAAACTAAGGTTAGGCACTTCCTGCACTACCAGAAGATGAATGGGAACCAAACCCAGGTGTTCGAGTCTGTTCCTTTACGAGATCTAACACTGCTTCCCACTGGGCTCTTAGCATGGCTCTGGGGGCATGCTACTGGTTTCCAACCTGGGTCCAGCCACGCCCACTTTCTTTTACCCTTGCTACAATCTCTTTTACCCTTTCTTTTCAGAGAATACCTCTATTGCCTCCCTCTAAATGCATATTTTTTCTTGTTTTTCATATATAACTCTATATAAAACTTTATATCTAATTAGTTTTTATTTTATGGATGGAGTCTCACTATGTTGTCCAGGCTGGTCTTGAACTACTGTGCTCAAATAATTCTCCCCCCTTGGACTCCCAAAGTGCTAGGATTGCAGGTGTAAGCCACCTCACCTGACCACGTATTTTTTTCTCTCTGAATATAATGTCACCTCCTGCTCCCGCTTGCTCTTTCTTTGGTTGCAGTGGGGAGTGCAGCGAAGGCAGTGGGGTCTGCTGAGTCCCCACACCTGAGTCCCGAGGCTCCCAGACTAGGGTGGCTCCACTTACCCAAAGAAGAGAAGAGCAGCACAGCCAGGATAGGGCTGGGGCTGGATGAGGGAGCCCCAGGAGCCATAGCTGGGGCAGGGGCAGGGGCCTGGAGCGTCTGTGGGGTTGAGAAAGTGGGGAACCAGGAACTGAGCGGGGGGTTCCTGGAACCCGCTTAAAATCCCCTGGGGCCCCAGCATGAGGAGGCTGTCCTCAGCCAGTAACCAATTGCAGCCTGGCATGTGCAGTTGAGAGGTGGTGGGGAGGGGGACAGAGTGCAGGGAGCAGAAGGGGCATTGTATAGTCTGGGTGGAGGGGTGGGGGGACACATACCACCCCATACACAGAGGGCTTTGTGTCTACTGGCCTCTCCCTGTCCCAGGCTGGAATGTTGTGGGGGGGCTGGCTGGTGAGGGAGAGGGACAAAAACAGGGACACAGACAGACTTCTCTGAGGGACAGATAGGGAACCTCAATTTAAAGGCCATATAAAGGTATTCCTCCTTAGCCTCCTTGCCTGAGGGGCTGCTTCAGAGCCCTAGGAACTAGAGGTGGGTATAGAGGTGGGTATCCCCCAGAGAACTCTGAAAATAGGATATCCCTTGTTATCTCCACTAATGTGGGCCACATTATGGACTTCTTGAGATGACCAAGCCCTACAGGAGTTTTTTCCCCTCACTTCCCTGCATCCTGCATGATTCTTCCCAGATAGAAGTTTTTCCACCGGACTATTTCCCGCCAAGAAGCCTCTGACCTTTCCCTCTTTGTCAAGGAGTCCTTCAATGCCTGATGCTGCTATTTAAGTCAATTTCAATTTATATCAAGCCTACAAAATTGTATTGAGTGCCAGCAATATGTAAAGTATGAGAATGCAGGTAATAGAGAGAGGAATAAAAATTAAGTCCTTCCTGCAAGGATTGGAAAATTTGGTTTGGGAGGTGGAAGTGGGAGGGTCAGAGGACAAACCCATCAACAACCAACTATAATAAGCCGTGATGCTTCCTTTAGTAATAAACAAAGCTCCTGGAGTACAAAAGAGGACACACACAGCTGCAGCATCAGAGAGACTGAGTAAGTTATATGAGAAATTAAAGACAAAACAAACTTTATTCAATAAATGAAGTTTATGTCAGGCACAGTGGCTGACACCTGTAATCTCAGCACTTTGGAAGGCTCAGGCAGGAGGATCACTTGAGTTTGGGAATTTGAGACCCACCTGAGCAACATAGTGAGACCTCGTCTCTACTAAAGTTTTTTTAAAAATCAGCTGGGCATGTTGTCGCATGCTTGTAGTCCCAGCTACTGGGGAGGCTGAAGCAGGAGGATCGCTTAAACCTGGGAAATCAAGGCTGCAGTGAGCTATGACTGCGCCACTGCATTCCACCCTGGGCTACAAAATGAGACTCTATCTCAAAAATAAATAAATAAACAGGCCGGGCGCGGTGGCTCAAGCCTGTAATCCCAGCACTTTGGGAGGCCGAGGCAGGTGGATCAC
>NW_016107856.1:473936-480124 GCF_001604975.1 Cebus imitator
TGTGTGTGTGTGTGTGTTGTGTGTGCGTGTTGTGTGTGTGTGTGCGTGTGTTATGTAGGTTTGTGATGTGCTGTATATATTCAGGGCAGATCTTGTGCCATTAATTTTGACTTGATTTGGGGAAACTTGAAGTGACATAGTCAAAACAAGACCAGACAGGAAAGTCAAAGCCAGTCTATGAAAGGCCTTAAATGACAGGTGAAACAGGGTGAATTCAATTTGGTACATCATGAGAATCTGAAGGTGTTGGTGTTAGGGTGGAGTTAGCAATAGGAATGTCTACATAACCAGAGCTAAGTTTTTTTTGTTTTCTTGCAGCAGTCTTGCTTTGTTGCCCAGGCTGGAATGCAGTGGCATAATGGCTCACTGCAGCCTTGACCTCTGAGGATCAAGTAATCCTCATACCTCAGCTTTCCAAGTAGCTGGGGACCACTACAGGAGCATGCCACCACATCCAGCTAGTTAAAAAAAAAAATTTTTTTTTCAGAGACAAGGTCTTGCTCTGTGGCCCAGGCTGTAGTGCAGTGGTGTGATCATTGCTCTCACTGCAGCCTCAATCTGTCAGGCTCAAGCGATCTTCCTGTTTCAGTCTCCAGATTAGCTGAGCTACAGGCAGGCCCCACCACACCCAGCTAATTTTTCAATTTCTTTTGGAGACGGGGTTCTCATTATGTTGCTCAGGTTGGTCTTGAACTCCTGTACTCAAGTGATCCTCCTGCCTTGGCTTCCCTAAGTACTGGGATTACAGGTGTGAGTCACTGTGCCTGACCTCTAGAGGTTAATTTGAGTGGGGTGGTCATTGTTATTCCCAATATGAGACCACTGCAGACCCGCCCATGTAAGGGAACGGTGTCCTGGTACCTTCCTGGGATCTCATTAGGCCACAGTCCTGGTGGGTTTGGTCATTAGTATCAGATTTGGGTTGTGGAATTCTAAATATGGGATTGCTGATGAAGTCCACAGGCAAAATTATCATCATTGACAAATATTTACAGGATGTTGTAGTCAAGATTTCTATAAAACAGCAATTCAAAGTAAACATCAACAACAAAAAACCCAAAACTCTGCCCCTCCAAAATTTCCACCTAACTCCACCTCCCAACTGTAAGTAATCATTTTTTCCTTATCTAACTGTAAGGTTGACCAAAAGGATGGAGAGGCAGACGCAGGGTCAGGTTTAGCAAGTTTATTTCAAACTGCCAGGCTGCTGCCTTACCACAGCCAGTGAAGGCAGCAGTCTGGCTTACAGACTATGTGGGTTATATACGGGGTTTGCAGGTAGTGGGGTGCTATTCTAAGATAAAGTGCATCTTGGTTCTCAGGGGCTGACATTCTGCTTAATCGGGTTAACATCCTGGGTTTGAGAGCTGGTGCGACCACCACATCCTGGAACTGAGGTGCCCTGTTTACAAGGCTTGAGGCTGTTTTTGTTATGAGCTTGGCTCAGCATGTGAGAACAGGGAGGGGGTCTATGGGCTTGCCTTGCTGTGACCCTAACACTAACCACCCCTTTTATCTACACTGTTTTCAAGGGGCTGTTGCTACTTTCTTTGTTGCATTTCTTTACTGATCCCGCTAAGGCTATAGCCTTCTTGGGGACAATATAAACGTTTGTAGCTTTGAACCTCCTACAGAACATTTCACAGACTGAAGAAAAGTCCATACCTACACGCTAAATGAAACTATTAATATTTAAAGAGCCTATTGGGCTGGGAGCAGTGGCTCACACTTATAATCCCAGCACTTTGGGAGGCCGAGGCGGGCAGATCACTTGAGGTCAGGAGTTTGATACCAGCCTGGCCAACATGGTGAAACTCCGTCTCCACTAAAAATACAGAGAATCAGCCTGGCACCGTGGTGCATGACTGTAATCCCAGCTACTCGGGAGGCTGAGGCAGGAGAAGCGCTTGAACCTGGGAGGCAGAAGTTGCAGTGAGCGGAGATCGTGCCATTGTACTCCAGCCTGATTGACAGTGTGAGACACTGTCTCAAAAAACAAAAAACAAACAAACAAAAAAAACAGCTGAGTGAAAGAGGCATCCCCTGGGTTAATGTGAAGCTCCAGAGAGCTGAAGGTAGGATCAATGACTGGAACAGCACAAAGCTGTATTTAAATGTCTTTCTAATGAATAAATTGTTCACTAAATAAAACTTGTTTTTTGAGGTACCCATCATTAAATGTGTGGGAGCAGAGTCTTGAAGATCAGCTGTCAGGGGTGTTGCAGAGAAGATCCCAGCTTGGATTAGAGAACCTCTTACAATCCTAAAGCGTATGAATGTGCTTGCTTTGTCAAGCATTATAGAAATGCAAAATAGTATTATGCATTTGATGCAGAAATAAGTGAATTTGTGCTATTTAAATCCTGAAGTGCAGGGATTTTAAATATACATAAGATCTGAATATTAATATAATTATGTTTTTTGTAGTAATAAAACTAAAAATTTTGCTCTGGGCTGTCCTTTTAACTCTTCTCCACCCTGCTCCCCACAAACTACTCAAGAACTTTTGCACTCTGTTCCCTTCCTTTCTCACTTGCTCTTCTTTCTTCAGTCTTGAGTGGTCGTCAGTTGATTCCTGTGCTTGGGGCTTGGGTTCCTATATATATATAAATCAAAGCGTGTTCTCCCCCTCACTCCAGGTTCTTCTAACTGTGGGTGTCACCCACATAGCGTTGAAACAAGGAACAAGACAGCATTGTCCTCGGCTAGTGGGCGCCTGGTTCATGTGGCAGCTCAAACCCAGGAATTGTGGGGTCTGATCCAGATGGTTGGATGAGGCTCCGCGTTCATGGGAATGGTGGTCCGCAAGGTCTTCTCGAGGCCCCTTTACACACTCCCCAACTTAGATCCCAATTTATGTCTCTCTCTGGTTAAAGCTTCACATTAGAACAGGAAGGAGCCCAAAGTATCTTTTTCTTGGGTGTCTGAACCGGCCAACCACGACGTTTTTAGGCCGACCTAGGAGGGAGAGGGAGTACAACAGACAGCTAAGCCCTTAAGGAAGGCTCTAAACAAGTCCGGCGCTCGCCGTTCGGGAGTGGGATACAAAAGGAATATGCAAGCCGGTGGAACATAGACTGCAGATTTTGAGCCAGCGGCGTTTCTGCCGAAATCCTGGTAAATTCCGGTAGAAGTGAGCGGAAGGAGGCAGGGGAGGAGACCAAAGAACCAGAAAACAACCAGCAAACCACCTGGGGAGAGATGAGCGGAGAAGCTCCGCAGCCTTCTAGAGACTAGTCACCTGACACCCAAACCCCGGCCCGCGCGCCTCCACCCTCCGGCGGCGGGGCAGCCTGGCGTCACTTCCGTCCAGACCGGAACCCGAGATGGCGGCCTTCTTGCTGAGGTGACTTTCGTGTGGGGCTGGGAGTTGGTGGCTGCGGCCCTCCGGAGACCTGAACTGGTCCCTCACGTTTTGCTGACAAGTGTTTACCCTGTGCCTGGGCGGGGAGAGGACCCATAGGTGTGGAGGTCAAACGCTCGCGAATCCTAGCGACCCGTTTTCCAGTCCCCCGCCAGCAGCTCCAGTGCGCTCCGTAGGGCTTCGGGGTCACTGACTCCCTATCGAGGGGCGCGCGGCTCTCGCCCCTTCTGTTTTCTCCACCTCTTCTAGTACTTCTTCCGCAAATTGCTCTCGTGCCTGCACCCAGAGCCGAGCTCTGAGAAAATAACGTCGAGGTCAGCCACCCACGGGTCCTACGATTTCGAGAGCGTATCTAGACATTTAGCTTCGGAGAGAGGGAGTTCCTGGTGTACTTTGCGTTTGCTTCTAATGCCTTCAAACACTGGCTGCTCCCGGCAGTAAGGGGCACGGTCAGCGTTCCCAGCGGGCCACTGGCAAAGGGTGCCTGGACCCCTACTGGGGTGGCGATTGGCATTAGCACCCAGGGCGGTCCTCTGCTGCCCCAAAGCAGTACAGGGGATTCATTTTTAGTGCATCTTTTAATTTGGGAGAGAAAGTGAGTGTCCCAGTTTTCTCTAAAATATGAGTTAGTTGTCCAGAGAAATACCCTAGATTTTCTTTCATTCTGAACATTCTGCTATATAGGTCTCATTCTCTACTCAGCCTCTCTACTCACAGCGACTAGACTAGTGCCTTTAGGCACTCCTGGTACAAATGCCAGTACAGTTTTGTGCCAGCCCTATTTTTGGAAATTATTTGTTGTGGAAAATTAGCTTCAATGCTATTGAGATTTCAATCCCTGATTTCCCCAAATGTGTTCTCATTTCTCTTTCCACTTCAGTCACCCAGTTTAAAAATAGAGGGACTTTGTTTAGTTTTTTTCAGCGACAAAATGATTCCTCTTGGAGTTGAAATCAGGGTTATCTTAATCCGTCATTTTCTCCCTGTTTTTCATCTCCATATGTGTCTTCTTTCTGAGGTATGCCAAGGCTTGTTTTTGCTAGTGCTGCCTCCTTTATTCCAGATGGTTTGACCATAATTGAATGGTTTTGAATTCTCTGATATATTTTGTTAGGGGCTTTTGGTAGAATTAACATTTCGTTTGAATGATCATATTGGTCCCAAACAGTTCATTATAGGAGTTTTGGGGTTAGTATTTACAAGCTGAGGATCGTTATACTCATTAAGTGTATCCATACAGTATCATTTGAGTTGTATAGTGCTGTCCATACTAGGATTCAATGCCAAGAAAGATGTATTTTTCATTAGTGGCAATCTGAAGCTCTCATGGGAAGGGCACCTCTATATCTCATAAGGGCTTTTTTTTGTTTTTGGAGGAGAAATGAGGAATTACATTTTTTTTCTTGATAGAAGTTTCCAGTCTAATTCCATTTTACCAGAGGGATCTGGAACTGTTCATAATGTTCTGATTTAACCTCAAAGGAAAATACCTTCTGAGAAATCCTAGGAGCTGGCTTCTAGTTCTACATTTATTTTGGACAAGTCAAGGTCATTGATTCTATGATTGTGGTTTCCTCATTTGTGTTGACAACGGCAATAACTTGGGCCCACTTAAGAGAAATATTGGTTAAACTTTTTTGTTGTTTTTTTTTTGGGGGGGGGATCTTCTTTTCTGTTATTTTTATTTTTTTTGTGATGGAGTCTCACTCTGTTGCCCAGGCTAAAGTGCAGAGGTGCGATCTCAGCTTACTGCAACCTCTGCCACCCCAGTTCAAGTGATTCTCCTGCCTTAGCCTCCCGAGTAGCTGGGAATATGGGTGCCTGCCACCACGCCTGGGTGATTTTTGTATTTTTAGTAGAGACTGGGTTTCACCATCTTGGCCAGGCTGGACTCCTGACCTTGTGATCCACCTGCCTTGGCCTCCCAAAGTGCTGGGATTACAGGCATGGGCCACTGTGCCTGGCCTTTATTTTTATTTTTGGTTAAACTTTAAAAAATTTTTATTTATGTACTTCTAATTGGCAGTTGAAAATTGTATATATGGTGTAAAACATGTTTTGAAAAATCGTGTATGCTAAATGGAGCTATTAACATATGTATTGCATCTTTGTGGGGAGAACACTTGAAATTCATTCTTCGTGATTTTCAAGTACACAGTGCCTTGTTATTAACTATGATTAACAATAATCTAATAATGTAATAATTGTACTGTGTAGTTGTACAATAGATCTCTTGAACTTATTCCTCCTGTCTAACTGAAATTTTGTATCCTTTTACCAATTCTTCCCATTCCCCCCATATAAATATGTTTAATGCTTGTCTAATTATTAGTTATCAGAGTATTGTATTGTCATAGTTTTCGAATATATGCTGTATATTTTGTATATTCCCTAAACAGTGCAGGGACCAGCCAGAGATGAACAACCAGCCAAGTAACAGAAACCATTGGCAATCAGTCAGGGAATGACTTGCCAAAGCCAAGGAGTCAGAGAACTAAGCTAAGGACAGCTAGGATTCTGTCTAACAATGTTCATGCTCCTTAAGCACAAAGTCACCAAGAGTCATTAACTATCTAATTGTATTAAATACTGTGTGTGAAATGCCTCTAAATATTAAGGTTTAACTCTCAATTTATGAGACTGCTTTTTTTTTGAGACGGAGTTTCGCGGTTGTTGCCCAGGCTGGAGTGCAATTGCGCGATCTCAGCTCACCGCAACCTCCGCCTCTTGGGTTTAAGCAATTTTCCTGCCTCAGCCTCCCGAGTAGCTGGGACTACAGGCACGCACCATGCCCAGCTAATTGTTGTATATTTTTTTTTTTTTT
>NW_016107856.1:480944-483781 GCF_001604975.1 Cebus imitator
TCACCCAGGCTGGAGTGCAGTGGTATAATCTTGGCTCACTGCAACCTTTGCCTCCTGGGTTCAAGAGATTCTCCTACCTCAGCCGCCTGCGTAGCTGGGATTACAGATGAGTGCCACTATGCCCAGCTAATTTTTGTATTTTTAGTAGAAACATGGTTTCCCCATGTTGGCCAGGCTGGTCTTGATATCCTGACCTCATATGATCCACCCATCTTGACCTCCCATAGTGCTGGGATTACAGGCATGAGCTACTGTGCCTGTTGCTTAGGGGTTTTGAAGGATGAGTTTAACAGGCTCTGAGGGAGGCTGTAGTCAGAGAACAGCATGAGCAAAGGCATGTGGTCAAAAGGGGGTTTGCTGTATCTGGACATGATGTAATGTTCAGTGTGACAAATTAGAGGGGATTGAAAGGAATTTGTGGGAGGTTAGGTCCAGAGTTGGATTGGGCCACACTGTAAAGTGCATTGTTTGCCCACAGTTTGGATCTTATACTGTAAGCAGTGAGAAATTAACTGTTAAAGACTTTTAGGCAGAAGAATGATGAAACCATTTTATTTTATTTACTTTTCAGTAAATTAGTGTTGGTGGTATTGAATCGTATGTAAGAGATTGGTGCTAGGGAGATTAGTTCAGGAGCTCGTGTTACAGTCCTAGTGAGAAATGAAGAGGATATAGATTATAGCAATGGATTGGAATGAAGTTTCCTAGATGTTAATGGTAAGGTTGGATGATTCCATGCATATATATGGGGTGAGAGAAAAGAAATCAAGGATGACTTAGGTTATAGTTTGGTAGTGGAGTGGTAATAATCATTAACCAGAACTTTTGTATACAAATTATTGTTCATCATGTCATTCAAGGTTATATATTAACTTTATATATTAATTTAACTCTGCTAAATATACAAAAATCAGCCTGGCGTGGTGGGGGGCACCTGTATTCCCAGCTACTCAGGAGGCTGAGGCGGGAGAATTGCTTGAACTCGGGCAGCAGAGATTGCAGTGAGCCAAGATCGCACCACTATAGTCCAGCCTGGGCAAAAAGTCATATAATATATGACTATAATAAGAGAAACTCATTATATTATAGTCACATCTTGTTTTGGACTAAATTTGGTATAATTCAATTTGATCACATAGACTTGACTTTGAATAACTTTTATTTTTTCCCAGAAATCAAATTTATTTTCAGTAGATGATATTCTTGTTACCACTGAGGGTTTTAAAGAGAAAGTGATGCAAATTCTAAAGACCGTGGGGAGATCAGTGATAATATATTACATATATATGTGGTGTTTTTTGGTTTAGACAATGCTTTCCTGTATGTTTTCTTGTGCAGTACACTCAGCAACCAATAAGGTAGGTATTATCAGTCTCATTTTATAAATGAAAACGCTGAAGCTCAATGACTCACTGAAGTTATACAACTTATTCTGAGATTTTAGTCTTGATTTTTTACTTTCTAATGTTATTTTTACATTACCTTTGCTGTCCCAATCCAGAGAAGAGTTTCAAAAATGATTTGAGCAGTGATTACATTTTGGGGAGACATGTATAATGCATTTAGAAGGGAGCAACAATAACTAGACAATCTAAGTTCTGGTTTGTCAGTTAAAAATACAGAGTTCTGTATATAACTACTTTTGTCATATTTCAAATAAGGCTATGGCATTTGTACAGCTAGTTTCTGTGAGGGCCTTGTAGAAAGTTTACACTGATATTTGTCTGGGAAACAATAGCACTAGACAGAGAGGGCACGCCATAGATTCCAACCCACATCTGCAAACTCTTGCTGGGTAGCTGAGTGACTAGGCCTAGCCTGGTGTGAGGAATGCGTGCCCTGCAACTTCAGAGTCACAATTCAATTGATTGAAAGAGATTTGTTCCCACTTCTTTCTGGGAGCCTTGGGTATACAATGTCTGTATTCACCTCTTTCCTTCAAAGCTGTAAAGAGGGAAGAGCTGAAGAAGGAAGTGTTGGTTAGATTTTTTTTTCCTTCAAATAGTAGGCCCTTCTAGTGTACTAATCGGAAGCATACAGCTTTTGAAAAGTTTATGCATTTAATATCAATGGTGTGAGGGACATCATGAGCTTTTTCAGAGGATCATTAGATTTTTGTGAGATCTTGTATCCTCCTAGTGTCTTGCACATAGTGCATATGCAATAAACTTTTGTAGAATCATTGTATTTTTAAGTTTTAGTCTCAGAAATTCACTCTATTCACCTTCTTAAATGCTTTTGGAAAGATTTGATATAATGATGTGACTGAAGGGTATAATGGTCATGTGTTTTTCATAATACATGAACATCCCTTTTCTGAAAAGCTTGGGACCAGAAGTATTTAGGATTTTGGATTTTTTTCAGATTTTGGAATATTTGCATTATACTTACTGGTTGAGTATCACTAAGCTGAAATCCAAAATGCTCCAGTGTGCATTTCTTTTGAGCATCATGTCAAGCACTCAAAAAGTTTTGGGTTATGGAGGTTTCAGATTTTGAATTTTCTAGAGTAGGGGTGTAAAACCTGTATTGTGTAAACTTTGGATCAGTTAAATTCTCCTTAGATAGAGTGCCTGGGCATGTCTTAGTTTTTGACTTGAAAAGCAATTCTGGCACTGGTGTATACATTTCAAAAATAACAACTTTTAAGTAGAAGACTTTGTTTTTTTTTTTTGAGACGGAGTTTCTCTCTTGTTACCCAGGCTGGAGTGCAATGGCGCGATCTCGGCCCACCGCAACCTCCGCCTCCTGGGTTCAGGCAATTCTCCTGCCTCAGCCTCCTGAGTAGCTGGGACTACAGGCACGCGCCACCATGCCCAGCTAATGTTTTGTATTTT
>NW_016107856.1:484841-486710 GCF_001604975.1 Cebus imitator
CTTGGGAGGCTGAGGCAGGAGAATCCCTTGAACTTGGGAGGTGGAGGTTGCAATGAGCTGAGATTGCACCACTGCACTCCAGCCTGGCGACAGAGTGGGACTCCATCTCAAAAACAAAAGACAAACTTTATTTTGCATTTTTAGGTAATATTTCTGATTATTTTCAAGTTACTTAGAGTTGTAGCTTTTCATCTGGAAAATGATATCAAGGACACTGATACTGTCATTGTTTTTATCTTATTGTTAATCCATCCCTTCACCCCTAAGTCTAATATAGTACAAAAATAGAAGTTGATATACTAAAGTTAATCTCTAAATGTATATTGATTTTTGATTCTCTTGTCTTGCAGACACGTTAGTCGTCATTGCCTCCGAAACCACTTTAGCCCTCAGCTCTGTGTCAGAAAGTAAGTTTCTAAGTCTGGAGATTATTATTTTTTTTCCCTTAGGGAAAAGCAATAGATTGTTGACTTAGATTTGGTGGATATGTATGAAAGTGGGCAGTTGTAGACAGTTGACTGAAATTTAAGTAATCGTGGTCACTGTTTATTGTTTGTGTGTATGCATGTTGTTTTTGAGACAGGCTCTCACTCTGTTGCCTAGGCTAGAGTGCAGTGGCACAATCAGAGCTCGCTGTAGCCTTGACTTCCTCAGCTCAGCTTCCTGTTGCTGGGACTACAGGTGTATGGTGTGCCACCATGCCTGGCTAATTTTTTGTATTTTTTGTAGAGACGGGTCTCGCCATTATGCCCAAGCTGGTCTTGAACTCCTGGGCTCAAGTGATCCTCCTGCCTCGGCTGGGATTATAGGCATGAGCCACTGCACCTGAACTTTCATGCTATATGTTTATTCTCAGCCTGTTGATGTCAACAGTTGCCTTTATGTGACTTTTAAAAAATTTTTTGTTTTGGAAATATTTTATACTTTCAGAAAAGTTATAAGATTCTATATACCTTTCACCCACATTTGTCAGTTGTTAACATTTTATTGTGTTTGTTTATCACTCTTTTTCTGTATTTTAGATTATGCTATATGAAGTTTTTATTTTTGTAGGTCAAAACTGGTGGAATATTAATGACTTAGTGTAGTTTAGCCTAATATATATTTAATTATTACTATTTTCACTGAATGCTTTAAGAGTAAGTTTGAATATCATGACCATTTACCTCTAAATGTTTCTCCTAAGGATAAAGAAATTGTCTTACATAATGCAGTGTAATTATATAAGCATAATTATCAAATTCAGGACATTTAACATTGATTAACTCTTATCTGATATACAGTTGATTTTCAGATTTTTCATTTGTCCCAAATAATGTATTTTATAGAAATACAATCAGCTGGGCACGGTGGCTCATGTCTGTAATCCTCACAATTTAGGAGGCCTATGCAGAAGGATCACTTGAGGCCAGGAGTTCAAGACCAGCCTGAGCAACAGAGAGAGACCCTGTCTCTACAGAAAATTAAAAAATAAAAAATTAGCTGAGTGTGGTGGTGTGTGCCTATAACCCTACCTATGGGGGAGGCTAAGGCAGGAGGATGTCTTGGGCCCAGCAGTTTGAGGCTGCAGTGAGCTATGATCATGCCAATGCACTCCAGCCTGGGCAATAGAATGAGACCTCCGTCTCTATTTTAAAAACAAGAAGGTCAGGTGCAGTGGCTGACGCCTGTAATCCCAGCACTTTGGGAGGCTAAGGCGGGTGGATCACCTGAGGTCAGGAGTTCAAGATCAGCCTGGCCAACATGGTGAAACCCCGTCTCTACTAAAAATACAAAAAATTAGCCTGGCATGGTGGCAGATGCCTGTAAGTAATTACAGCTACTTGGGAGGCTGAGGCAGGAGAATTGCTTTAACCCAGAAGGTGGAGG
>NW_016107856.1:488815-508826 GCF_001604975.1 Cebus imitator
CAGGTTCAGGGGATCCTTCCACCTCAGCCTCCTGAGTAGCTGGGACCACAGGAGCTCACCACCACACCTGGCTAATTTTTTGTAATTTTGGTAGAGGTGGGAATTCGCCATTTTGGCTAGGCTGGTCTCAAACTCCTGAGCTCAGGCGATCTGCCTGCCTAGGCCTCCCAAAGTGCTAAGATTATAGTCGTGAGCCACTGTGCCTGGCTTTCTTTCTTCTTTTAAATTAGAGATGGGGGTCTCACTGTGTTGCCCAGACTGGTCTTAAACTCCTAGCCTCAAGTGATCCTCTTGCCTTGGCCTCCCAAACTTCTAGGAATTACAGGTGTGAGCCACTGCACTCGGCCTAATTTTTAACTTTGATCATTTGGATAACAAATGTCTGCTAGGATTTTTCTATTGTAAAGTTACTGTTACTTCCTTTTGTAATTAATAGATAATCTCTAGACAGATATTTTCTTGAAGGAATGGAATCATGTTTAATATAGGCACATAATAGATTTTTTTTTTCTGAGACAGGATCTCAGTCTGTCACCCAGCTGAAGTGCCGTGACATGATCATGGCTCACCACATCCTCAATCCCCCTGGGCTCAGGTGATCCTCCCATCTCAGCCTCCTGAGCAGCTGAACTATAGGTGCACACCACCATGCCCAGCTAGTTTTTGTGTTTTTTGTAGAGAAGGGGTTTTACCATGTTGCCCAAGCTGGTCTTGAACTCCTGGGCTCAAGTGATCCACCCACCTCAGCCTCCGAAAGTGCTAGGATTATAAGCATGTCACCATGCTCAGCCTAATAAATTGTTGAGGATAGCTATTTCTTATTTATTTATTTACAGAGACAGGGTCTCCCTGTGTTGCCCAGGATGGTCTCGAACTCCTGGGCTCAAGGGATCCTCCTGCCTCGGCCTCTCAAAGTGCTAGGATTACAGGCATGAGCCACCACACCTGGCCTGAGCATAGCTGGTTAATAGTTGGTTTCAACCTAGCCCAGTGACAAAAGAAACCAAGAAACTATTGTGGTACCGAGCTGAATCTAGTTCTTGATTTTTGAGAACCTGAAAGGGAATCTTGAAAAGCCAGATGAAAGCAGATGGTAATGTATGAGTTAAAACTCTGGCCTTGGAAAAGCATAACCCATTTATGTGAATATTTTAAAAATACACTTGCCCTGCCACCCAACAGGAAGTTGCGCTTTCACTGCCAGACCTATGTATTGGGTGGGATTAGAAAGCAGAGTTATTGGCTGGGTGTGGTGGCTCATGCCTGTAATCCCAGCACTTCGGGAGGCCGAGGTTGGCGGATCACGAGGTCAGGAGATCAAGACCATCTTGGCCCCATCTCTACTAAAAATACAAAAATTAGCTAGGCATGGTGGTACACGCCTGTAGTCCCAGCTACTTGGGAAGCTGAGGTAGGAGAATTGCTTGAATCTGGGATGCGAAGGTCGCAGTTAGCTGAGATTGTGCCACTGAACTCTGGCCTGGCGACAGAGCAAGAATCCTTCTTAAAAAAAAAAAAAAAAGAAATCAGTTATCGTCTGATATGACCTCATCAGATGATTGAAGTTATTAACTGAATTAAGCTTGGTATAAAAATAAGGTAAGTGGAGGAACATGTTTTCCCAATACTGTGGATTTGTCTAGCCCCCCATACTGTTACTGGAAAAGGGGTCTTGGATCTCATGTAGGAAGGAATTCAAGGTGAGTAGCAAAGCGCAATGAAAGAAGCAAGTTTATTAGAAACTACTCCATTATATAGTAGGATGTCCTAAGGAAACAAATGGAGGAACGTGCTTTCTTTAAGTTTCTTTTTTTCTTCTTTTTTGTTTTATATATTTTTTTCTATGTCTTTAAATCTTTATTTTTTTGATTTTTAATTTTTTCAAAATATTTTGAGATAGAATGTTGCTTTGTTGCCGAGGCTGGAGCACCATCATGCAATCACAGCTCACTGCAGCCTCTACCTCCCTGGGCTCAGGATATCCTCTCACCTCAGCCTCCCAAATAGGTGGGACTGTAGGCTTGGACCATCATGCTTGGCTTAATTTTCTTTACATTTTTTGTGGAGATGGGGTTTTGCCATGTTGCCCAGGCTGGTCTCAAACTTCTAGGCTCAAGTTATCTGACCACCTTAGCCTCCCAAAGCGCTGGGAGTATAGGCTTGAGCCACTATGCCTGGTCTAAGTGTTCCTTATATAGAGGTCTTGTCTATGTAAAGACCAAACCAAGCTGTGCTTACATGCGGAGGTGCAGACAGCATGACAAAATTTATTATTCTATTGATTTAAAGAAAACTATCCTTGACATTTTAGTGTGTAAGGACATCAAAGCATAATAATAATTATTTTGAAAGCATATGTTGTTATGGGTATTGGGACATCTGGACTTTCTGTTGTTGGAGTTTGTCTTTGCAGGTATTACCAAGTTGCTTCCTTATCTGTAAACATCTTAGGACTGTGGGTTGTGACTGGCAAGGAATCTGCCTTGCTAGTTTTAAGATGGAGTTGATTTTATTTTTATTATTTTCTGTTTTCTATTGCTGTAGCAAGATGGAGTCAATTTTAAAATAGTGTCACTCTGGCTCTTCTAGGCTCCTGCTTCCCTAATAAAACCTTTTCTAAAAAGGTATTGCAATTTTTTTTTGAGACAATTTTGCTCTTGTTGCCCAGGTTGGAGTGCAATGGTACAATCTTGGCTCACTGCAACCTCTGCCTGCTGGGCTCAAGCAATTCTCCTGCCTCTGCCTCCAGAGTAGCTGAGATTACAGGCGCCTGCTGCCACACCCAGCTAATTTTGTATTTTTAATGGAGACAGGGTTTCTCTATGTTGGTCAGGCTGGTCTTGAGCCCCCGACCTCAGGTGATACGCCTACCTTAGCCTCCAAAAGTGCTGGGATTACAGGCATGAGCTACCGTGCCTGGCCTGTATTGCAAAATATTAACTTAACAAAAAGTTATGCAAAATATTAAACCAAGCTTACTTTTAGTTCTTTTGAAACTTTCTGGTTTTATTTTAGTGCTGCTCCTTTGGGAACCACAGCCAAAGAAGAGATGGAGCGGTTCTGGAATAAGAACACAGGGTCCAACCGTCCCTTATCTCCCCACATCACTATCTACAGGTAAGGACTCTGGAGCCAGAGAATCTAGAGGTAGTGGGTGAGTTCTTAAGGTTGATCTTTAGCCTACCTGATACTTCCCTCACTTTTGCTCAACTAAAATACAGCTATGTAGGTAAGGTGAACCCTTCAGGGTAAAGGGAGATAACATAAGGATTATCTTAGGCCTTTTTTATATGGAGATGACTAAATTCTATCTTCTAGCATTAGAAAGGTAATTTATCCTGCAAAACTACCATTAAGAAAATTCTGGGCCGGGTGTGGTGGCTCATGCCTGTAATCCCAGCACTTTGGGAGGCCGAGGCCGGTGGATCGTGAGGTCATAAGATTAAGACCATCCTGGTCAACATAGTGAAAACCCATCTCTACTAAAAATACAATAGAAATGCACCATTGTACATTTCCACTAGCAGTGTATAAGGGTTCCAGTTTATCCATATCCTCACCAACGCAACATCCATATTTCTACTAACATCTGTTCAAGGCAATTTGGGCTTTTTAAAAATTATGGTTCTAAAAATTATTTTAATCCCTTCCACTGCCCAATTTCAAAGGCACTTCAGCATTTTTGGGTAGTCGTTAACAGCTGCACTCCGCTTTCAGTCACTACAATCTATACTAGTTTTCTGTTTACTGCCATAACAAATTATTGCAAACTTAGTGACTTAACACAAATTTATTACAGTTCTGTGGGTCAGAAGTCTGACAAAATCTTCCTGGACTGAAATCCAGGTGTTTGCAGGGCCCTGTTTCCTTCTGGAGGCCCTAGGGAAGAATGCGTTTCCTTGCCTTTTCTAGCCTCCAGAGGCTATCTGAATTCCTTGGCGTGTGTCCTCCTTCCTCCATCTTCAGAACCAGCAATGCTAAATTGAATTCTTCAGTCACAACAGTTGACCCTGCTTCCGTCATCACATTTCTTCTTTGAATCCTTTCTTCTGTGAGCCTCTTCTGCTTTTCTTTTTTCTCTTTTCTCTCTTCTGCTGTTAAAGACCTTTATGATTACACTGGGCCCGTCCTAATAATCTAGGATAGTCTATGTTGTTTTGTTTTTGAGACAGGGTCTCGCTTTGTTGCCCAGGCTGAAATGCACAGGTTTTCTACAATTTTTTTTTTTTTTTTTGAGACGGAGTCACTCACTTTGCCACTTGGCCTGCAAAGCCTAAAATTTTTACTCTCTGCCTCCCTCCCACCGGCCCCACTGCTTTTTTTTCTTTTTTTTCATTCTTAAGTTAGAACCCGCTTTTTTTTTTTGAGACAAAGTCTCACTCTGTTGCCCAGGCTGGAGTGCAATGGCGCGATCTCGGCTCACCACAACCTCCCCCTCCCGGGTTCAAGCAATTCTCCTGCCTCAGCCTCCTGAGTAGCTGGGACTACAGGCATGCACCACCGTGCCTGACTCATTTTTAAATATTTCCTAGAAATGGAGTTTGGCCATGTTGCTTAGGCTGACTTTGAACTCCTAGGATGAAGCTGTCCTCCCACTTTGCCCTCCCAAATTTCTGGGATTACAGGTGTGAGCCATTGCACACAGCCTAGTCTCTTTATCTTAAGGTTGTCTTATTAGCAACTTTAATTTCATCTGCAACCTTAATTCCCCTTTGCCAGAAAGGGTAACATATTCATAGGTTCTAGGGATTAGAATATGGACATCTTTAAGGAGGCCATTATCCTGCCTACTACAACTTCTTAATGCTTGGGTGTGTGTTTCCTCAATTGCAAGACAATCTCCAAAGTATAACCATCACTATGTTAATTAGAAAATTAACATTGATCCAGTGTTACTGTCTAAACCTTAGGTCCCATTCAAATTTTGCCACTCCATGAATGACCTTTATAGGCCTAAGATTGAACCTAGAATTATATATTATGTTTAGTTGTCATGTTTCTTTAATCTCCTACAGTATGGAAGACATTTTTAGTCTTTCCTTATTTGTTATGACCTAGACATTTTTAGAATGTTCCTCTATTTGGGTTTATTTGGTGTTTTTTGTTTTTTTTTGAGGCGAAGATTTGTTCTTGTTGCCCAGGCTGGAGTGCAATGGCAAGATCTTGGCTCATTGCAGTCTCTGCCTCCTGGGTTCAAGCAATTCTCCTGCCTCAGCCTCCCGAGTAGCTGGGATTACAGGCATGCACCACCATGCCCAGCTAATTTTGTATTTTTAGCACAGACGAGGTTTCACCGTGTTGGTCAGACTGGTCTCCAACTCCTGACCTCAGGTGATCTGCATGTCTCAGCCTCCCAAAGTGGGATTACAGGTGTGAGCCACAGCACCTGGCTATTTGCTGTTTTATGATTTATGCATTTTTGGCAGGAATACCCCTGCAGTAATGCTATAGTTCTTTGTGTACATTGTATCAGGAGGCAGGTGCTGATGATTTATCCCGTTATTGATGATGTTAACTTTTGTCACTGTTTAAGATGTGTCTGCTAGATTTCTCTACCGTAAAGTTATTGAATAAGGATGCTGTATTTATTAATTAATACATATTTTGGTGGGGGAGATACTTTGAAACTAAATATTCTTTCTCATCAGATATTTACTCATCAATATCTGTTGGAGGTACTTGCCTAAATCATTTATTACCGAGATAGTTGCCAAATGTGTTGTTATTAATTTTATATAATATTTTCTAGATTTATTTGTTATGATAGGGTAATGCTTACTTTCTATATCAGTATGGACTCAAGGATAATAGGGACTTAAGCATTATTTTGCCCAAAGGATTATACTGTGTCTGTATTTATTTATTTTTGTTGCCCAGGCTGGTGTGCAGTGGTGCAATCTCAGCTCACTGCAACCTCTGCTTCCTGGGTTCAAGTGATTCTTCTTCCTCAGTCTCCTGAGTAGCTGGGATTACAGGCATGTGCCACCACATCTGGCTAATTTTTGTATTTTTAGTAGAGATTGGGTTTTACCATGTTGGCCTGCCTGGTCTCTACCTCCTGACCTCATGATCCTCCCGCCTTTGCCCCCCAAAGTGCCGGGATTACAGGCGTGAGCTACCAGGCCAAGGCCCCTGTTATTATTTATTTTGGTGTTCAAATTGTCCCAGACCTGGCCAATAGGAGTTCTTCAAAATGACTCTTGTGAAGTCAGTATCTGGGTGCTAGATGTGCTCATTGCTACTGGTATGTCATTGCTTCTAGGCTCCCTGTGGATAGAGGTAGCATATATATGTATGCATTCTCTGTCATACAAACACCACATGTGTATGTATATAAGTATATACATACATACATCATACATGCATATGTACACATCTCTGTTTATCTCCAAAAGTGGCATTGATAGCTGTTTTTTGCTGATGTCTTTGAAATAAGTCCCTGTAAATTTGCTTTTTTTTTCCTTTTTAGGCTAACCCAGCAAAGCATCTTGAGTTCTGCTACTCTCTTGGGTTTCTGCCAGTGAGGCTGGCCATTTTTTAACCACCTCCACAAATACCATAACCCTTAAGTTTTTTTCCAAGCCAGATTCCAGGAATAATCCTGTTTGTAGAAACTGGTCATGCCACTAAAGCAGAAGGAGACTAATAAGTGATCTCATTTCTTCCTGTTTAATGGTGAATCTTATTTTTTAAGAGATAAAAGTTTTGGGGAAGAATTATAATGAAAAAGAGCTTCCCAAATTATTCTGAATCTATATTTAAAGCCCTGGCCTTTTTTCACAGGCCATATAAAGAATGGCTGTAGGTTGGTGAGGTGATTCTTTCACCACCTTGTTTGCTTTTTTTATGTAACTCCAGACATACTTGGGGTTGGTGAGGGGAAAGCAGCCGGGAACATGGGGCTATTTCCAGAGTGGCTTGTCAGGGAAAGATATCTGAGATATCTGAAATCATATTTTCTATTAACCACTTTTTGGATTTTTTGAGAGGCTTGGAAGTAAATGGTTAGTGATGTTAAATATCTTTTCATGTACTTATTGGCCATTGGCAGTCTTGGCCATTGGAGAAATGTTTTCACTTTTCTGGAGGTGTTTTTTTGTTGTTATTTTTTGCTTTTCAGTCAGGGTCTCCCTCTGTCACTCAGGCTGGAGTACAGTGGCAGGATCACTGCTTGCTGTAGCCTCCGCCTCCCGGGCTTAGGCAATCCTGCGGCCTCAGCGCCCCCAAGTAGCTGGGACTACAGGTGCATGCCACCATATCTGGGTAATTCTTGTATTTTTTATAGAGACAGGGTGGTTTTTTTTGTTTTGTTTTGTTTGTTTGTTTGTTTGTTTTGTTTGTTTGTTTTTTGCCCTATTGCCCAGGCTGGTCTCAAACTCCTGAGCTCAGGCAATCTGCCCACCGTGGCCTCCCAAAGTGCTAGGATTACAGGCGTGAGCCACTGTGCCTGGCCACAATCTTGATTTTCTGTAATCAAGATGTAGAATGTTCATAAGGGACTAGTGAAGAAGACTTATCTTTGCTCCATGATGCCTGAGACCTCAGCTGGAAAACACAAAGGCTAGGGGCTGAATTAATCTGAAGATCCAATCATTCACGTGTCTTGGGTTGATTCTGGCTGTTGGATAGGGCCCTTATTTTCTCTCTGCATAGGCCTTTTCACATGATATCTGTGTAAGCTGCTTTGGGTTTCCACACAGGATGAGGGAGGAACGAGAATTTGTAAGTCACGCAGCATCGCTTCTGCTGCATTCTATCTTTTGAAGCAGTTGAGCATCATTTCCTGCCCAGGTTCAAGGGTAGAGGCTAAATAACTTGCTTGATGAGAAATGACAAGATTCTGGAAGATCATGAGGGACTGGAAATAATGTGG
The DNA here is from genome assembly GCF_001604975.1 of Cebus imitator. NCBI lineage: Eukaryota > Metazoa > Chordata > Mammalia > Primates > Cebidae > Cebus > Cebus imitator. Next base: position 496,689 of record NW_016107856.1, read on the forward strand.
TTATTTTTAGACAACAAAATCTTTTACCTTGTCATTACTGGGCTAACCAGGCTATGATTTTAACTGTTTTTGAAAATTAGGGTAACATTTGAATTCAGCAGTTTCATATTACATCACTCCCATTTTCTATATCAGTATTTCTGAAAGATTTCCAAAACAGTGCATATGTTTCTTCTATTAGCTCTTTCAGTCATGGGATTTGATTCATCTGGTCCCAGAGCCCCAAGTGTGTTTGGAATCTTCTAATTTTCTCACCTCTTTAGGGTTTCAAGTCTTTCAAATCAATATTTCTTCAGTCTTTTTCATGCTGATAATCATTCTCTTTGACAGATAAAATAGTTGTGCAATCTGTTTCACACTCTGTCATCAATTAGCATAAAATTGCTCATCCCAGTTAGGAGGCTCACTGTCTCAGAATACAATTTTAAAAGCTCCTTTTTGTTGTCCTTCAGATTTTTGCAAGCCTCAGCTCATTCTGGGTTTCAGTCTCCTGATTCTTCTTGCCAAATCACCCCATTGTTCTCTGCCCTTGGTTATGTGGCTCTTCCACCTTTTGTATTTCTGTTGTTAAATCTGAGTTGATCAGAGTGGTATCTAGCTAGTATTAATATTTTTAATTTATTTGGGAATACTCCTTTCTTACTGTGACCATTTTCATTATGTAGGTAGAATTTTTTGAGATCTTTTTTAACCTCCTCATTTCTCTTTAGAATGTTTAATATATGGTTTGATTATGTTTGGTATTTGTCTAAGCTAACATGCCAAGATGAGTGTTAACTTTCTACAGAAATTCTTGTTCTTTCATTTTACCCACCAGTTCTCTCTTGAGCGTGAGAACTAGGTCTAGAATAACAATGTTGGTTGTCCTTCTGTGGAAAGTTGATGATGCATGATTTAAAAAGGGGTTTGATGACAAAAAGTATTTCACAACTACTGTGGATTAAGAAATATATACCAAATCCCGAAGACTGGATATAAAAATTTGAGATAGGTAATTTATTGTAGCATTTTCTTTTTTTGAGACAGAGTCTTACTCTGTTGCCCAGGCTGGAGTGCAGTGGCACAATCTCGGTTTACTGCAACGTCCACCTCCTGGGTTCAAGCATTTCTCCTGCCTCAGCCTCCCAAGTAGCTAGGATAACAGGCATGTGCCACCATGCCCAGCTAATTTTGTGTTTTTAGTAGAGATGGGGTTTCTGTATGTTGGTCAGGCTGACCTAAACTCCCAATATCATTTTATTTTATTTTTTGAGATGGAGTTTTGCTCTTGTTTTCCAGTCTGGAGTGCAGTGGTGCAATCTTAGCTCACTGCAATCTCCACCTCCTGGGTTCAAGTGATTCTCCTACCTCAGCCTCCTGAGTAGTTGGGATTATAAGAGTGTGCCACCATGCCGGGCTAATTTTGTGTTTTTAGTTGAGATGGGATTTCTTCATGTTGTTCAGACTGATCTCAAACTCCTGACCTCAGGTGATCCCCCTGCCTCAGCCTCTCAAAGTGCTGGGATTATAGGTGTGAGCCACCGTGCCTGGCCCAGGTTTGTATTTTTAAAGTAAAAAGTGGAAACATGGCTGGGCACGGTGGCTCATGCCTGTAATCCCAGCACTTTGGGAGGCTGAGGTGGGCAGATTACGAGGTCAGGAGTTCAAGACCAGCCTGGCCTAGATGGTGAAACTCTGTCTTTACTAAAAATACAAAAATTAGCCAGATGTGGTGGTGAGTGGATGTAATACCAGCTACTCAGGAGGCTGAGACTGGAGAATCTCTTGAACCCAGGAAGCACAGGTTGCAGTGAGCTGAGATTGCACCACAGCACTCCAGCCTGGGTGACAAAACAAGACTCCGTCTGTGGGGAAGAAAAAAAAGTGAAAACACAGAAATTTGAAAGCTGGGTTTTTTTTTTGTTTGTTTTTGTTTTTAGAAAATATTGCCTATTCAGGGGAATTGCTTGAAACTGGAAGGGGAGGTGGAGGTTGCAGTGAACCAAGATCGGGCTGCCGCATTCCAGCCTGCGTGACAGAGCAAGACTCTGTCTCAAAAAAAAAAAGGAAAAAGAAAAAACGAAAACAGCACCTATTTCAGAATTAGTTTATATTTTTGCCAAGATGAACTTTACTGTGGTGTCATCTTTGCCTTTCTATTTATTTTTTATTTTATTTTGTTTTTATTTATTTCTTTTCTATCTTTTCCTTTTAAAAATTGTCTTTGTGTGTTTTACAGTTGGTCTCTTCCCATGGCGATGTCCATCTGCCACCGTGGCACTGGTATTGCTTTGAGTGCAGGTATGTATATGTGTTTTTACACACACACATTTGCTTCTTTGAAAATCTTGGCTGTTTCAGTGGCCTTAGTCACTGCCTCCTTTGCAGCTCTGCAGCTTGATTTAGAGGAAACAATAAGTCTCTTTTAAGTTTATTGTTCATTCATCCCCTTAACAATTAATTATGAGTTGCACTGTGCTCAGATTTTTTCTTTCTTTTTTTTTTTGAGACAGTTGTTCTGTCGCCTAGGCTGGAGTGCAGTGGCTTGATCTCGGCTCACTGCAACCTCCACCTCCCAGTTTAAGCAATTCTCCTGCCTCAGCCTCCTGAGTAGCTGGGACTACAGGAGTGTGCCACCACACCTGGCTAATTTTTTGTATTTTTAGTAGAGATGGGATTTCACCGTGTTAGCCAGGATGATCTTGATCTCCTGACCTCGTGATCCACCCTCCTCAAACTCCCAAAGTGCTGGGATTACTGGCGTGAGCCACCATGCCCTGCCCAGATTATTTTCTTAGCAAATTTTTAACCCATTCCCCAGCACTTCCTAATATCATATTTATTGAAATTATAGAGAGCAGAGAAATGTAATAGAGATGGGATGGCTGACTGATCATTGATGAAACATAGTACAAGATGAATCATCAACCTTATTCTTCAGAAACTCAGTTTTAGCACCCATTCTTATCACCTAGACTTGATCAGTCCCCAAAGACTAGCTTACCAATCTCATGAAATCTTGTTTCACAGACCAAAATGTCTATTTATTCATTTATATAATATGAAATGGAGCTACAGAGTGAATTGTATACTGGTCTTAGATAATTAGTACATCCTTTTTAGGTAGGAAGGTTTATTATGTGGAGTGCAGATTACAATCAGGTTTCTGGGATCTGATGTATCTTATCACAGTAGGGATATACTTTTCAAGAGGTCAGGTAGAGTTAAAAATTTTCTCTGGCTGTTGCTGGAAACAGACATTTTTGCTTTTTTATTTTTATGTGTTTATTTTCTCACAAGAATATGCATATAACATATTTTTACTTTTTTAGCCTTCCTTTATCTAGCCTTATAGCATACTTTGTTCTCCTATACCCACCAAAAACAGAAACAGAAACTAGATTATGTTCCCTAGATATACACTCTCAAAGCATTCTAGTTTTTCTTTCATAACAGTCATCTTAGTTGTAATTTACTTGTTCATTGTCATTCTTCCTTACTGGATTGCCTGTTCCCTGAAGCTTAGATGGCATCTGTCTGTATTTTTAATCATCTAGTATGGTACCTAGAATGCAGTAGATAATTTAATAAATATTTAGTGAATACAAAATGAATACCACTCTCTTTTTTGTTAATACGTTTTATATATTTCTGTCCTAAATTTCTATTCAGTGTATGATCATAGTTTTTGGCTCTAGAAGTATCTTGTTTTGGTCCCCTGCATACCAACTATAATAACTACCTAACTAGTATTGTATTTCAACTGGTATTTCTGTGTGATGTGATTAGTAGTTTAGCTGAAAGCTATTCAATTCAGTGGGAGCAAGAAGAGATTATCGGACATTAGAGTGCTGCATAGATGAATCTAAGTTTGTTTTCTATTAGTCACCTTGAGACATCAGGGGAACTTGTGTTGTCTCCCAGCAAAGAAAGGTGATCTAGCTCTTCTATATCCACAGGGAGAACAGATACAAACTAAGAGTAGTGGAGTGCTTTCTAAAAGAAATGCTCCAATGAACAGTTAGCACATATTCAATAAGACTTCTGTTCTAAGTTGACAGTCCTAGGACCCTTGCTGGGAAAGGAAAATGTTCTTATGAGTTTGAATAGTGTATAAATCCCTGCTGTGTGTACAGACTCTTTTCTTCTGTGGATTGTTCCCTGGTATGTCTTTTTTTTTTTTTTTTCTAAGACAGAGTTTCACTCTTGTTGCCCTGGCTGGAGTACAATGGCACAGTCTTGGCTCACTGCAGCCTCCCGAGACCAGCTTCCAGGGTTTAAGCTATTTTCTTGTCTCAGCCTCTCAAGTAGCTGTGATTACAGGTGCTCCCCACCATGCCTGGCTAATTTTTGTATTTATAATAGAGACAGGGTTTCCAAACTCCAGACCTCAGGTGATCTGCCTGCCACAGCTCCCAAAGTGCTGGGATTACAGGCGTGATCTACCATGCCTGGCCCCCTACTATGTGTTTAACCTCATCCTAGGGAATAAGAGAAAATATCTTGCCTAGAATCTGTATGAAGTTATATACTTGAGAGACAGAAGCCCCACTGTTTTACCTTATGTGAAACTCAGTCTGAGCCCCTCTGTCTCATCTCTTTTGGTACTTTAGCCTGGGAGCAGTGCCTAAGTTTTATTCATCACATCAGGCATCGTTATAATCTTGCCAAGAGATGGCCCATTTGTACAGAGTAGAGCAGATGGCAGCCTTCAGGTCCTAGCATGTAGTGTGCTCTTGCTTCAGAAATTTGGTGCCAAATAGAGCTGTCGAGGTAGAAAAGGGAGTTTCTCTTGACTTTTGCTTTGTTGAAGTGATGGTGGTATTGTAAAAGTGCTCTTGTTTCTGTTTTTCATAGTATCCTTCAGGGTCCCTCCTAGGCTTCTGTAAATTGGTTTTTTGTTGTTGTTGTTTTTTTTTTAAGAGACAGGTTTTCACCATATTGGTCAGGCTGGTCTCGAACTCTGAGCCTCAAATGATCTGCCCAACTCGGCCTCCCAAAATGCTGGGATTATAGGCATGAGCCACTGCGCCCGGCCCTGTAAACTGTGTTTTTAACTGAAGTGGTCATCAGTAGGGCTATTGGCTCTAGTGTATATCTTGTATTTAAGGATCTGCTGATGAGACATTGGCAGGAATTATCTGAATCTAAGCCTCTGCGATTTGCAATCTCATACGTGTGTGTGTATATTTATGTATGTCTACTTATAGACATATATATATATAGTTTTGTTGATAAGGATAGAGACTCCTATCTAAGATCTGATGCTGTCATTTCTGTTCTTTCATTCCTTTGGTTGGTAAAGGGATGATGGAATTGAGGTATAAGGATGATTCATCGGCCAGGCATGGTGGCTTACACCTGTAGTCCCAGCACTTTGGGAGGCTGAGGTGGGTGGATCACGTGGTCAGAAGTTCAAGACCAGCCTGGCCAATATGGTGAAACCCCATCTCTACTAAAAATACAAAATTTAGCTGGGTGTGGTGGCTCCCTCCTGTAGTCCCAGCTGCTTGGGAGGCTGAGGCAGGAGAATCACTTGAACCCGAGAGGCAGAGGTTGCAGTGAGCCGAGATCATGCCACTACACTCCAGCTTGGGCGACAGAGTGAGATTCCATCTCAAAAAAAAAAAAGAAAAGATGATTCATGTTGTTAGGAATCCATATATAGTTCTGGTTTTTAAGCTGCTTGCACTGAACTGATAGAGGTGATAGAGTAAATCTCATGATTAGGCCATTCTAACTGTAGATTCATAATTACTTTTTATTTTTATTTATTTATTTTTATTTATTTATTTATTTTTGAGACGGAGTTTCACTCATGTTACCCAGGCTGGAGTGCAATGGCGCGATCTCGGCTCACCGCAACTTCCGCCTCCTGGGTTCAGGCAATTCTCCTGCCTCAGCCTCCTGAGTAGCTGGGATTATAGGCACGCACCACTATGCCCAGCTAATGTTTTGTATTTTTAGTAGAGACGGGGTTTCACCATGTTGACCAGGATGGTCTCGATCTCTTGACCTGGTGATCCACCCGCCTCGGCCTCCCAAAGTGCTGGGATTACAGGCTTGAGCCACCGCGCCCGGCACTTTTTATTTTTTTTTAATGGAGAAGGAGTCTAGCTCTGTTGCCTAGGCTGGAGTGTAGTGGTACAATCCCACTGCAACCTCTGCGTCCCGGGTTCAGGTGACTCTCCTGCCTCAGCCTCCTGAGCAGCTGGGATTACAGGCGCCTGCCACCGCACCCAGCTAAATTTTGTATTTTTAGTAGAGATGGGATTTCACTGTCTCAAACAGACCAGCCCATTTGGTCAGGCGGGTCTCAAACTCCTGACCTCGTGATCTTCCCACCTTGGCCTCCCACAATGCTGGGATTACAAGCATGAGCCACCGCACCTGGCCAATTACTTTTATTTCTGCTTACTTAGAATGAGAATTTTTTAGATTGATTAAGGAATTTCTAGATGGATGCTTTCTGCTCAATTTGGTGATATTGATGAACAGATTTAATCCTATTATTTCTGCTTACTTATAATAAGAAATTTTTAGATTGATTAAGGAATTTCTAGATGGATGCTTTCTGCTCAGTTTGGTGATATTGATGAAGAGATTTAATCCTAAAAATTACTGAAAGAACAAGAGCAGTTTATTTATTAAGCTGTAGTTTCCCTTATTATCTCAGTATATTTGTCACCGCTAAATGAAAAAAAGGATATTGACTCTTTTATCAACTATAATGATAAAAAATGTATTCATTTGCATTCATGGCTAAAATTAGATATTTTTCACAACTGAGGAATTATTTAGGCAGGGTGCAGTGGTTTACATCTGTATTTCCTTTAGGAGGCCGAGGCAGGAGGATTGCTTGAGCCCAGGAGTTCAAGACCCATCCTGGGTAACATATCAAGACCCTATCTCTGTAAAAAATTTAAAAATTAACCTGGAATGGTGGCTTGCATCTATAGTCTCAGCTACTAGGGAGGCTGAGGTAAGGAGGATTGCCCAGGAATTCGAGGCTGCAGTGATCTATGATTGTGCCACTGCACTCCTTCCTGATCACAGCAAGACCCTATTTTAAAAAAAATTATTTTTTCTCTCTTTACCCCTTTGAATGGTGGCCTTGCATTCATCAGCATATGTCCTGTTTTTCCCAAACCTTCTCTCCTAATTCCATGATTGAATAGAGTAGCGGTGTTCTATAGAGTAGTGGTTACACTGTTTTCTTCAAATGCTGATAGTCCCTCCATCAAAATTATAAAGGAACAGGTTTTTGTCAGATGGATGACTTAGACAAATTACCTGATTCTCTAAACCTTAGTTTATTCCTTATAAAATGGGCATATTAATAATGCCTATTTCAGAATTCATGGGATTTCAAGAAACTTTATGTTCTGGGTGTTGCTTTATGGAAACATTTGGCCTGAAATAAAGTCAGTTCCAGCAACTGTAATCTTTGCATTCTTGTGGCCCTCATCTCATCCATTTTTCACACAACAGCAAGAAAAATCTTTTGAAAATAAATGGAATCGTGTCACTCCCTTCCTTAGTTTCTTCCAATGACTGTATTCACTTTAGCACTTAGATTAAAATTCGAATATCCACCATAGCCTTTGCCCTGCCAGATCTGGCCCATCCCTAACTAATTCCTGCCATTCCTCCCTTTGCTACTGTGCTCCAGCCACACTGATGTTTGAATTCATTGGAACAGGCAAAATTCTTTCCCACCTGAGAGCCATTGCATGTTATTTTTTCTTTAGTCTGAAATGCCCACCCTGACGTCTTGCTGCACTGTGCTTGGTTAGGCCTTTCTTATCCTTTATGTCTTTGCAAAATTGTTAACTCAGAGAGCACTTTGCTTACCACCATATTTAAAGTATGAGCTTCCTTATTTCTGTTTTACAGCACTATTCCTTCATAGTTCTTATTGTGCTGTGTTGTGTCCTGCAAAGCTTTTATTACACAAGATGTAATTATTTTGTTTGCTAACATTTTATAAATCTGTCTTTTTTTTATTTGAGGCAGAGTCTCACTCTGTTGCCCAGGCTGGAGTGCAGTGGCGCGATCTTGGCTCACTGTAATCTCAGCCTCCTGGGTTCAAGCAATTCTCTTGCCTCAGCCTCCTGGGTAGCTGGGATTACAGGTGCTCACCACCATGCACAGCTAATTTTTGTATTTTTAGTAGATACAGGGTTTCACTATTTGGCCAGGCTGGTCTCAAACTTCTGACTTAAAGTGATCCACCTACCTTGGCCTCCCAAAGTGCTGGGACTACAGGCGTGAGCCACTGCACCCAGCCAAATTTGTGTCTTTTATTAGACTGTAAAGTCTTCAAAGAGTGGACACTGTACCTATCTTATTTGTAATTCATACCCTCTAGCACTCAATAGGTGATTAGAAAATCTTTATTTGCTAGATGAGTATACTCATGTAAATCACTTTGCTCATAGTCGTCAGTTAGACACATTCATTCTTTCTACCTTCTTTTTTTTTTAATATATATTTTATTGCATTTTAGGTTTTGGGGTACATGCGAAGAACATGTAAGATTGTTGCATAGGTACACACATGGCAGTGTGGTTTGCTGCCTTCCTCGCCATCACCTATATCTGGCATTTCTCCCCATGTTATCTCTCCCCAACTCTCCACCCCCCACTGTCCCTCCCCTAATGTGTGATGCTTCCCTCCCTGTATCCATGTGTTCTCATTGTTCAACACCCACCTATGCCTGAGAACATGTGGTGTTTGATTTTCTGTTCTTGTGTCGGTTTGCTGAGAATAACGGTTTCCAGATTCATCCATGTCCCTAGAAAGGACATGAACTCATCGTTTTTTATGGCTGCATAGTATTCCATGGTGTATTTTCCCATGCCACATTTTCCCTGTCCAGTCTATCATCGATGGACATTTGAGTTGGTTCCAAGTCTTTGCTGTTGTAAACAGTGCTGCAGGGAACATTCGTGTGCTTGCGTTCTTATAATAGAATGATTTATAATCCTTTGGATATATACCCAGTAATGGGATTGCTAGGTCAAATGGAATTTCTATTTCTAGGTCCTTGAGGAATTGCCACACTGTCTTCCACAATGGCTGAACTAATTTACACTCCCACCAGCAGTGTAAAAGTGTTCCTATTTCTCCACATCCTCTCCAGCACCTGTCGTCTCTGGATTTTTTAATGATTGGCATTCTAACTGGCATGAGATGGTATCTCAATGTAGTTTTGATTTGCATTTCTCTAATGACCAGTGATGATGAGCATTTTTTCATATGTTTGTTGGCCTCATATATGTCTTCTTTTGTAAAGTGTCTGTTCATATCCTTTGCCCACTTTTGAATGGGCTTTTTTGTTTTTTTCTTGTAAATCTGTTTCAGTTCTTTGTAGATTCTGGATATTAGCCCTTTGTCAGATGGGTAAATTGCACAAATTTTTTCCCATTCCATTGGTTGCCGATTCACTCTAATGGCTGTTTCTTTTGCTGTGTCTTTCTACCTTCTAATTAACCTCCTGTTATGCATTAAAAAATAGGTAGGGATAATATATAGCCTCTACTCTCAAGGATAGAGGAATCTAAAGAGTAAGACAAATAAATATTGATAATGCACTGTGATAGCTTTTTAACAGGAGCTATGAGACCCCAGAGGAGAGACCAACAAATACTGTCATCCCTTATTATCTTTGGGAGATTGGTTCCAGGATCCCTCCTCAGATACCAAAATCTATAGATACTCAAGTCCCTTATATAAAAGAATATGGTATTTGCATATATCCTATGTACATTATAGACTTTGAATCATCTCTAGATTACTTATAATACCTAATACAATGTAAATGCTATGTAAATAGTTATATTGTTTGTGGAATAATGACAAGAAAACAAAAAGTCTGTACGTATTCAGTACAGATAAAACCATCCATTCTCCCACCCAGTATTCTCAATCCACAGTTAGTTGTATATCCACCAATGCGGGACACAGAGTTGACTGCACGCTGAAGGAGATAGGGAGCTTGAAAGAAGGATGAATAGGAAAGTTTGTGAAGAGGAGGTAGAGGAGGGCATTCCAACAGTGAAACTTTTATGCAAAGGCATAGGGATTGGAAATCACCCAGAATCATTGGATAATTTTGATGAGATCTGTTTCTTAAGAATGGTGTTTATGGGAGAAGTGACAGAGATAAGGCTAGAAAGTCGGCCAGACAGTAAAGGACTTTGACTGCTATGCTGTAGACCATGAAAAGCCATTAAAAGTTCATGTTCTCTTTTGTTCCAGTAACAGGACGAGCTGGCCTAAATAAATCCAGGATAAGTTATTTATTTTAACTATAGAGATTTTATGATTAATATGTAAATTTTAAAAAGCATGTTAACACTAGTTTGACTTTATAATAGAATTTATTAAAAAGGAACTTTATAATTTTTGTTTGTTTGGTTTTTTGAGATGGGGTCTTGCCCTGTCTCCCAGCCTGGAGTGCAGTGGTGCCATCACGGCTCACTGCAACCTCTGTCTCCTGGGTTCAAGCAATTTTCCCACCTCAGTCTCCCGAGTAGCTGGAACTACAGGTGTGTGCCACCATGCCTGGCTAGTTTTAGTATTTTTAGTAGAGATGGGGTTTCACCGTGTTAGCCAGACTGGTCTTGAACTCCTGACTTCAGGTGATCCACCCACCTCGGCTTCCCAAAGTACTAGGATTACAGGCATGAGCTACTGTGCCTGGCCTACAATGTTTTAAAGGTTGAAAGAGTGCTAATAGCACTCTTCCATTGCATAGGTTCCATAAAGATTAAAATACTCAGGGCTGGGTGTGGTGGCTCATGCCTGTAATCCTAACAGTTTGGGAGGCCAAGGCAGGCGGATCACCTGAGGTCAGTTTAAGACCAGCCTGGCCAACATGGTGAAAACCCATCTCTACTAAAAGTAAAAAAAAAAAAAAAAGCCAGATATGGTGGCACATGGCTGTAATCCCAGCTATTCGGGAGGCTGAGGCAGAAGAATTGATTGAACCTGGGAGGTGTAGGTTGCAGTGAGCTAGGATCGCACCAGTGTACTTCAGTCTGGGTGACAGAGCGAGACTCTGTCTCAATAAATAAATAAAAATAAAATAAATACTCAGGATTTGTCACAGTGCCAGAAAAAGTCTAGTTGAAAATAGGTACATGTTTGAGAATGGCAGATAACTGAAGCTGCAATAATGAATGAGTCTAGGAAAGCATAAATAACAAGATAAAACATTCAAGAATTAAAAAGCATGAGATTAGGAAGAGAGAATAAGGATGCTAAACAACATATATTTTAAGCTTTGAGCCAGTATATACAGATATTCATAGATCTGTATATGAATTGTACAATTAACTTGAATGGATACAAGAATGGTTCTGGTCCTGAATGTTTTGGGTAGTCTTTAAAAACAATCAGGTGGGCTGCCGTGGCTCATGCTTGTAACCCCCACACTTTGGGAGGCCAATGCAGGTAGATTGCTTAAGACCAGGAATTTGAGAACAGCCTGGCCAACATGGTGAAACCCCATCTCTACTAAAAATACAAAAAATTAGCTGGGTGTAGGTGGCACATTTCTGTAATCTGAGCTACGTGGGAGGCTGAAGCATGAGAATTGCTTCAACCCGGGAGGCAGAGGTTGCAGTGAGCTGAGATCATGCCACTGCACTCTAGCTTGGGTGACAGAGCGAGACCTTATCTCAAAAATAAAAAATAAATAAAAATAAAATAAAAACAGGGTCAGATGGAAGAATCAGAACTTTCCTGAGAGATGCCTGAATTTGTAGGCAAACCTGCTGTTCAGGCAGGTAGCCTATTCTCTAGAAAAAGCCAAAAAAGACTTATAGATTCATAAAGTAATTGATGGGCTTTGAAAATGGCTGTTTTTTTCTTCTGGACCTATCTTGAGATGGGATATTAGTTATTGATTCTAAAATGTCATCTGTTATACTTTAGAAATTCTGGTTATTCCAGACTGAGTGTAGAAAAAGTGAAAAAAGTACAGACTTTGGAATGAGACGGATCTGTGTTCAGTTCTAACTCTGTCACTAACCGTGAGAACCTACCTTGAAAAAGTTATTTGTCATCACTCGCCTCTCGAAGCCTCAGTTTTTTTTGTCCACAAATTTGGATATTACCTTTTTTTTCTCTCTTAGGTTTAAAAAAAAAAAA
>NW_016107856.1:509850-515765 GCF_001604975.1 Cebus imitator
CCTACCTCTTGGGAGAGGCAAAGAATGAGATGAGTGGTGGTGACAGTAAGAGGGAAATGGATAATCAGAAACAAAAAAGGAAAAAAGAGAAGGCCAAGGAACCAGGTAGTCAATGTTTATTCTCTGGAGTCCAAAGGAGAGAGACACTGAACCTGGAGGCACAAATTATCCAGTCAGTGAAGACGTGTGTGGTGTATGTGTGATTCTGGTTTATCCAGCCTCAACTTGGCCTTAGTGACATTTCTGTCAAAATTTCCTCCATTTGTTCTAACCTGCTAATTTTTAATTTGGCTTTCTGGGCCTTATATTTTGATTATTAGAAGAGGTTTTGCTGTCTATCTTCTATACTTTAGTCTCTTACAATTTTGACAAGCCTGAAGACCAGGTAGGCCTTGGGCTGTAGAAAATGCACCAAGAGTTCTTGTCATCTTTGAGATCTCTTGAGAGATGTTATAGTTACTTTTCAGTCTGCTACATGATCATTTCTTTTTCTACTTAAAATAATCACTGTTAAGGATTATAAAAATTAAATACTCTATATGAAATTCCTAATACAGGCCTGGTGGTGGTTATTATTTACATTAATAATAGGAATAGTTAACCCCATACCTCTCAGAAAATGTGTGATTATTTGTAGTTTAAAAAGTCCTTCTCAGCCCTTCCTATTTCACAGCTGCATCTTAGTCCTTGTATTACCAGGATGGGATGACCTGGCAAAACTCTCACCAGAAGAGAAAATGCTTCTCAGAAATGCTTTACTTTACCTCATTGCATGAATACTCTTGACCTCAAGAGAGATTGTGGGGAAGCAGATGGGCAGTATACATCATGATGAGATTAGTGTGACAACACTGTAAATAAAAGAACAATCACGTGCTGTCACACTGAGTTTTAATCATCAGTTGGACAACTTCATGAAGGCTCTTTTAGATGTTTTCTTTTCATTTGTAGTGACATCTCCAGGGGCTTGCTAGGAAGAATTGTCTGAGAGAGCTTATGATGATTTCTGGAAGTTATTGACAATAGGACTTGCTGACAGTCTGCACAGTTCCATACATAGCACTTAACTGCAGTGGAGCCAGCAGGAACTGGTCTTGGCAGTCAAGCAAAAGCATCGGTTAATTTTTCTTAGTGATTAGATAGGACAGCTTCAGTGGCTTTATTTTCCCAATTGAAATTGTTTAACTGTTAGAGGACTCTCTCCTCAGGCACTCAGGTTCTAGGAGTAGGGTCAGCTTCCTGATTCCCAATATACTGAACATCAGAGGAGAATTTTAAAAAATCTCATATTCAATTCTCATATGTTTTTCACTTGCAATCATGAAAGATTTGGCTAAAATAACTTTCAGTTGAATTAACTGATTAATATTCCTGTCTGAAGAGGTGGAGCCTTTTTTTTGAAATATTAGCAAGGCAGTCAGCCAACATGATCTCTCTCCTAATTATATCTGGGTTAGAATCTGGTAATGATCCCAGATCTCCTTGACCTCCCAGAGATTTGTATAATTTTTTTTTCCCCTGATTATGAGAACATATTGCAAAGAATGAAAATATTATAGAAATGTATACTTAGAGGCTGGGCACGGTGGCTCATGCCTGTAATCTCGGCGCTTTGGGATGCTAAGGTGGGTGGATCACGAGGTCAGGAGTTTGAGACCAGCCTGCCCAACATGGTGAAACCCCATCTCTACTCAAAATACACAAATTAGCTGGGTGTGGTGGTGAACACCTGTAATCCCAGCTACTTGGGAGGCTGAGGCAGGAGAATCACTTGAATCTGGGAGGCAGAGGTTGCGGTGAGCCGAGATTGTGCCATTGCACTCCAGCCTGGGTGACAGAGCGAGACCTTATCTCTCAGAAAAAAAAAAAAAAAGATTCTAAAGAAGAAGGCTGTGAAGAAAAAGGAAAAAAAAAAAAAAAGAAATATATACTTCGAAAAGTTACCCATAATCCTGCCAGTCAGGAATAACCAGTATTCTGTGTATATCCAGAGACTGTATCATTTTATGCTTTTTGCTTAAGGACTCAATCCATCAAGAAAAATACCACCTAATTCAACTACAACTATTGCTATAGCCATTATTTACTAAACATTTACATAATTATTTAACCCTCATAATAATCTGAGAAAGGAATATCTTCATTTAAGAGCTTAAGAAACTGAAGCAGACAAGGTGGATAGGAGGCTGAGGCACGTGGATCACCTGAGGTCAAGAGTTTGAGACCAGCCTGGCTAACATAGTGAAACATCGTCTCTACTAAAACTACAAAAAAATTAGCCGGGCATGGTGGCACATGCCTGTAGTGCCAACACAAAGCTCTGAAACTTCAAGAGCCACACAGATGCCTTAGATATCTGGGCAAACTCAGCCCTGATCTATGCACCAAATGGGACAGCAGGCTCATGGCTGAGTCCCAGGGATGGTCCCTCATACCAATACTAACCAACAGAAGACCAGACCCTGATATGATGTTATTCTAGGATAACACCACCTACTCCCAAATGACTTACAGGAGTCAAAACTCATGGAAATCCTAGGGATGTGAGTAACAGTATCTTCAGCTTTTGCTTTTCCTATGAATGATACAGAATTATATCAATTAGTTTAATCAATTCAAAAAGAGAAGACTCCTTCTAAATAAGTCAGATGTCCTCAAAATCATTCTACTACTACATAGCCCCACACCAATTTTTTCTTTTCTTTTCCTTTTCTTTGAGACGGAGTCGTGCTCTGTCACCCAGACTAGAGTGCAATGACACGGTCTCGACTCACTGCAACCTCCACCTCCCAGGTTCAAGAAATTCTCTTGCCTCAGCCTCCAGAGTAGCTGGGATTATAGGCACCTGCCACCGTGCCCAGCTAACTTTTGTATTTTTAGTAAAGATGGGGTTTCACTGTGTTGGCCAGTCTGATCTCGAACTCCTGACCTCGTGATCCGCCCACCTTAGCCTCCCAAAATGCTGGGATTACAAGCGTGAGCCACTGTGCCTGGCCCATTTGTTTCTTAGCCATTGAGTAGACATTTTTTTTTTTTTTTTTTTTTTAAATCATTCACATAGGCCAGGCACAGTGGCTTACAACTATAATCCCAGTGCTTTGGGAGGCCAAGACAGAAGGATTGCTTGAGCTCAGGAGTTAGAGACCAGCCTGAGCAACATAGCAAGACCCGGTCTCTATGAAAAACAAAAACAAGTGGGCTTGGTGGCTTATGTCTATAATCCCAGCACTTTGGGAGGCCGAGGTGGGCGGATACGAGGTCAAGAGTTCAAGACCAGCCTGGCCAACATAGTGAAACCCCGTCTCTACTAAAAATACAAAAAATTAGCTGGGTGTGGTAGCGGGTTCCTGTAATCCTAGCTACTCGGGAGGCTAAGGCAGGAGAATCAATTGAACCCGGAAAGCACTGGTTGCAGTGAGCTGAGATCTTGCCACTGCATACCAGCCTGGCAAGAGTGTGAGACTCCGTTGCCAAACAAACACATCCACATAAATGAAATTAAAAAATATTTTTGTTTCATTCTCAAATAACCATACTTTTTTTGGTTTGTTTTTAAAACAAAGTTCTCACTCTGTTACCCAGGTTGGAGTGCAGTAGCACAATCACAGCTCACTGCATCCTTAACCTATCAGGCTCAAGTGATCTGTTCTCCTCAGCCTCCCAAGTAGCTGGGACTATAGGTGCACACCATTGTGCCCGGCTAATTTTTTTATTTTTATTTTTAGTAGAGATGGGGTCTCATTATGTTGACCAGGCTAGTCTCAAACTCCTGGGCCCAAGCAATTCTCCCACCTTGGCCTCCTAAAATGCTGGGATTACAACCATGCCCAGCCAGTCATAATTACTTACTAATGGGATGTATATGCTGTTGGATATTACCCAACTCCTCAAACCTTAGAAATCAGATTGGATCCACCCTCATTTCTTGTTCCACACTGATTTTCACACAGTACTTACTTTTTGTTGAAAACCCAGCTTTGCAAAGATGTGATCATTGAAAGAAATCTAACATCTAATGTTGAAACTGGACTACCTTGAGCTAATAATGGTTCACATTATGTCCAGTAGATGTTAAGTATCACTGTGTTTTATTTGAATATGTAAAATGTCCTGTCGAACCTGTGAGTTTGCTGTAGGCAGCTTGATGTACAGTTTGGAAACCACAATTCTAGCAATGATCTCAACCTGTCAGATCAGGGTCTCTGGGAGTTGTGGTGTGAGTACTCTTTTTTGCTTCCCCGAGACATTTTTGTTGATTGTGGGAAATAACTGGCCTTTTATTTCTTTTTTTTTTTTTTTTTGAGATGGAGCCTCTCTCTGTTGCCCAGGCTGGAGTCCAGTGGCGCAATCTCAGCTGGCTGCAACCTCCACCTCCCGGGTTCCAGCAATTCTCCTGCCTCAGCCTCCCAAGTAGCTGGGATTATAGGTGTGTGATACCACGCCTGGCTAAATTTTTTTTTTTTTTTTTTTTTTTGAGACAGAGTTTCGCTCTTGTTACCCAGGCTGGAGTGCAATGGCGCGATCTCGGCTCACCGCAACCTCGCCTCCTGGGTTCAGGCAATTCTCCTGCCTCAGCCTCCTGAGTAGCGGGGATTACAGGCACGTGCCACCATGCCCAGCTAATTTTTTGTATTTTAGTAGAGACAGGGTTTCGCCATGTTGACCAGGATGGTCTCGATCTCTTGACCTTGCGATCCACCCGCCTCGGCCTCCCAAAGTGCTGGGATTACAGGCTTGAGCCACTGCGCCCGGCTAATTTTTGTATTTTTAATAGAGACCGGGTTTCAGCATGTTGGCCAGGCTGGTCTCAAACTCCTGACCTCAATCTGCCTGCCTCAGCTTTCCAAAGTGTTGGGATTACAGGCATGACTCACCTCACCAAGATGACATCTTATTTCTAATTTGTGTTTCATATTTGTTAATCATTGGTGGTCGATAACCACTGAGCCCCAACAAGTAATGCAGCCCCGTCAGACATTAAAATATTCATACTTTTTCTTTCACATAGGGAAATAATCTTCCAAATATATACACATAGCATTTACATTATATCATTATGGTTTTGATTTGCATTTCTCTGATGGCTAATATTGTTAAGCATCTGTTCATTTACTGATTGACCATTTATTTATCTTCTTGGAGAGATCTCTATTCAGATCCATTTGTCATTTTATTAATTGAGTTGTAAGAGTTCATTATATATTCTGGATAAAAGTTCCTCATGATTTGCAAATATTTTCTCCCATTCCTTTGGGCTGTCTTTTTACTTTCTGGATGGTATTATTTGCAGGACAAAAGTTTGTAATTTTGATGAAATCCAATTCATCTGTTTTTTCTTTTGTCATTTATGATTTTGGTATCATCTGTGAAACCACTACCTAATTCAAGATCATGAAGATTTATTTCTAAGACTTTCTTCTAAGAGTTTTATAGTTTTAGCTCTAATATTTAAAATGTCTCTAATTCATTTAAATTTAAATTTTTGTGTGGTAGAGATTTGAATGATTTTAAATTTTTTCTCTCTTCAGAGGTAGCAACACTAGAAAATAAAGATAAAAAATAGGCCAGGTGCAGTGTCTCATGCTGGTAATCCCAGCACTTTGGGAGGCCAAGGTGGGCAAATCACTTGAGGATAGGAGTTCCAGACCAGCCTGGCCAACATGGTGAAACCCTGTCTTCACTAAAAGTACAAAAATTAGCCAGGCATGGTGGCATGCATCTATAACTCCAGCTACTTGGGAGGCTGAGGCACAAGAATCACTTGAACCCAGGAGGTAGAGGTTGCAGTTGCAGTGAGCTGAGATCGCACCACTACACTCTAGCTTGGGCAACAGAGCGAGAGTCTGTGTCACCAAAAAAAGGGAACCTGGCCGGGCGCGGTGGCTCACACCTGTAATCCCAGCACTTTGGGAGGC
>NW_016107856.1:517140-518545 GCF_001604975.1 Cebus imitator
AAAAAAGGGAACCTAATTTTTTTTCTCATTCTTCTCTGGACTGAGCATACCGTTTTTACCTTTTCTTCCTTAGATGATCAACTAGATGATATACTAAGGCATTAATTACTTCTAAACTGACAGGTGAAGTTTTTATAGAGAGGGATGTTGAAAGGACGAATAACGTACTAAAACACATGGCACATTTACTTTATGAACAGATCCCAAGTAGCCTGTCTCCCACTATAAACTTGAACATGAGTTTAAATCTTCTCCATTTCAAGGCCGGGTGTGGTGGCTCACATCTGTAATCCCAGCACTTTGGGAGGTGAAGGTGGATGGATCACTTGAGATCAGGAGTTCGAGACCAGCCTGGCCAACTTTGTGAAACGCTGTCTCTACTAAAAATACAAAATTTACCTGGGTATTGTGGTAGGCATCTGTCATCCCAGCTGCTTGGGAAGCTGAAGCAGGAGAATCACTTGAACTTGAGTGGTGGAGGTTGCAGTGAGCCAAGATTGTACCACTGCACTCCAGCCTGGGTGACAGAATGAGACCCTGTCTCAAAAAAAAAAAAAAAAAAAAAATCTTCTCCATTTCAAAATGGTTTAGAATTGTGCTGTCATGGAACCCAGTTTTATGTATCATATTAGTTGTAACTTGTGAGCACCTGTGATGAGCTACTTGGTTTTCTCCTCAGGGGTCTCTCTTTTTGGCATGTCAGCTCTGTTACTCCCTGGGAACTTTGAGTCTTATTTGGAGCTCGTGAAGTCCCTGTGTCTGGGGCCAGCACTGATCCACACAGCTAAGTTTGCACTCGTCTTTCCTCTCATGTATCATACCTGGAATGGGATCCGACACTTGGTAAGTTAGTTGGGGATTTGCACATTTTCTCAGTGAAGTGGGTGGGGAGGCTAGGAGGATTCTCTCCTTCATTACTGGGTTTAGTACTGTTCTTTTTTGTTGTTGTTGTTTCAGAGGTGGAGTCTTGCTCTGTCGCCCAGGCTGGAGTGCAGTGGCGCGATCTCTGCCTCCTGGGTTCAAGTGATTCTGATGCCTCAGCCTCCCAAGTAGTTGGCGTTATAGACGTGTGCCACCACTCCTGGCTAATTTTTATATTTTTAGTAGAGACAAGGTTTTGCCACGTCGGCCAGACTGGTCTCGAACTCCTGGCCTTAGGTAGTCCACCCACCTCAGCCTCCCAAAGAGCTAGGATTACAGGTGTGAGCCACCGTGCCCGGCTAGTGCTGTTCTTAAGGTTAGTTGTGACTCAGGGTCCTCTTGGGAAAGCTAAACAAGTTCCTCTGTGCGTTCTCTGGCAGTCCTGCTGGTGGTGTAGCTGAGCAGTGATATAGGCTTCACAGATACTTGCAGAGTCTCATTGTGAACTCTTCCTTTGTAAGAGGGATATTATTATTATTATTAT
>NW_016107856.1:522520-523655 GCF_001604975.1 Cebus imitator
GCCACCATGCCCAGCTAATGTATTGTATTTTTAGTAGAGACAGGGTTTCACCATGTTGACCGGGATGGTCTCGATCTCTTGACCTCGTGATCCACCTGCCTCGGGCTCCCAAAGTGCTGGGATTACAGGCTTGAGCCACCACGCCTGGCAAGAGGGATATTATTAAAAGAGATCCCTGAAGGCATAGAAGGCATGTTTATTAAATAAATATTAATTAGTACCTATTTATGTGTCTGGTACTGTTGTAGACACTGGGGATTCAGTTATGAGCTAAACATTGTTGCTACTTTCATTCTTATGTTCCTGTTGACCTAGAGTAATGCTTCTGACAGTACTCAAATAGATTACCTTTCGTTATCTAGACATTATATTGCATTTTTGCTTTCAGCTATTGGACAGAACAGGCCAACTTTAACAGCAACTGGGTGCCAAGAATCCCAGGTTTTAATATCGAGTTTAGGAATCTTGTAATGGAGTGAAAACCATCCATGTTGCCTCCTATGTGACCTCATGGTCAGCTCAAAACTGGTTTCTAAAATTAGCCAGGTACAGTGGTATGTACCTGTGGTCCCAGCTACCTGTAAGGCTGAGGTGAGAGGATCATTGAGCCCAGGAGGCAGAGATTGCAGTGAGCTGAGATCATGCCACTGCACTTCAGCTTGGAGGACAAAGTGAGACCACATCTCAAAAATAAAATAAAATAGGCTGGGCTCAGTGGCTCATACCTGTAATCCCAGCATTTTGGGAGGCCAAGGAGGGTGGATCATAAATAAAATCAAAATCTGGTGTCTTTTTTTTTCTAAAGGAATTAAAGTTTAATCAAGCCTACTCCAGGTCAGAAATCAGTCCCTCCTCTAGAATTTTAAGATTTCATATTTTGGCTGGGCGCAGTGGCTCATGCCTGTAATCCCAGCACTTTGGGAGGCCGAGGAGGGCAGATCACCTGAGGTCAGGAGTTTGAGACCAGCCTGGTCAACATGGAGAAACCCCATCTTTACTAAAAATACAAAATTATCCAGGCATGGTGGCACATGGCTGTAATCCCAGCTACTCAGGAGGCTGAGGCAGAGGTTGCAGTGAGCCGAGCTCCCACCATTGCACTCCAGCCTGGACAACAAGAGCAAAACTCCGTCTC
>NW_016107856.1:524615-527244 GCF_001604975.1 Cebus imitator
AAAAAAAAAAAAAAAACTTAGCTGGTGTGGTGTGGTAGCATTCGCCTATAATCCCAGCTACTCAGGAGGCTGAGGCAGGAGTATCCGGGAGGTAGAGGTTGCAGTGAGCCAAGATCACACCACTGCACTCCAGCCTGGGTGACAAGAGTGAAACTCCATCTCAAAAAAAAGTTTTATATTTTGTAGTCTCCCTAGTTTTGCTTCCAATAAGATAATTGAAATTCAATTCTTGGCTGGGTGCAGTGGCTCATGCCTGTAATGCCAGCCCTTTGGGAGGCCGAGGTGGGCAGATCACTTGAGGTTGAGAGTTCAAGACCAGCCTGACCAACATGGAGAAACCCTGTCTCTACTAAAAATACAAATTAGTGGGGCATGATGACGCATGCTTGTAATCCCAGCTACTCAGAAGATTGAGGCAGGAGAATCACTTGAACCCAGGAGATGGAGGTTGTGGTGAGCTGAGATTGCGCCATTGTGCTCTAGTCTAAGGAACAAAAACGAAACTCCATCTCAAAAAAATAAAAATAAAAATAAAAAAACTCAATTATTTCTGTATTTTCGTTATTTCTGAACCTGAGCCAACTGTCAGATGGATGCTTTTGCCTTAATTTGACTTTTTATTACTTCTGAATCATAGCCTTCGAATACTTTCTGGATTTTGGTCTGGTCCAGTAGAAAGTTTAATGGAATAAAAAAAGTGAGAGACTAAAGGACTTACAAATTAAGTGTCTGTATCAACTGTTCCCTGGGGCAGTGTTCAGTTTGATTTAAAATGACTTTTCACTTCCCTGAGGGGGAGAGGGTAGAGAGGGAGGACATTTCCATTAATGACTTCCTATTCCACAGAACAAAGCTCTGTAAAGAGAATCAGCTGATCAGCTTCCTCTCTTCATATTTTGGCTCAGGCAGAGACTTGCCCTATATTGTCTTTGTCTCAAAATGGGGGGAAGAGTGGGGAGGTTTTACAAAATCCCAGAACTTAGAGCTTTTCTGTCCTGGTTCCTGGCTGTGATGGCAATCTCCAGTGAGAGAAGTAAGGAACCGAAAGGCCCTTAAGTCTGCTTTTATTTTTTCTTCTAGCAAGTACTGGTTCTGAGTGTGGGACAGGATTTTGTGTTTTCTGTGACAGCCTGTAGTTTTTGGCCTCTAACTTGACAGCTGACTTGCCAGAAGATCTAATGGGAGAGTGGGGAGTAGGATTGATATAAAAGTCTAGGAGGTTATAGGCTCTGTGGCATTCTAGGGGATATCCCTGCCTACCACCACTACCCAGTAGGCCTCAACTGTTTATGAAACACTGTTCCTATTTAAGCAAAACAACCCTGGAATTTACTTGACTTCTAATCTGATCTAGTTAGAAGCTATTTGAGGGTTGAGGTGGAAGCATCTTCTCATCTTGATTTTTTTTTTCTTTTCTGGGCTCTCTCCATCTTTTCTCTGAACTGACTCCTAATTTAGGCAGTTTTACATTGAGACTGTGGGCGTATGTGTGTATGTGTGTGTTAAGACAGCCATGTATGTGGGAAGTGTGGAAAATGAAGACTACTTTTGCCCCAGGGACTCATTTAGTTACTTATAATGTAATATTAATATGTTGATATCCATAGGACACAAGAGAGTCAAAGTTAGTGTTTTGTTAAATGTGGGGCCGAGGGTGTGGTAGCTCACACCTGTAATCCTAGCACTTTGGGAGGCCGAGTCCAGTGGATCGCTTGAGCTCAGGAGTTCAAGATGAACCTAGGCAACATGGTGAAACTCCAGCTCTACCAAAAAGACAAAAAATTAGCGGGGCATGGTGACAGGCTCTTGTAGTCCCAACTACTTGGGGGGCTGAGGCAGGAGAATTGCTTGAACCTGGGAGGTCAAGGCTTCAGTGAGCTGAGATTGTGCCACTGCACTCCAGCCTAGGTGACAAAGTGAGACCCTGTCTCAAAAAAAGAAAAGGAGTGGGGGCTGGGCGAGATGGCTCACACCTGTAATACCAGCACTTTGGGAGGTCAAAGCAGGAGGATTGCTTGAGCCCAGGAGTTCAGTACCAGCCTGGGCGAGACATAACAAGACTCTGTCTCTATTTGTTAATATTAAAAAGAAATATGGGTTTTAACTCAGTGGGTAGAAAACCAATTTAGTAGCATGCTACCAACAAAAAAAGAAATTTAAATAGAATAGAATATCTAGGCTGGGGCTGGGTGTGGTGGCTCACGCCTGTAATCCCAGCATTTTGGGAGGCTGAGGCTGGTAGATCATTTGAGGTCAGGAGTTTGAGACCAGCTTGGGCAAATTGTGAAACTCCATCTCTACCAAAAATGCAAAAATTAGCTGGGCATCATGACCGGCACGTGTAGTCCCAGCTACTTGGGGAGCTGAGGCAGGAGGATTGCTTGAACCTAGGAGGTCAGGGAGGTCAAAGCTTCAGTGAGCCGGGATTGTACCACTGCACTCCAGCCTAAGTGACAAAGTGAGACCTTGTCTCAAAAAAAATTTAAAAAGCAGGGGGTGGGTTGGGTGAGATGGCTCATACCTGTAATGCCAGCACTTTGTGAGGCTGAGGCAGGAGGATTGCTTGAGCCCAAGAGTTCAATACCAGCCTGGGCAAGGCATAACAAGACCCTGTCTCCTTTTTTTTTTT